>NC_141875.1:231869328-232180042 GCF_056163025.1 Triticum urartu
CCTCACTCAAGTCATCGACACCCTCGTCGATGTACGTGTTGAAAGAAGAAATTCCACTATCTCTCAAACGAAATGAGGTTTTTGAACTCCTATATAACAGAGTTTCATTGATGCCAAAGGGGGTTTTCCTCAAATGATTGGAACCAGAATTAAAAAAAAGAATGAAAGAGTCAATCTATCTTAGTCAAGGCGCTCGCTCTGCCACAAAGGGAGGCACTGGCAAAATATAAATAGAAAAGAGATGTTTCCAATTAAACCATAGATGTCCACTTCATACTTATAGTATTCTATTTCGGCTTGCTTGGGTTCATTCAAGGCATCTTCATATCTATTAAAGAAATCAATCAGCTCCTAATTAGGTCCCCCAAGGCGAGCGAAGTGACGTTTTTATTTCTCTTCCTCCGGTCAGAAAAAAAAGATTTATAGGACCGGATGCATAACAAGAAAAGACAGAATAGTAGTGGTGCCTGCGCGCAAACAATCTTAGAACTGAGCTCTTGTAAAGGTGGGCGTTCCTACGCTCAAAGCCCATATCTCAGATGCATGCCCATTGGAATAGCCCATCACCAGGATGAAATTATCCATTTAGCGCAGTTCCCCTTTCCTCTCTTCTTATATCAACTTCACATCCTAAACACCAAAAGGAAGGGAGAAGCGAACTCGACCTGGTGGTTTTTTATCATTTCATTGACCTTCGAACTGCTCTTGCCCTCCCCTTTCACTTTCTTTCTTAAATGTGTGACTGATACCAATCCCTATGTTGTACACTCTTCCACTAACTAGAGAGAACCATGCCTGAAGTAGAAAGAACCAATTACAAGTGTTCATAGTGGTCTAATAAAATCAACCCTGACCGTGAAGGTTCCTAGTGTTGATACCAGTTGTTGGAGATAATGGAAGGAAGCAACAAAACAGAGAGAGGATCAAGTGTAATCTTAACTACATCTCAGCTCTTATACAAAAGCTTATGTTACAATACATGGTACCAGTCCAATTTATAGAAAATAGCAAACCGACACAAAGTCATTATCGACTCAAGTAACAACTATTTCGATTTTGTTCACAGCTCATTCCTAGCTAAGACATAACGGCGGGTAGGCAAACAACTTGATTCAGGTCAATACAATACTCTTCTTCGAACTTGCAAGCTTGGGACACAAGCGTAAACTGAAAAAGAAGTAAGACCAGGTACACTGCTAAACATAAGTATAAAGAGGTGGAAGGCTGGCTGTGCTTGTGCTCACCTACAGGTCTGTCCCAGCATACAGTATCAAAAAAGACTGTCTCTTATTTTTGATTTGTCTGAATCAGCGTATATTAACTAATACTACTTTATCTAGTCAATAATGAATTGAAAGGTCGTCTTTAATTCAAAAGTGCATAAGCACGCAAGGAACGGAAGGCATGCTAACTACACTACTAGAGTCAAGAAAAAAAACTACACTACAAACCAAACTACTTGAGTAAGAATCAAAGCTTATTGAAGATGCTAGAAAATCTATGAACAAGTACCAGGTTAGTAATTCAATTGTGATATCTTCAACAGCGTTTTCTCTCTGTTGCTATTCTCAGCACTTTTGAAAGTATCTATGCAAAGGAATTAGTATTAAGAATAGCTTGGTTTGGTGCAAATGTAATATAAAAAAGGCATTCCCCTATATGCTGTTAGATGTACTGCAAAAAGGTCAAGTTAAAGAAATATTAGGAAAATTGTTTCGGCTGTCTGTGCTATCATTATTCTGGAAGCTTTTAAGCCTGTTGTCCAGATGCTGCTGCCTAAAAGTCGTTCTTGTAAATTGTTTTCTTGTGGTCTTGTTCTCTGTATTGTTTTTGGAAACAAAGTACTCTGTATTGTTCATGTGCTGAACTTCATAGTTGGAGGTAGCACAGCAGCAGCAGCAGCTACTCTCACCAGGTGCCTTTCGCCAAGGATACCGTCAACCGATTAAACCTTTGCTAATGGTGGAATTGCCAAACCTTTGCCCATGCCGAAAAAGAAGCCAAGTCCGATTCAATAATTACCGTTCTTTTGTCTCTATCTTTGGAATGAATTAGAATCAGAAGAAAAGCAAGGCTATCCTTCGTTGCACACCTAATGGAAAGCACTGGCTAGATTTCCGATGAAGGAAGCCGTCTACTAACCGGAATACTACAGCAGAGGACAAAACTAGGGACTTCGAAAACGAGGATAGTTTGCCAGGTAGGGATACCGTTGTTCGAATTGAAAAAAGATACCTTTCCCCAGAGAGATAGGATTCGAAAACAAACCATTCATGAAACTCATGCAGGAGCATGCGGTGGTCACATTAATGGACATGCGCTAGCTAAGAGAACTTCTTAAGTTAGGGTACTATTGGCTGGCTTACTATGGGGAAGGGGAGAAGGCAAGCCGCGTATGGATTGATCCCTAATTCAGTTCTTTTTTCGTGGTTTTCTTTCCATCTCACAACTTCCATTTCTTGAGCCGACCTTGCCCGCTGGAGGTATGATTCCGATCTTTGAATCGAATTGGATTTTTTGTCTTAAAGTGAGGGCGATGAGTGGGGAAGGAAGCTGACGATTTTATTAGTGTGTAAGGTGGCCCCGAGAGCTGAACCAAAGCCGGCCGTTTCGAGACCAGGGAGCTTTAAAAGTTTCTACTTAAACTATGTGTTCAGCTATGTGTTCAGATTATGCTATTTTATTAGTAGCTTTCGGTCTCGATTCGCCCTTACCTCGGAGGGATCAACTACTTCGCTTAGGCAAAAGATTGAAAAAGTCTGTATCTGTCTACATGTGCCTCCGTCTATGTTACCCCTTCCCCGGAAAAGAGATTATACGTTTAGTAAAAAAACGAGAATAAAAAATCAAAAAGAAAGAAGAGAAAGAACTGGGAGTTGGCGCCTACATAACAGGTAGCTTGCTTACCAAGCCGTCCTGGCAAGCTCCTACAGTTCTCTTATTACTCTTGACTTGACTTATTAATAAGAAAACTACTCACTAACAAAATGAAAGACGATCTAGAATCTACCCAAGAAGATAGAGAGTCCCACATACGAGAAAAGGTCACAAATGGAGTTGAACCAAGTAACATTGCAAAGGCATAATGATAGTAGGCTCGGGATATCCCCGCCCTCCGAACCGGACGTGAGGGTCTCCCCTCATCCGGCTCTCCGCAGGGGAATCTCCACTCACTGCTTCCCCTAATATCCTCCCTTTACCACATCATGGGGGTTTACAGGAGATCCAAGAGACTCGCTCGGAAAGGCTGCTATACCAAACATTATTACTTAACTACAAAGAAAGAAAAGACTATAGTAGTCACTAGACTGACTATAGTAGTCCGTCCGGCTGCTCTTGCTTAAATCATTACTCTTCATTCTCCTGTGCTCTAGCAATTGCGCTCCCTAGACCACTACCATTTAGTTAGGTAGGGACAATCAATCCATAGTTACGGGAATAACGGAATGCATGGGGATAAAAAAATAGAAAAATGAAGATTTTCTATGAAATCCTTTCTTTCCATAGATGTATCTGGTCTGAGACGGTACAGTACTCTACGAGAGGAATGCAATGGGATGGATGGTAGAGGGCTGCCTGCGCCCAAAAGTGATGATTCACTTGTCCCCTTGTCTATAGGGACCTTGTGGCATACAACCGCCACGACTCCTGCGTTATAGCCGCCCCTTTCTCTCTTTCTTTTGACTGCCTCGTGGACGGACGAAAGAAGGGAAGTTACAGAAGGGGGCAGTGAAGGCTCGCCAAGTAGACAGCAAGCCCCCACCCCGTCAGTCCTGTGTTGCCGTAGCGTGCCCTACTTCAATAAGGTATTACCTCGCCGATTTTAAAGGGGATGGGATTGGATTCATTCACTTGCATTCCTGCTAGCACAACAAAAAGCTCCGGTCTTAACGCCCCTACGGAAGCTGTGCAGCCTTTCCTCGGGTTCGTAGAGTCGGGTTTCCCGTTTACCCACAACGGAGGAGCCGCCCCCACCAACCAAAGCAGGTAAGCGGCCACGGTTCATAACGCACTCTTCGCACAACAGATCCACTTTGAAGTTGACTTATTCGCTCGGCCAATCGTCGGAATGTGTACGAGATACCATAAGGGCCCAATATCTCAATAGCACCCTTGTCTAAAGCTTCGAATGAGACTGAATATCCGAAACGCAGGAACGATCTGACTAGAAAGTCATTCAAAACTTGATCGAAGAACCAGCGTTTATTGAAGAAGCTATAGAGTCGATTACAAAAAGTACTAGTTTGAAAGGCTCGTTGGAATTGATCCGCTACGAGATTTACATTATACGCTAGAGAAGCACCTGAAGTACTAAACAGAATAGGTATTAGTTTTGTAATGGTTGGGGCAGCAAACTCGGATTCGGCAAGAATCTCATTTTTTGGTAGTACGAAGGGGGAATTGGCCCAAAAATTGGATAGGGGTAAAGACGCAGCCGGGTGCCGGCGGCTTATTCAAGTGCCCCCCGAACCGCGCGAAATGGTCGCCTATTACACAGCTCACAAACTCTGCCTGGGGTGGGGCTACCTATTATTCATAGGCGGTACGTACGGCGCACGCAGGGCCTCGGTTTGCTGCGTGGACTGTCTATGCATTTCCTACAGAGTGTAATGGAACCCAGCTCAGCTCCGCCAAGCCAAAAGAAAAGAACAGAACAACCGGAGGCGAAGAGTAGAGTATAGCCAAGGGGCTTTCGTCGTCCGTAAAGGACCTAACGGAAGACCGTGCTCCGAAGTGTGCACTTCGAGTTTTGTTTTAAGAACACTTGGCCTTACCCCTTCATTTTGAGCCATGTCTAGGTAGAATCGGCAAGATTGAACCGAGGCCCGCCCGGGCACCGCCGGGGGACAACCAGACCAACCAGTAGGCTTTCTTTCCGAAGTTTCCTCCCGGGGCCCTTAAATCATTGAATTTATAGGCATAGGGGCGTCCCAGGCAGTGGTTCATTCAATGAGAAAGAAAGACAGGAGGGCAGGATTCGTCGTGTCGGGCTAATTCATTCTGGGAAAAAAGGGGGAAGGGAGTCACCTGAGCTATGCGAAGGGAAGGAAGTCGTGGGCTGAGCCGGAGGTCACTTTTCCCGATCCATCCCGAAGGGTTTTTTCCCTCTCTCGCCCCATCATCGTACCCAGTCCTGCTATCGGCTCAGCCCTATCTATTCATCTCTTTTTTTTTACATGGAGATTTTTTGGATCTCTCTTGTTCATAGATCTTGAAAGCGGATCAATAGAAATTTCTCAAAGGATCTATCTATAGAAAGATCTAGATCTCTATCATCATCTATCTCTATATCTAGATATGGAAGAACCCTCGAAGCCTGTCCCCGACGACGATGCCCCCTGGGCGAAAGGAAAGGGGCCTCCATTCTCTTTCTTTCTTCAATCATTCCGATCATTTCTCTCATTCCCTTTTGTTTGTTTTTTCGGGTTGGTTCGTTTCCTCCTCGTATCTACACAATTCTCTGTCTTCGTTCGTGATCATCTTAGGCGAAAGGATAGGTATAAATTTTGTGGAGGGGCGGCTGTGAAAGGGCGATTCCCCCTTTTCCATTGAAGTAGGGAAGGGGGTGATTGATCTTTTTTTGAATCAGGCCTTACTGACCAAGTGGTGGTATAAGCTTCATTGCGGATGAAAAGAAGTCCTTGTGAGCGGAGCTACAAAAGGAAGTTCAAGCTCAAGAAATCCTCTCAATAGGGATTGGGCAAGCAAGCTGTTTGTTTATTTGATCTTACCCGGTTGTGAGACGGGACGTGAAGTCAACCAAGTACATGTGTGTTCATAGTGTCCCCGACACCTTCCTCCTAGCTGAGTATGGATGCTGAAGTTAGCTGGAGTGTGGGGCGAGTGCGTGGTAGATGGAACTCCTATTTACCGCATTTCTTCTTGCACTTCCAACTTGAAGAGGAAGAAGCATCTCTCTTTGCATCTTCAATAGATAGGAAAAAGGATCTTGACCTGAAGCCTTCGACCAAAGAAAGGGAGACTTGGTGAAGTCAGAGGTGGTTTTCCTTCCCTAGATTCATGGAAGGACTTTTTGAAGTTTGAGTGAGGAAGGAAAGTAAGGAAAGCGGGAAAGGTCCGATACAAAGGAAAGGGTTGCGAGGCTTAACGATTTAGAATATAGCTATTGAGGTGGCACCTGTTCCCCCGGGGCAGGGGTATATGCCCGTAGCTTTCTTCTGTCACTTCTTTCAGATCAATGAAGTGGAAAAGTAATAGAGTAAGGGACCCTTGTTTACAAATAAAGCTGTCACTCCAAGAACTCGAAGTCAAGCATCTTCGGGAATATCCAGATTAGTCTTCAACTAGAGAAAGGATAGGAATCTCCTTTGCTGAGTTTTCTTCTCCAGCGGATGTAGCGGTAAAAGATTCTATTCTTTCCGCGGTCTAGTTACGTCTTTCCTCTCCCTATCTAAAGAGCTCTATTAACATAGACCCTCTCCTGACTCTCTATCATTTTAAGAAAGCAGCAAATCCTTCTCTCTATTCTACTATCCGATCTCGTCTGTTGAAAATCGATCTGAAATATGGTCATATCTTCGTTATCCCAATAGTAAACCTTCTTACTTCTCTTCGCATCTCGAAAGACGCAAAAGATCTGTTATTAGCTTATTTATAAGCTGTCAAAGGTCCTTAAAAGCCTTGATTTTTGGCTTACGGCTTACTTGCCTTTTTCCTTAAAGCCTATATAGACAGACATAGACTGAGGGCATTCTGGGCATCCATGCTCCTGGCAATGGCAAGATCCGAGATGTCAGTTGCTTGTCTTCAAATGTTTGTTTCTGCCATCCTGTCGGCTAATTAATACGTCAGGCCCTACGAAGGGGTTAGGAGCGTTTAGTCATAACCTGTGTGACCAATAGACGTTGATAGGGGGCCGAGGGCCAACCTTATCAACCATAGAGCATCCCGGTTGATAACTAATGTCATTGTAGTAATAGTGGCACTTTAAGAGGGTAACTATCAGACTATCAGTGGTGCCCTATTGGAAAACGCTCCAAACCAAATCATATAGCTACAAATTATCGATATAGGTATGATAAAGTAAGGGGACGATACGAACTTTCTGACTACGTATTCCAATTCTCCAAGTTTGATAAGGAGGGCTTATCAAACTTGGATTGCAGCCTTTTCTATCTCTGTATAAAGTCAGTCAGTCCCAGTGTTGGGCAGAGCCCATTGTCAAAAGATCGTTTTGCTAGGATGCTTGCTTGAATCTAGCTACTTCAAAAAAAGGCATTTTCACTCTATACGGTATGGCTACAAACCGAATGAAGAAGTCAGAAGCAGTTCATCGCCTGTGGGAGCTTGCTGATAGTAAGGAAGCCATAATCTTTCTATCGGATTGCCTATTTGTCTATCTGTCTGGTGAAGAGAGAATGTAAGATACTCTCAATAGGGCAAGCACCCAATACCTCGTAGAGTCCAAAGCTCCAGCTCAAAGAGTTCAGGAAGACCAACCATCCACACTTGATTAGCTACTATGCACTTCACCAGAACATGGTCTATGTCCTCCACTACCCCTTCACAAACATAAAAAAACACTGAGACAATGGGAGCAAATTCCTTGAGACAAGAAGTTCGTTCTCTGCACGGAAGTCTATTCCAATAAGCTTTCCACCAAAAAAAGGGAATGCAGGGAATGACCTTAAGCTTCCATACGCAAGAGAAATGAAGACCACCTTCCTCATTAAATGGCTGGCAGACCTCCCTGTATACTTCCTTCATCCTAATCATCAGAGTGAACAGAAGACCCCCATGTCAAAGTATCAGAACAGATGCTTCTAGGAATTGGTACAACTGAAATTTCTCGCACCACCTCATCAGGGAGAAAAAAAGCTAATAAACTAAGATGCCAATCCCTATTAGGAATGAGATAGTGGGAGAGAGACAAACCTTCCAACAGCTCTGACATGTTCATAGGAATAGGCCTTCTATTCAATGCAGTCCCACCGAGCCAAGGGTCTTATAACAATCGCACCGAATTACCATCTAAAATCTGCCACTAGAAGTTCTCTTTAATAGAATGACTGGCTTTACATATCTCCTTATTAATAGGAAATGAATGGGGAGCAACATAGAACCCATCCCAAGAACCCTCAAACCTCCCTGGAGAACACGGCTCCACAACGTATTTGGTAGCGGATCCACTTTTCCTTATCTGTTAACGTATACCTTTCCTCTGCCTACGAGCTAGCTAAAGATCCATCGTTATCCTTTCCGGCAATGGAGGCGGAATCAATGGTCATGTCAGGTTTCAGATTCAAAGAGAGATGTCAAGCTAGCGCCGAATCTGAGTACTCAACTTGCCCGACCCGCCTCTTCCACTAGACCTCGTCTTTCAAAGAGCAGCAGCCCTGCAAGCCTAATAGAACCTTGTTTCCCTATTACTTACTTTTGCTTTGAGCGTCGCACTCCAGCGGCTTTCTTTCCTATGGCTTGGATGGGGGTCCTCAACAAGATCTATATCGGTGTCATTATTTACTTATTTAGACGATAGATGATGATAGAGAGCAGACTGGCTCTGAGGAAGAATATCTTAAGTAGTTGAATCCGCTCCGCTAGGTTAAATTGTATGATCTGAATGTAGGAGGACTGCTGCTGGTGACACAATTTCTTTTGGGTCTGAAGAATGAACTCAGAGCTGCAGTGGAAGTGCAGGTGCCTAACTCAATTAGTGAAGCTGCATCTTTTGCTCAATCAAGTGCGGGAAGGAGTTTTGGAGAGAGGCAGGCACTACATGAACAAGAAGGACAGTAACTAGAATTATAAGTCGGCAAAAAATTGCCAAAGAGAGGATGTATAACTACACGGGTTTAAATAAATACATTATAGCTTAATTTCCATGTACTGGATAGTAAGGGGACGCATGTAGTAAAAATTTGTAGCCCACAGTAAACATATGATGCATACTAATTACTGTTTCACACAACGTTGTCTACAGAACCAGGGCATTAAACGAACTCTGTTTACTTTTTTCATAGATAGATGATATATATAGGAATAATGTATACATCCCTTTACTTTAGATGTCTATGTATCTATTTTTGGAATCATCTCCAGATTCTCTTTTTTTTCTAATTCGCACTGCTCTTTCTCTCTAAATTGCATCAAAGAAAATAGACTGATTGGGTGCCCTATGCTGCTCTAAAAAGTTTATACAATCGATCCTGAAGTTCTATAGCAATCCGTTGCTTCGCTGTGTACCGGCAGTTGATAACTAATCACGTACCCGCTGCTGCGGAATTCCTTTTACCTAACCAGGATTGCAGTAAAGATAAACAACGTTGGGCCTGCCTGCTTGTTCAGCACCACCCATTCCCATGGGAATATATGGGTTTTTCGGTCCAGTGGGAGGATCATTTTCCTTGGAAGGTAATTTTCCCAACCAATAAGTATTGGGCTCCCAAGTAAACAAAGCGAAGGATCAAGTAACCAACATGTTGCGGAGCAGCCAAGTAAACCCAGAAATGACTCAAGTAATCCAAGGGCAGAGCAACGTAATCCAACGGAGGGGCTACGTGATCCAATAGAAGAGCTACGTAAACAAGGAACACATGAACCTGCTAAGGATCCACTCCACCTGCCAAGTGGACCAATCACAAGAGCTCGGGCCGAGAAATTCAATGAAGTAATCCATATGCTGATTCAGCAAGCCAAGCATTGGAGTTGGTATTCCAAGTTTCTTGAATAACCTAGCTGTCTGAAACTCGCCAATGGGATTCTGTGTAATCCTCCGGTCTACATGGTGTAGGTAAAGGGCAAAAAAAAGTCCCCAATCATTCTGTTCGCTCATACCACGTCTCAATAATCACTCCAATCTGACACCTGCGCCATGTTTCTCGATCAAAAATGAATGAACTTCTGGTTCAGAAACCAATCGTGTGGATACGTGGACACAATGGGATTATTCCTGCGAGTAAGAAGCGTTCACAATCGGGTAATTCGTACCTCCAGCTGTCTTTAAATAATATCTCGCCTAGCAGGAACCTAAATCCCAACTAGATTAGATGGAAATGCGTATCATGTGAGGAATCAATCCTACACTCCTTTCTGGTTATTTGAAAGTCGTGCTAGCATTCTTTTTTATAAATAGGAATGGAAACAGAGCTTTAGCCTTACTTAGCTTTCTAAAGAGAAACAACTTATCTCCTTTCCTTTTTACAGGTGTACAGGACCCGAAGGGAGAAATAGACCCACACCGGATGAGTTAAGCGCTAGGCGTTTTCTCGCTGGTTAGCGCATCCGTGTACCATGGACCCCATAACCCATTGTATGCCCTAAAGCCCTGAACCCCACTTTCTCCGCCTTTCGAAGGTCATACCACTAGTGTAGTACTGAAACGAGGATTGCGCCTAGCCTAGGACACCTAACTTGACTCAGCATCCCTTGCTAAAAACAAACAAGGTGGGTTTGTTGAAACAATGGGTACTTCCGGAATCGAAGCCAAACAAAGGGCGAAGCCTAGGACTTGAAAGAAAACGGAAGCAGTGATACGAAAACCAAAATAAGAAAGAATTAGACGAATAGGACTATCTTATTAACAGTGTTTTTCAACACACCCTCATTAGATCATTTACGCGGGTCTGACACAGGCAGTGAAGAAGAGGGCGCTGGTAAGCTACTCCTATAACTTGATTTCGAAAGACTTTCTCGCCTGAACAATTATAATAGCGAACTTCACCGAACCAACCCTTCTTTTTCGCCAGGTCTTGTCTAGTTACTTTCCAAAGAAAAGAGGATGCCCACTTTAAAAAGGGAAAAGGCAAGGCTTGATCTTATCCACCAGCCTCAGCAGCCCCTTTTCCTCTAATCCAGTACTAAGCGCTATCGAATTGACATAGATAAACATGGAGAGAGAAATCAAGTCCCGGCAGTCTAGTCTTTTCTTCTACCAGCTCTAGTGCTAGCTTTCTCTGATCTCTCTGTAGACAGCATTAAATAGGGGTAGGTACCATATTCATAATACTAGAAGGTGATCCCTGCTTAGAGACATGACTGCGAGCTGTTTGTTACCTGATTGTCACCGAGCTTGATGCTGTTGGTCTTCCACCTCACCCATAATGTTGAGGAAACTTGACCTAAGCGGAAATGGATTGCGAAACCATTGATTCTTTCAAAACCGGTGTTTCTTACTCTAAAAAATAAATGATAGGGTTTAGGTCGCTCTTACTTTCTTAGCGCTTACCGGATATAAATTCGTATTTATCTCCACTTACTAAATAGGGGGTGCGGAAGGGTGAAAAGATGGAATTAAGAATGATCTACGCCATTGCCATTCTTCTCTAATCACCACTTCTTCCTTCAATATCTCCTCCTGGCGCCAGCCAGTGAGACCTTTCGTTGCATCCTCCACCTACCTATCCCCCTTCCTGTTCAAGAACCAACTGGATCAAAGTGAGGCAAAACAGCGTCTATCTCCTAGAAATAGTCTTTGTCGAGCTCAAGCTCAAGATAGTTAAGTTTCTCATATGGCCAGTGGTGAATTGATACTTTAACAGCGAAAAGTGCACCTTCAGTTGGAAAAGAATGCGCGATCTGTTTCATTCGGCTAGGGGCTCTCAACCATTCTTTCAGGTCAAGCGGAACCATGACTCCACTTGTTAGGTCTGGTGACCCTACAAATATTATATGTGAACCCGCGATAAATGTGCTTCAGTGCTGCCGTGCTTTAGAGAAGCTGCCGTGCCTACCCCACCCCAATTGGTCGTTCTTTTCCTATTTCTTAAGCCACGCGAATGAATAGGTCTGCGTTTGCTCGGAGGAAGGTGTTTAGCCAGAGCATTTCTCAGCTCAGACAAAGCTTCTCTTTACGTGAAGTGCCACGGTTCCTTTTCCCTCTTGACCCGGCTTTTCCTATTCTAACGGTAAAAACTTGTACTGGAACGGCAGCCCAGGGTTCGATCTTTGTTACCCCACTGATTGTGCGATCTTCTAGGCCGATATTGGCTTACGGAAAAGAAAACTCCTAAAGTGGCAGATTTGGAAGCAAATCCTGAGCTTCCATCAATGAAATTCCATTCAATGTGCCTGGGGTCCCCTCTGTTATCAATAAATGAGTAGGCGCTGAAGACGGCGAGTGCGGCGCATGAGGACGGCAGGGATGAGTTGCGACTCAAGGAGCACAGAATGTAAACAGGCAAGTACCCGCTGTTGATGCATCATCGGAGTAGGAAAGGGAAAGCCCTCGAGCTCTAGCAGCTGTCCCGCGTGCATTGGCTTAAGAAAGGAAGTCGGCACCGGGCAATCCGGAATCGATTATGCGCCTCTTTTCCTCATTCAAAAAGAAAGTACTTGTGCGAGTCACCCAGCAATGGCTTTTCACATCGATGATGCATATTTCCAATGCTTTTTGAATTACAATAAAAAGATGAAATAGTTCACTCTGGCATAATCCATTGCAAGATCCGTTCATATTAGCTATCTACTGCCTGACTTGCCCCACTTACTAAATAGGGCTCATTACATTCATGGAGAGAAAGGTAAGCGTGTAAACAAAGCTAGCTTCTGCCGGAAGAGAGTTGCTTGCCTCTTGCTGCCACTAAACCCCAATGTGAAAGAAAAGCAAAGAAAGTATTAATAAATCTGAAGTAGATTGGCAAGAAAGAGCAGTTGGTCATCTCGGAAAGATAGATAAAGATAAATCTAGGAAAGCAAGCTAGGAAACCCTAGATAGGAGCAATCCGTTCCACCACTCCTGAGAATTTAGGGCATAATCACCCGCAGAGCAACTGGGGTACTCAACACTGTAGTAGTACAATCGATTGTCTTTCTCTAGCCAATAACACGGCAAGAGGTGGACGGCAATGAAGTTGAGGGTAATGACAACAAACTAAATCCCAACACTTAATGCAAACGGCTCTGAATGGTCTAAAGATACGAATTATTCGACCGAGATGGGTTTACCTCACTCGTTTGTAGAAACACTTTCAAAAGAACAGACAAGATCCACCAGATAAAAAATTGGTACGCCACGCACGGCTGCTCCGGCGAGCGACGGGGGCACGGCCGCGGTGTTTCTCGCAGTTGCTCGATGGCTAGGGGAACGGATAAATCCCCTTTCGAAATGACTTGATTATCCCTCGACTAGGAAACAAGAGTACTCTTTACCATAGGAAAGAAGCTAACTCTGAAAAAGAGAAATGGAATCATCGAGATAGGAGCTAGTTCCTAGATTGAGAGAGTTCTGCCTAATGCCTAAATTGGATGGTGGATCTTCAGCTTTAGCGAGTTCACTCGTAGAAATGTTCGTTTGATTGCTCCTCGGGTGCTTCCTTCTTTCAAATCTAGATTTCTTAGAATCATACCTTTGTCCATTCTTGGCAAGCCTTCTTCTCTGATGGTATAGATGAAGACACCGGATCCCCATCCTTAGCCAAACCTTCAATTCAAGCTAGGGCAACAAAGGTTTCATCAGAAAGGGATGGATGGCCTCCACTCATAGATCCACTTTCTTTCGGGGCCATCAATACAATAGAATAGTTCTGTTCTTTAGCCGACGTTTTTCCTTGCCGTCTATATCCGAGCGGTTCCCTTTGGCATATTTCACTTGCTTTGCTACTACGGTACCCGCATTCTTGAAAGAAAAAGGGATGGATAGTTGCCCTTAGGAGACAGATGGTGCCCATTTATCCATAGAATAGGTTCAAGAAGATGAGACGCATTGATGTTAATGAACTTGAGGTTGAAGTTCTAGTAAGCTTAAGCATAGGTTTAGGTGCACAAGTGGTATACCAAAATACTCGTTTAACTACTCCGCAATGGGACACCCTTCTCAAGGTGGGTCCCCTTTCGTATGACCTATTCTCTCTCTCTGAAAGTAGCAATAGAAGAAGGATAGCTTCATGAGTTCGTTCTGACTCCTAGTTCGAAAGCTTTTCCTTCTGCTTGGGAACGATCTTATCCCGAGTCCTCTGTGGAGTGAAGGAAGTGATGCCAATTCTACCGGGTCCGGTACCCACTTAACAATGGATTCCATTTCTCTTGACCGATGGCGTTCTCCCACTGACTTGCTAAGGAAGAGGCTAGTTCGCGTGGACGCTGCCCTACGTGGTGTTGCTCGTTTTTAATGACTCTGAAAAGAGTTTACTAATGAATTCCAAAGGATTTAGGTATTTGACTAGCAGTCATCTTCATCAGGTCTAGATATTGATGTGAATAAGTGTTCTTTCGCTTGAACCTATGGATTGGCTTAAGCAAGCATGGTATCTTTGGACCAGACCTGGAACATCTGCTTTTATAGGAGTTCTTGTCTGTCAACATAACTAGTTTGATCCCCCTTCCTAAAGTATACATACAGCTCTTTTCTATTTTGATAATAAGTAAAGTGTCCCTCCTCCACCAGTCGATGAGCCTGCCTGAGAATCTACGCACTAATGCCATACTGCAGGATTACCCCCATCATTCCAGCTTTAACTGCCTATTCGGCTTCAGCAGTGGGTTTCCAAAGGCACTCTTCCCAGATAAAAACGGTTTTTATTCTATCCATCGGGACTTTTGCTCCAACTAGATTGAGCACGAAATCCAAGGACCTTGAGTGACCACAAAGCCGAAGGGCGAGAGCAAACAGATCAATCACTAGAGACAGCTTTGTTTCTTGATAACAAAGATAGCCTGCCTTGACTTGAATTGAGATAAAGGAAAGGTAGTACATTGATATCGCTCCGCATTGAATTGAGAAAAAGCATTACCGGATTGTGGAGGATCAATAGACTCTGCCGTCGATAGACAGAAAGACGCTTCAATTGCCCATTTCTCTCCGCTATTCTTCGCTTAGAAGGGCTTGACTTACTTAACTTACCGCTTTCCCGAAACTAGCTAAAAAAGGGTCAGGTATACCTGCCTGATGAGATAGGGTTTTTTCTAAAGCGGGTGCTGCTGTCGGTATGGGCAATTTCTTAAGTTCTTTGATTGATTCCGTCCCCGAGTGCTACCAAAGTTCCTCTAATTCCTCAGCCAGATATTTCCCTTGCCAGACATTCCCGATAGCGGAATCGATAGATGTTACCACGGAGCGGTACCTAGCAACCTTCATTCCTGCTTTTCCGTCTTGCCTTTGCTACTTGAGAGAATGCCTTTGACCGAGCAGCTCTTCCACTCATTTTATTAGCAATCAAACCTCTTCCCTTCAACTCGTACCGAAGGCTATGTCCCAGTAAGCATTTCCTCTGTTTCCTTGTTTCCCACCTTTGACCTTCCGCTATGACATGACCAGTCCACTAATAAGTCAGGTATCTCTGAAAAGTAAGACGTCCTCTTCCCTTCGTCAATAGAAGAACTCCAACCATGCTTTCTTGAAATAGCAGTTATTGTCTTCCTGGTCAGCTTTCGACGAGTGACTCTTGGTTGCGGGGCCAGGGGGACCTACTATCTACTTAACTGCTAGGCAAAGAGGGAGGAGCCAGGAAGCGGGCGTTTAGTGAGGAAGAGACAAAAAAGCATTTCGTCGATAAAGATGAGTGCTTTCGATCGGCTTGTTGCACTAAAGCTGCGAGGTTCTTTGATCGAATCAGCTCTTTGCGTTTACTTTCATCCCATCCCACTCTCTTTCTTCTTTCGTTTTAAGAAAAAAAGAAGGCATTTTTAAATCCTTCTTATCCTTCTATACAATCCAATCATGCAGTCTAGCTCTACTTTACAACGATATATCTAGCTTTTAGTTTTGTTGAACTGCGCTTATCTCAGGAAATGAGGATAACTTAACGGAGCCCAAACTCATTTGAAATAGGTTTTCTAGCCTTTGGCTTAAATAAAAGATCCAGCTAACTTGTGAGATAGAGCTGTCTTCCTGGCTGGAACAGGATGGTACCTTATGACTTCAACTGGAAATGGCTTGAATGGATCCAAAAAAAAAACTCAAACCAACTATTCAACAATTAGTGGGACCTAGAATGAAACTACCATTGTCTTCCCATACTCATCTACATCAACCACCGACTACAGAGGGAGCTAGCCTGGAAAGAAAAGGAAATGAATGGAGGGTATAAGTATTTCACTGGTAAAATCCCTTCATTAAAGACACACTCAAAAATAGTTTGTTTCAAAGAAAAGGAAATACCACTGAAGAAGATCTTACTTTTTTGGCATTAACTGAAAGCCCAGACACTCTGTTAAAATGAGTCATGATACTAGTAAGCTCTTGGATAGAATTCAGATCACCACCGCTGAAAAAAAAGATCATCTGCAAAGCACAGATGGTTGAGTCTGAGCCTCAACCAGCCTTTGTGAAAAAACTAGATTGCAGCTGATTTTTATGCTTAAAAGCCCTATATTAGAGTTACGACCGTCCACCAATAGAATAGAGACAGCGAAAGAAAGGGACAATATATTGGAATCTAAAGCCAGGGAGCTTCTAAATAGCCGGGGAATTAGCCTGGATGATGATGAAGACATCTCCCGGGCAGCAGATCTTATTTTATATGGGAAAGGGCGCGATAAAGTCAACTATGCGATCCGGGCCTTAAACCGTGTAACCTCCAAAACCTGGAAGGACTTCCTGGATGAATTAAGAAAGTTGAGTGGGCCGTTTAGTTTATATAGATGAAATAGAATATATAAAAAGTTTGATCTATTCTGTTGAAATAGAATACCCTAAAAAAGTTTTCTAAACGTGGGCCACCATTTGTATTCCGACGAAATGCTATCACCCAGAAAACAGAGATTGAAAGGATAGTAGAGGAGCTGTTGCAAAATGCTGTATTCAGGCCCAGTACAAGCCCCAAAGCAGCTCTGGTGTTGAAGAAAGATGGAACCTGGAGAATGTGTTTCGACTATCGAAAACTAAATGCAGCAACTATGTTTTCCAAATACCCCATTCCTATCATAGAAGACCGGCACTTTTGGATGAGGTGTGAACTAAGATAGATTTGAGGGCTGGTTATCACCAAATAAGAATGAAAGGAAGAGGATATCTACAAAACAGCCTGAAGGACCGGCTTTTTGAATTCAAGGTGATGCCCCGGAAACCTTTCAACAACTCATGAATAGTGTTTTTAAAGAGATGTGTTGGAAAGGGGTATTGGTCTTTTTCGATGACATTCTAGTGTACAGTTCTACCATGGTGGAGCATCTCAAGTTGCTAGAGGAAGTGTTCCGGCAGAACAAACTTTTTGTAGGTGAGCCAAATTTCATAAAGGAAATACATTATTTATGAAATTGGGGTATCTACTGATACAAACAAGGTAGAGGGCATGACAGCTTGGCCAGAACCAGCCAATGTCAGAGAACTCCGAGGGTTGCAGGGGTTATTACAGGAGGTTTGTACCGGGGTATGGAGCTATCAGCAGGCTTTTAACTGAGTTGTTAAAGAAAGGTGTGGAGAAGAAGCCAGAAAAGCATTTCTCAAGCTCAAAAGTGCTAAGGTATGGTGATGCCTTTGAACGTTGACTGGGAGAGCGGCTCGAAAGAGTTGGGACAGACTAGAAGCTTTGAAGTTTATGTTCTTTAAAAAGATAATAGCAATCTTGACTTACATCCGGTCAAGATCCCCGTGAAGGAATGCTGATTGAACATCGAGCTGATAAAGAGGGAGTACCATACCCAAGATACTCCATTAAAGGAAAGGTATGCTTGTTTGGTTTCTTTGGTCCGAGAACAAACACCACAAACTCTCGCAGTCGATGAGGAAACGTTAGTAAAACTACATTTCAGTAATCCGTCTGGCCTTAACCTCTACGCAAGGAGATCTTACGTATAGACCCATGATTAGGTAACTACTTCTTTTATTCGGAGTATCCAATGGAAAGTGGGCCTCTATCTACAGGTCATGGATACCTGGGCGCTAGAAAGGTTACCGAACCAGGGTTAAGTGAGGCTGTTCAAACTTCACGGCCTTCACTATCGGATGTATATGAGTAAAATCAGACATTAGTATCACAACCTAGCGTTATCCAGATCTTTCGTTGATCCAGGCGATTTTGGGAAGGACTCAGCATTCTCCCACAAAAGGCCAGGCCTTGAGTTTCTAGCCGACTCATATAAGTCAGGGTGTCAATTTTTTTAGGTGACGTATCTTTCTCTCTGATGTTCTCCGTGGTCTCAAAGGATGATCAGTCGAATAGAGACATTGGTAAATAAAAAGAAGAAGTTTACACGCCGGGTGCATACTTCAGTGCCACTAATTAGCGAGTAAAGAACTGTCTATGTGCTAATAGTAAAGTTCCAGGAAGTTTCGTACTATTGGTCTACAGAACCTGTCGCGTCTTGTCCACCCCTCTGGTAGTGTAGTAAACTACTTTAGAACTACGTTATTCCCTGGCGTCAGGTACACATCCGGGGTTGAAGAAGGGACGCATATCAAATAAATGCGATCTAGATCCCTTTAACAGATTAGCAACATCTTCACATTCCGAGCCGAGACTATTATGATTACCTACCGAATTGGAGGAATCAAAGATCCTTACTTGAGGAACTTAACTGGCACTCTACTGATTGGACTTTACCGACTTCAGAAACCAGACATGATTCTATACCGAGCTGACCTATCAACCAGATGGACTTGAACATATGACCTGTCTGCTATTGTTATTGCCGGGCCTCCAGACCATACCAATTCACCGAGTTAGAAACCGGACCAGAGCTATTAACCAACTTGACGTGCTTTCCTGACTGACAGACCGGACAGACCAATCCAACGAACTGACTTTGCTAGCTTATCGAGCCGACGAGACAAGACGGATCCATATAAGGATACCAGCAACCCGAAGAGAAGAACCCCAGTTTATTAGAGAGATCCGTTCTATTTCACTAGTTGGGTTTCTGTCTCGGCCTGGCATCTTTGGACAAGAATAATAAGTATAAGTAGCAGCTTCCTATTCCTTAGTACTTTCCTGTAGTGTAGTTTCTCAAACCAATGCTTTTCCTGGAATGGATAGAATTCCTCAACTCTAGGAAAACCTGGTATGACAAATTCCGTATAATATGCAAAATTACGTTTCCGTATAAAATAAATAAGTAGACTAGCTCTGGACCGAAAATCGAAACCCTGGAAACAAAAGACAGGACATGTATGAATCACTAAACCTGAGAGCTTCCTTCTCTTCTCCGCTTTGCTCTGTTACTCCTTTTGCAGATGGTTGGTCACCACTCTTAGGCTTTTTGTTCTCTGCTTGTGGTGGGTCTCCAATCTTGATCCGGTGCTGACTTAATAGGGAAACCTACCCAGAAAATGCCCCCTTTTCCGGTCCGGTTAACAAAGCCTGTAAACCAAGAGCGGAACGAAGAGCTAAAACGTCACCTTTACCCTTATCCTATTTCTTTCTTACTTGTAAACCAGACCGCGTCATTCCTTTTTTCTTTCTTTGGTAAGGAAGGGACGGCTATTCCCACAGGTTGATCTTGATAAAATGTGCAGCGGTAAGCAACTAATAATCTCGATGCAGGACTGCCGTTCCCATAGGTTCCTCCTCCAAAACCTTCTTAGGCGAAAAAGACTGGAGATCATCCATGTAGTTATACATAAAACGTATTTAAGAGCTAAAACTTCCGCAAAAAAAAGGATGGTCCCCTCAATAAATGCATAGGGGACCATCCTTTTTTTTGCGGCATGCTCTCTGATTTACGGATTCGCAGGGGGCCGAGGGCCAACCTTAGTTGACTGACAATGACAAAGGCTTGCGAAACAAAGTAGCGCCTTTGAAATGGAATCTTAATTAACTATCAGTGGTGCGAAGCAGCTTAGCCCCGGGGAGCTAAAGGTTATACCTTTGTAAGCGAACTGTGGTTCTTCTATGTAGGGTATTCCTCCTTTACTCTCTTAATTAACATCGAGCTAAGTGACTTTGTGTAGCGTAGTAGAATGAAGGCTACGTACGCACCGACACTCTCTTATCCCTAAGCCTCTTCGCTAACTCGCTCGCCTACAAAAATGAGTAGGCGAGGCTAGGCAAACTCAGCCGGTGACTTTGACTGTACTGTAGTAGACTTTCTAGCCTTTTATTTTAGAACCCTTTCTCATGTTCTTTCATCCATCAAGTAGGCGAACCGTCAGGTCCTTAGTAGCGTTGACAAAGAAGAAGAGTCGGTGAAAAAAAAAGAAAGCTAGAATTTCCAATAGTGAGACCAGCTTGACAAGCTACCTTTCCTCTTGATATGAGGTGCGAAGAGAAACATCTCTTTTTTATGACTTCCACTTCTCGATCCCGGCCCGGAAAAGTGACCGACCCCTTGATGAATGAAAGAAAGGGTTTATGAGCCCTAGCCCTGTAAGCCCACACCTGTGTAGAGTAGATCGTTCAACACCTGCGGCACAAACCCATTTTGGACCAATTGGTCCGTATATCATAGGCGACCGAACGGCCGCCCCCCGTCTTACTAGACCAACCTGCTATAATTATTGCATAAACACCTAGCGAAGATATGGCAAACAAATAAAGTAGCCCTATGTTCGGATCTGACAATACCATACCATAATCAAAAGGTACAACGGCCCAAGCGACCAGACTTAACATAAATGTAGCCACTGGAGCCATTCTAAAAAGGGAGAAATTAGCACTACTTGGTGAAATAGGTTCTTTTAGAATCAATTTCAAACCATCTGCTAGAGGTTGTAACAATCCGAACGATCCCACTACATCAGGACCCT
The DNA here is from genome assembly GCF_056163025.1 of Triticum urartu. Classification (NCBI taxonomy): domain Eukaryota; kingdom Viridiplantae; phylum Streptophyta; class Magnoliopsida; order Poales; family Poaceae; genus Triticum; species Triticum urartu. Next base: position 231,889,910 of record NC_141875.1, read on the forward strand.
TTCGATGTTGCACAAAAGCCATTACTTTACGTTCAGCTAGCACTAAAAAGGCTACTCCTAGTAGAAGTGGTAGAATTAAACAAAGTATTTCCGCTGGAACAGCTATGTACGTTTTCGATTTTCTATTCACTCATGATCGGGCCTAACCTGGTCGACCCGATCAAACTATTTCACTTATGATCTGGCTTGGTTGACCCAATCATGATATTGAAGGATGGGACCTTTTATCGAAAAACTCCGGATCCCGAGAAGTTTTGAAGATGGTGCTCCTGTTACGTTACTTCGAATGGAATCCTCACTTGACTAAGCATAAGCGAAAACGTGGCTGAGAGTAAGCAATCCCCTTTCCTAGTGGTTGAGTCATGATCAGAAATATTGCGAAAGAAAGTGAAATGTCCTATCGTCGTCCCAATTTGGGTAATCCACGATGTCTCCATTTTATGTATCCATCTTGACTCGTTTTCGGTGTATCGATAGTTTGTTGTATTACACTTTGAACTAACCTAGAGGCCGTGCTTAGGCGAAAATCGATATCAGTGAAGTAATCCCGGAACTCTAGAAATCGTGAAGAATTTATTCCATTTTGTTAAATATCGCGAATATAGTGGAAAAAAATCTAGAACATTCCTTTGAATGGAATTGTTCATTGGGTTCGACTTGTTGTTCGACAAAATAGAAAGCTGTCTCTCGTATGTTATTGTAAGGTGATTCATTCATAATATTTCTTATGTGCGGTTTCAAGATGCTAAAAAAGTAGATTTGGTAATCGGCTTTTGAGCTCCATTATGTGGACTTCATCAATTTGTGAATTATGGACTTGGCGGTAGTGGTCAATACTAACTACACCGTCTAAATGCTCCCTGACCAAGTTTGCGTACTCGTCAGGGTTGAGTTGAGGGGGCAGCCCGTGCGCTAATTGGGCTTCGAGGTGGCTATACACGAAAAAAGCTCGCTTTCTACTGAGGCCTGTTCTGTCCTAAACTGTTCCAGAATGTTATTTGTTTCATAGGAAGATTCCAAAAGCACATTGATGCCGAAAGAATCTTCGGAACCGGTGGAGAGGCTATTCTGATTGAAGGCTAGACAAATAACATGACTGAGGTATGTAAATAAAACCTGTGAAATAGCTATATAATATGATCTAAATAGAGAAGAATACCAAAGATAATGGATTGCAAAATAAGCTTTTTAGCTTTCTTTTTCTTTTGTGCGCGCTTTTCGCCTGCCTTCCCGACCGCGGATAGGCTATGGGGCTTTGCACTTCGGCCCCATTGTGTGAATACCACATCAAGGTGACAGGATTCGAACCTATGGCCCTCTGTACCCAAAACAGATGCGCTGACCAGACTGCGCTACGCCTCGTCTCCCCCTCAGAACATATGGATCTACCCGATCCATAAAGAAAAGAACCACCGCTTTTAGGAAATTTTGACAATTCTCTTTCACTTGCATTTTCTTTCGTGAAGGCTCGCTCTCGTTCTTCTTACATCTTGCCCTTTTTTCTTGAGAATTGTATCTATGGCTACTGCTGTTTTGCCAGTCTATCTGTCCCCAATAATGAACTCTCGCTGACCGCGCCCTATAGGGATCATCGAATCGATAGCAATAAGCCCTGTTTGAAGAGGTTCGTATACGGAACGCCTGGAAATTCTACTTGGAGCAGGAGATTCAATTAAGCGAGATTCGGAAGCTACAATTTCGCCTCTCCCATCAATAGGTTTAGCCAGAGCATTTATAACATGACCCAAGTTATATACGCTCACGGGTATCTGAGCAATTCTTCCTGTTGCTTTTACAAAACTTCCCTCTTGATGCTAAACCATAGCTCTAACTGAGTCAAATTCCACAATTCCTAAGAACGATATGCTTTTTTTCATTTTCCACTGTGAAAGCTTCTCTCAATCCCTCCCTAGTCCTTTCTTTCCTGGGCACAGGCTTACCTGGTTGACCGCCCACATTCATTCATTGTTCGTTCTGTTGTGGAATCGAACCACAGAGCTAGCGCAATTGGGATTTAGAGTCCCATGCGTGAAACTAAAGAGGATTTTTAGTCCTCTGCTCTACCAGCCAGAACCTAGAAGGACACTTCACACCAGATTTGACACAGCTAGACTGGAAACACTGCTTGTCAAGAGCACAGACCCCAGTATAGAATACTTTTTTGAGTATGTTGGTAAGGTCCGGTCATCCGCTTCTGTGCTTGCACTTCTGCGTAACTAGGGGTGCAAGTCCAGTACAGCGTACTTCCATAATTGAATCAAAAGCGTCGATACATGAAAAATCTCTATATACGATATTTATGACACAGAATGTTGTTCTTTCAACATGATTCCTCAACAATTTTTTCATTGTAACTGACTCTCCGTTCTCTCCGTTCCACTTTGGTTTTCTACTAATAATTACCATGATGAATTTCTCTTACTTCTTGGTTCCGCATTGGATTTTGGAAACTTTTGTTTAGAAAGTGGTGTCACGACCGTGGGGATCAAATGGATGGTTCAGGAAAGTCTAGTGAAGCGCCACGGTCTAATCATATAGATGACCATAGTGGTATGGTTCCATAGAAAACTACTGGAGGCCATTACCACCACCGAAATGGTTTCCATGCTCCGTTGGATGATTTGACGATATCGCAGTATCAAGCTAGAACGGTTTCAATTTGTAGGACGGGAAAGAAACCTCATCCTTTGGTGCACACTAACCGATGAAGCTCAACCCTCTCTCGAACTGAGCTATTTCCGCTTTTTCGAACAAAAAGTTCGAGTAGTTCAGTGAAAAAACGGTCAAGCTTTCTTCCATCCTTCCTAGCTCCTCGAGCTTGCACCCGCTCGACGCCTTTTTCATTGTTCATTATGAGGTGGATTCGAACCACTCTCTCCGTTTGGATTTCGAGTCCAAAAGGCCCGGCGAAAGAGGATTTTCAGTCCTATGCCCGCTGCCAGCCAGAACGGGATTTTCCACTTCACACCCACACAATCGGGATTTGATGAAATAGCTACGTTTTTTTCTTATTTGATTCGGATACTGTCAATCTACTGTCCATCTTTCTCTTTAGTTTTCTCCTTTCTTTCTCCTCAACCTATCTCCTTTGGATGGACTTACGGAAGAATAATATCTAATCTCCCCATCGCGGTTAGGATCCCATGAACCAGGAGCGCCAGCACCGGTTCCTCGATCTTCCTACTGGAGGCATGGTCATGGCTTTCATTCATTCATTTCATTCTTTGTTCTGTTGTGGAATCGAACCACTCAAAGGATTTAGAGTCCTTTTACCAACCAGTCAGAACCAATATTTCTCTGTTATATTCTGTTTTTTCTTTGTCAGCTAGCACAATTTGGATTTCGAGTCTAATGCGCTAACGCTTTCTTTAGTTTTCTTGCTTGATTTTTATACGATTTTTTGAGCAACTAGCGCGAAAGCCATTGCGCGTTAGCGCATCCGTTTTCTTGCTCTTTCTCCGGGCTTTGACCATGTCTCCCGAACAATTTCAGTACATATGGCGCAAGACGATTCCACATATATATCGAGGTCGGAATGGGATCGGGTGTTTTCCAGGGGGGTATAGAGATACATTAGCCGATTGTATAAAGTCAGTCAGGCTCAGTAGTAGGTTCTTCGGCACTAAAGTAGGTATAGTTTAGTGACTTGTATTTCCAGTGCCACTAATTACTGTTTCCCACAACCGGGATCTCCTTGAGGCGGAAAGCTCCGCAAGGAGGTGCCTGGAAGTGGAACAGAGGATCCGGTGGGAAGAAATCCCCAAGAGCAAGGCAAGTCTCGAAAGAGGTGAGCACGAGCATGCTCTCGACTTGTTTAAGTCAGAGGATCTTAGAAGGGAATTAGAAAAAAAAAGAGCAGGGTAGCTCAGTAATTCTGATTCTTTTCTCTTCCAGCCCCCCGGCCCCTCTTTGATAAGGAAAGTTTTCATTTCTCAAATCAAAAATGACAAATATGGTTCGATGGCTCTTCTCTACTAACCACAAGGATATTGGGACTCTCTATTTCATCTTCGGTGCCATTGTAGGAGTGATGGGCACATGCTTCTCCGTACTGATTCGTATGGAATTAGCCCGACCCGGCGATCAAATTCTTGGTGGGAATCATCAACTTTATAATGTTTTAATAACGGCTCATGCTTTTTTAATGATCTTTTTTATGGTTATGCCGGCGATGATAGGTGGATTTGGTAATTGGTTTGTTCCGATTCTGATAGGTGCACCTGACATGGCATTTCCACGATTAAATAATATATCATTCTGGTTGTGTGAAAGTTCGTATCTTGCCAATAGTTAGTAGTACTATTGGAATACGTAGTCAGCTTAATTTCCACGATTAAACCTCCATGTCGGCTAATTAATGTTATAGGATGGTCCCCTCAAAGAAGAACCAAACCTCCATCCTACCAGTCCAGTCGCGTCAAGTTATCATACCTACTTTACGCACCCAAAAGTTTGTTTCATAGTTTGATATAAAACCAGGGAGGCATGGATCTGTAGCTTTGAGTCGACGTGTTAGTACTCCATTTCTTTGAAAGCTGAATTGCCAGGTATAGCCCTACGCTGCTCTTTACCATGCTGTATATAAACCACTCGTTTCACTCACAACCTTCACCACTGATCGGAGATCAAGTTAGTGGTCAGTAGTGTTTGCTACAGATGATTACGACTCGTCAGGTTCGAACTGACTTAGGCTGGACCAGGACCCACCTATCCTCTACCAATAAGGAGTCGCTTTTGTTTTCGCAGTTCAGTGCCTCCTTAATCTGCGTAATTGCTTTTCGCGCCCATGGTGGACGCGACATGTTTTTTTGAAAGCGATATCCCGCACGCTCGATGTCTGAAAATCAGACCCCCCTTTTACCTGTACGTCTTTTACGTACAGTGATTACGGTCATTCTGACCCCCCTCAACCACGAGAATGACAAATCGTGCAGAGCCACATAGCCCGCTTTTTGAGCTTGAATTCGATTTCGCTCCGCGAAATCAGAGAGCACCGAAACGTACGCGGCATCAATCTTCTTCAAATAGCTTTTTACTTGCCAAATGCAAGCTAACAGAACTAAAACAGCAAAAAAAAGGAGAATACCTTTCTCTAAAATAGGAAGATTACAAAACACAGTAAGCAAATCCTTATTTTGCATTTGTTTTTTCTCTATGAACTCCTCTTCCCCCTTATTTACCCCCTTATGGAGCTTTGGAAAGGAGAGAATTTGAATAAAGTATCTCTCGGAAACTCTTATTGGACGAGAGAGAGTCAATATGATATTGGCGTGGGTTCTACCAACTAAACGAATCAGTTTTGGATTGGATAAACAGCGTATAATGATAGACGCTTCTTCGGCACACATGGAGACATACCTCCCGTAGCTGACCCCTGAATTCAAGGATACTGCCGGCTTTGTTACTAACTGATAGAAACCCCTTAATACAACGTTCGTTTTTCATAAATGTCATCAGGTAGGTAGACCCGGTCTTGCGCTCGTCCGGTTAAGTGGCACATTGTGCTAAGTGCTCGAACCGTTGGCTGATCTCAGCTGTATCGCCTCATACAAATTAGTTAAGCGAGAAAACAAACGGCTACATAGGAGCTCTATGGTGGACCACCAACAGGAAGATCGAATGGCTTAGCGCATCCTGCGCCTACTGGACCTGACTTCGTAGGATACTCTGATAGACTAGTCGAATGGCAATGGCCTAGTGGTTGTATCTGCTTGGCGATTCCTATTAAGAATACGAGAGTGACAAATGAGATGGAGATCTTGGCTATCATCAAACCATCCTCCCTCCGCTTATCTCTTTCCTTTCTATATGATAAGTCTACTCGCGCCTCAAGGGCCGGTCATTTACGCTCTCCACTACATGAACAGCATTCCCAACTAGATCTGTACGGCTTCCGTTGTCTCCTTTTCGATTCCCGACTCTAGCTCACAGGTATCCATAAGAGCGACCAGCCCTGAATGCTTAAACCTATCAATCCTCTCCTAAATTTCTTTCTTTTTGTCGTTGGGCAAGGAGCAATCCGTTTAGCACTTTCCGATGGGGACCAAAAGCCACTGGGTTACCAAGAAGTCAGATTCAGTTCAGTCCCGTTTTCAAGATCCGGTTCAGTGTTTGGGGATGGCTTGGTCCAAGCCCACATCCATAGTAGATGGACTTGAGCAGGCAAGTATGCCACCTACTGATATGATTGATTATGACAATTATGATATGGACTGGACGGTTGTGCAACCGATTGTACTGACTCGCTTACCCCCGAGAACACCTAAGACATGGGGGTTATTTACGCGAGTAAGCCTAGCAAGGACCAAGATCTCGATCTAGCCTAGTTGGGGCTTTAGAGTCACATGACATAGTACCAAGAACGGGAGAACCAGTAACAATTGATACGGATTTCCAACCAACGGATCTTCTTACCTTTGGACCGGAACCTTTAGCTGTTTCCTACTCGGTCTACAGCTTGGTTTGAAATGAGGGAGCCATACCGTGTGGTTGAAGCAGAGTACCGTTTTGCAGTGGATAGGGCACTATCTCTATTCGTAGCAGCATTGCGTATTGCTCTCACTAGGAAAGGGGGACATAACCCCTACTATAGAGCAGGAATGGAAGGGAATGAGCTCGGCTGCTTGTCCCCCACACTTCTTTATTTCTCCGTGCCCCTATTTAGTTAGTACTTTCGAGTTAAGAGCGAGAAAACGAACTATTTCATTTAATAAAAAAAGTGCAACGGCTGTAGAGTGAAAAGGCCATGAGGATGGCTACGGCTTTGAAGCTCCTTTATCTACCATAGATAGAATGGAAGAGTTTTTTCTCACTGCACTGATCCACCAAGGCTAGGGATATCCAATGGGATGGAGCTATTTCCCTTGGCACCTTAGAGTCCTCAGACGATGAACAGAGCACTAGATGCCCTAATCTACTCCTATGCTAAGTGTCTTTGTTTGGTTTGATTTCTTGTGAAAGCGGCTAGCCCCATCACTAAAGCATGCCTGTTCCATATGAAAGGTGATGTAGGTAGGGCTGGTAGGGGAAGTAAGAAATAGGTGAGACTCGTTAATGAAACTAGCCTTCAGCCTTAGATTTCTAAGTTCTGTTTCCACCATTACTAGTGTTTCCTTGCTTTTCATAATAGAAAAAGATCAACTAAACTAAACCAGAGATAGTCGTAGAGATTGGCAGGACTGGGTATTATTCTGGGCGATGAAATGGATGGAATTTCTTGAAACATAACTCACTTCACTTATAATCGAATTTGGAAAAGGGAGACTAGCTGCTGCAATAAATCAAGAAGAAAGCAGGCGCAAAAGAGAAGCTCAATGAGAGAGATTCTAGACCGCTCATGGTCGGGGCTGATCGATCGCTCCTTAAAAGGGAGTTAACTTCTTCGAACCATACATGAAACTTATCTCATAGAGTGAGCTAGCCCCAGATAGCGAAGGATAGCTATTGACTTATTGGGAAACCCGCCTCCAATACATGCTTATCCCAGACCCCCTATTCCTTCATTTTAGGTTTTCATGGCCGATTCAATAACATAGTTCGCACACCTCTTTTCAATTCTCTAGAGATAGTTGTCATTTGTCTCTTCTTCCGGGTCCCTCCTATTTGGTTGGAAGTTTCCTGCTCCAGTTGGGAAAGCAAGGGCCCTAGTTTCGTTATTGAGTCTCGTTATGGTCGAATATGAATGAATCCTGGAATGGAATAAAAACATGAGTAAAATGCATCGTAGTCCCTCAATCGAATAGTCAACTAGTTCATATCTAACCTTATGTATTCTTTTCCCGCACCTTAGCTTCAAATAATTGAATGAATGAGTGCTATTTCAGAGTTCAAGTTTAGGTATTAGCTCGCTACAGTTTAGTCAGTAGTTCTGTCCCTTTGTTCGGTGAACTAGTTCTGGATATAAGCATTAGAATGAGAGTGGCTACGTATTCGGATTACTTGACTCGCTTTCCTGTTTCCGAATCCCTTCTTACATACAATCCTAATTCACAATCCAAGGGCCCATTACTTCTACCCATCTACGCGTTTTCTTGCTTGACCGTTTGATAAGGAGGCTGCAATAAATATGTATCATCTCTTGATTAGTTCCACGAATCTCTCTCGTCCTTTATGATGGACGAGAGAGATTCGTGGAACTAATCATGCCTTTATGCCTATCATCGTAGAAGCAGTGACTTTGAAAGATTATGCGGATTGGGTATCCAATCAATTAATCCTCCAAACCAACTAAACCGGGGAAGCTGAAGCGGAAATGCAATTCTCGGGTGAGGGAAGGGGGAAGCTCCAGGAAGGTTTCGCTCGCTCGCTCAAAAAGCTCTAACGCTCGTTTACGAGTGGAGTGCATAAGCCCTTATTGAAGTAGGGTGAGGCCTTACTACACGAGCTCGTAAGTCAAGCACGGAACGAGCCTTGTCTACGAAGCTTCGCTTCATCATCTTGCTTGCTTCTGGCAAAGCTTAACGCACTATAACATAGGCATGCATGATGGTATGGTAGGAAGACTCCTTTTAAGGCCGACCACTACATAGGAGCGATAGGAAGCCAAGCCGTCAAAAGGAAAGGCGAGCAGCCCTTATTGCAATACCAAACGGCCTACTTATAGCCCTATTTATACCCTTCCTCGGGGACTTCAACGGGCCTTAAAAGCTCAATAAATTGCAATTCTTCACCTTTTCCTCAGACAGTGGGAATGCATTTTCTTACTTGATTGACATTGACAGATATGTGTACCACACCGAACAAGCAATATGTCATATGCTTGATGTACCAGCCAAGCCAGCTTTTTTTTTCTCAGTTCCCTTATCCTTAGCGCAAAAGTAAAAAGAAAATGAAAGAGAGTTTGTATTTGAAAATGAAAATGAATATGGATCTAAATAAATTAGATAATCAATAAATAAGAATTGGAATAATAGAAAAAATCTCCTTCGCCCCTTATCTCTTCATCATCGTCGGTTCCATCACTTGTGGTATTCGTTTAGAATCTTGGTGACCCTACTCGCTTACTCCTATTTTCCTTATTTCTTTTTCTACATAATTAATTAGAACTTTCTTGAAAGAATGGGGTTCTCTCTGGGGGGGCGCACCCTCTCTTCCTTTTTGAGAAAGATGGGCTTGTTTTTTTTTCAATAAGTTCTATTGCTTTGACACATTTAGTATATAACATAATATATATAAGAAAAGTACTAAAGGCGAAGGGCATTTTGTTGTACAGCTACTTTGGTATAGTTACAAAGGTAACCGGTAGGTGACTGTTGAATCGACAGTAGTTACGAAAGGGGGAAATAGCTCAGTTGGTTAGAGTGCTGGTCTATCACGCCAGAAGTCGCGGGTTCGAACCCCGTTTTCCCCGCCCGATCTTTCTTTCTTCCCGAGGTCATACCTCTGCCACTTTACCCTGAGTTTCACTAAGGCATATAACCCCATTCGGGTAAGAGGAGCAAGCAGTGGGGAACATCTATTTATATGCGTGTTAGCATCAACGGCATCTTTTTGAAAGTAAATTACATCGATCCTCGGTGCTAGGTACTCAGGTAAGTAAATCCTGAGGATAAAACTAGAGCAAGTAAGCTCATCGCACTATCAAGTCAGTCAGGAACTAGTCTGCCAAGCTTAAGAAGAAGTGAAAAGTAAGCAAGTTGTCATCTAGTGAGGGCTAAAAGACACGGAGAACATCCCCCCTCTATTTGCCAATAGCTTCCGCCTTCCTCTCTTTCATTTCATGTCGGTTCAGCCGAGCCAATAGATTCCATAGGCGGGTCAGTTATAGCTGTAGTAGCCTTTGATTTGGTCCTTTCAATAGACTTTCCGTAGCTATAATTCGATAGACTTTCCGTAGCTCCGTACTGCTGATCGTTGACGCCCGCAACTGTACTTACGGCTGTACTTGTGAAAAGAGATAGAGCCGTCTCGCTATGACTCAAAGATGGTCAAAAAGCTAATAGATGGGCCACAAAAGGTAGAGGAGAGGGGGTAAGAAGAGTAGACTTACTGCTGGATACAAGATAGGGTATACAGCTAAAAGGGTGAGATAGAGGAATGAAATGAGCCAGTGAAACGGTCCACGACCACAAGTATTGAGCTATAACCATAAAACTTGGGGAGTGCCTCAAGAAAATCCATTGAAATAGAAGACCCAGGTTGTAATGGAACAGACAAAGGTTGAAGAAGACCAGCAGGAAGGGTGTGCTCACTCTTGTTGAGTTGACACACATTACAGTGAAGAACAAACTTGGGGGGAGAAAAAGAAACCAGAAGGGACCCATTGTTTCTGTGCAAGTCGAACAATGATGGAAAAGCATCCAGTATGTAGCCGACATATGCCAACAACCCAAATGCACATATGCTAGTTAAGTTGAAACTCCTAAATTAAAGCGCAAGCAACAAAACTACTTTTTTGAAGGCATGGAGCGTTGAAGAAGAGCATAGCTCGATTAACACAACTAGGGGCAATATGGTTCATTTTCCTAGAACACCACAACAAATGTCCCTACCAGCTGTTGCCAGTGAAGCTGAAACCATGGCTACCCCTCAACAAGCCTCTAGCTCTTATCCTAGGCCTGAACCGCCTGAACCTCCAATTACCGTACCATTGGTACTGAATAAGACCACCACTCACACCTATTCCAGACCTTTAAACCCCTGACCACCTAGACCTCTAGTAGCAAAGCAACTAAAAGACCCAATCACAAAAATAACCCTCTCTATCCCCCTCAAAACCTTGGCACAAACACTTGTTTCCAGCCACCTATGGCCTTCCTCACAGCTCAAAACATGATAATATTAGACCTAATCCTGCACCTCCACCACCACAACCAACACCCAATTCAATACCAAATATCCCATTTTCCCAACCAATACTTTTGCCCTATGCTGGAAATTCCATGAAACCAGAAGTGCCAATATATACTTACCTTAACCAACCGCTTCCAACTCAACAGCATGACCCGTACCAATACCTGCAAGAACAAAGGCCGCAAAATCAATATCAATATGGGCAGCAGATACATCAACCTCCTAGAGTTTCTTTTCCAATATTTGAAGGGGCCAGGTCTTGGATACAAAAGTGTGAACATTACTTTTCGGTGTACCAAGTTACGGATTGGTACAAGGTAGAACTTTCGGCTATGCACCTTAGGGGGAGAGCTGAAAGCTGGTACAACAGTTTCTTAGTGAATAGGGGACAAGTATCTTGGCAAGAGTGAATTCAAGAGATTGTAGAGAGGTTTGAGGTAAGAAATATGGTTGGTGTAGTTGATGAGTTTAATCACTTGAGGCAAAGAGGAAGCCTAGAAGAGTACAAGTCACACACAATTGGCAGAATTGAGGGCTGCCATGTTGAGGTGCAATCCCTATTACGATGACAACCTTTTTCGACAAAGTTTTCTTGGGGGTAAGGGTATTGTAAATAGAGATAGATGTTTCGTCCGGCTCTGAGAAACAATTGGGGTTGTCATCGTAAAAGTACCTGTATGCTTATATATCTAAAGTAAAGGGATGTATATATTATTCCTATATATATCATCTAGCCCATTACGACGACATCTTGGTGAATAGGGCAATAGAAGTGGTTTAAGTCATGGGAAGTTAATAGCCAAAAGTGATTCTAGATATCCCCCGTGGGTTTGCATAAGTAGCCTCCTATCAGATCCGATAATGTATCAGGATCAGACCCCCTCTCTGCTGGTTGCCAATCCAAGGGTTTGCAAAGCATCGGAAGATTGAGTTTGATAGGGAGCAGATTTATGTTCAAATTGCACATAACATAACAAGAATTCTCTATATACCCTTGACCTTTCTTAAGAACCAGCACTGGATCTTCTTTTGTTACTCCCCTATCTGTTGATATATGTAGAACATTTCTTTCAATCATGAATTGGAGCAAGTATTTCCCGATATCATAATGACACTGAATTTTTTTCTTTTTATCTTTTTTGCTAGCACCTTTGGGCTGAACAACATCCTTAACTGATTCTACCTTACTAGTGAGTACTGCTTCCACCTTACCACTACCTGGTGCTTTGTATTGTAGAAACCTTGCTTGTTCTCGTATAGTTGAATTAAGTTGATCTATAAATCTAGCTGCCTTAACTGCAGATGATTCTTGAAGAGTGTTGAATACCAAGCCTAGTACATGAATCATGATAGCCTCAAGCGTATAGATACCAAACATCTTAAGCATAGGTAAGCTACTTGGTAGGCAACCCTTTAGATATTGCTTAGCGTTAGGCTGATCTTTATTAATCAAGAACTTTACTATGTTAGGAGTTACTTTAAATAGATTATCCTCATCGAACTTCATTGTGCAATTTGCAATTTGATTCTGTAAATCTATTAATTCAGTATCGGAAAACACACCATTTTGATTCTTCTTTTCATTAATTAACAACTTTCTAACATCATCCTGATACATATCAACATTAGAAGTCTTTTTCGTTTTGTCAATATCCAACAGCTTAGCGTAGTAATCGTTCCAGAACTCCTTAATAATACATGCATTTTACAAAGATTTCTCATTCTCAATGCTATCATCATATGTCTCGGAACAATAAAATAGAACCTGCATACTTTTATTTGTTACCCTTACTAAACCGCAGTAAGGATACGAATACGACTGAAATAAACTACTAGAATCTAAACATAAGGAAAGGATCGGAATAAGTACTAATGCTCTGTATAATACTTTTCCCCGAGCGATGGTTTAGCGGATTCGGAATTGTAACCAAGCATCCTGGCTTCTATACCCGATTCAACACTAGAGCATGCAGGCGATCCTGGATACATAACTATATAAAGTGTGCAGTTTTGGATCTTTATTGGTAGCCAGTCTTTCACTTCTGCCTCTCCACTCCCATGCCTTTCTTGGTCGGACCAACCCAACCGGCGATTTCCGACAAGTCTTTCTGCTTAGAGCAAGAAGCGGAACCAAAATAAAGCTTTCTTTATTTTCATTTATGGATAACCAATCCATTTTCCAATATAGTTGGGAGATTTTACCCAAGAAATGGGTACATAAAATGAAAAGATCGGAACATGGGAATAGATCTTATACCAATACTGACTACCCATTTCCATTGTTGTGCTTTCTAAAATGGCATACCTATACAAGGGTTCAAGTTTCGATCGATATTTGCGGAGTGGATCATCCCTCTCGAAAACGAAGATTTGAAGTTGTCCATAATTTACTGAGTACTCTGTATAACTCACGCATTCGTGTACAAACAAGTGCAGACGAAGTAACACGAATATCTCCGGTAGTCAGTCTATTTCCATCAGCCGGCCGGTGGGAGCGAGAAGTATGGGATATGTCTGGTGTTTCTTCCATCAATCCTCCGGATTTACGCCGTATATCAACAGATTATGGTTTCGAGGGTCATCCATTAGGAAAAGACTTTCCTCTGAGTGGATATGTGGAAGTACGCTATGATGATCCAGAGAAACATGTGGTTTCTGAACCCATTGAGATGACCCAAGAATTTCGCTATTTCGATTTTGCTAGTCCTTGGGAACAGCATAGCGACGGATAATTCCGAATCTACATAGGTCTAGTCCAGGGGACAAATCAATAGGAAATGCTATTTGCTTCTTAAGAAGAACTTTTTTGAAATGAAAGAGTTTCCACGGGCGTCGGATATCATTTCTTCAAATAAGGAAGAAGTGTTATCGAAGGATTTCCTTCCATTCTTCCTAGTATGGAAGAAGTAAAGAAAAAGTACTGCGTCTCGATCTATACGAAAGGGCACTGGTTTTTTCTTTCGGTTTCATTGATAGCAGAAGAGTACGCTAGCTAGCGGAGCCTGAAAACGCTTGCTTGCGCCCCACCCCTACGGAAACTATTGCCTATGCTTGCTGCTCGCTCAGTGTCAGTAGAAGGGAAGAAAAGATGGTCACTCCTTTTAGGAACATGGCGAGCCTTACTTACGACTGTTGCACTTCACTCGCTGCTCGTTCATTCACTTGCTCATGAACTCGCTGCTTCGCCAGAAGCGACTAGTCGCCTCCTTTCCTCCGCCGAAAGATGCTTAGCCAGAAGCGACGAAGGAGGGGAGCTGGGGAAGGCCGACGATGGCAATGAGGGGGAAGCTGTCGTAGAAGCTTTGCCCCTTGCTTTACATAAATTGTTATGAACTTACTAAATGACCTTATTTATTCTCTCAGAACGCTAGCAAATCTAATAGTTCCATCTGCTCTTCTTAACTCAAGAACGAAGGCCGCCATCCTTCTTATTCAGGAACCCTTTGTTTGAGGAGGGCGTATCCCCGGGAAGGGGAGAGTGGCCGAGCGGTCAAAAGCGACAGACTGTAAATCTGTTGAAGGTTTTCTACGTAGGTTCGAATCCTGCCTCTCCCACTTGTTGTAGACTTAAGAGAAGAGAAAGTAGGCGGAAGCCTAGGAGGGCCAACCGAGCGAAGCTCTTTTTTTTGCCGTGCCGTGAAGTGCAATTTTCTCGTATGCGTTTTAGAGAGGTTGTCGAAAAAAGACGATCTATAGAGATTCCCCATCTATATCCAATCGAGAATAGAAGCGAGTCGCTTTCGGCGTCGGCTTGTAGTCTCTGCAGTCGGCACACGCACGCGCCCGCCATCATGCCTCCTTGGTTCGGGACGAAGCCAAGCGAGACATACGATAGACGAAGGAAGCGCCCACCCAGCAGGAGGGCTAAAACCTGTAGTTTTGAAGTTGCAAACTCCAGCTTCGAAGCTGGAGTGCTTTAGCCCTTTTTTAAGCAAGAATCACCGTCTTGAGCGCCTTGCGCGCTCAAGAACAAGAAAGGGATGAGCGCTTTGTTGCTAAAGCGGATACATTTTCTTGCTGGGGAAGGCTAGTTTGATCGAGGATTGGAGAGGAGGGAGAGGTGGAATAAAAAGCTCGGGATGGATTTTGGAGTCTTTGTGCGAGCCGTATGCGGTGAGAGTCGCACGTACGGTAAGGAGGGGGGTTCGCGTCTATACGTGTAGTGTGGTGGTTGGGCCTACCCACCCTATTTGTTCCATGATCTATGGGTCTACTGGAGCTACCCACTTCGATCAATTAGCCAAGATTTTGACCGGATACGAAATCACTGGTGCTCGATCTAGTGGTATTTTTATGGGGATTCTTTTTATCGCTGTAGGATTCCTATTCAAGATTACTACAGTTCCTTTTCGGGCGGCTGTAGGACGGACGGCCCCCTATAGGTAGTAGGGTAGGGTGGGTGGTACCGCTCAGATAGCGGCCAATCCTCCTAACTGCGCGCGGGCCGGGCTTAGATCACGTGAAACTCATCACTACCTCGTAAGGGCGTTGATACCATAGCATGTTACACAAAAGCGCCGCTTTCTCAGGAGTGTTGTCACACAGCTGCCCGACTAGAAGAGCTACTCGCTCTGTAGTGTTGTCACACAAGATAAGCACGCCGCCCGCCTGCTGGCCGGGCGAATCGAAGTTATATTCCGGTTAACTGTCCACCCAGTCAAGTGCAAAAAACACAGTGGAATCATGCAACGCACGCTGCTGGTGTGCTTCCTGCCCACGAGGAAAGAAGAGCGACAAGGTTCAGATTTGACTGTTTGCAGCATGGGAGCTGATTACCCAAAAAATCCCTGGGAAAAAAGAAAAGATATCTCGGTAACGAAAACCATAGGAGGCTGTATTGGCGAGATCCAAGGGTTCACAGCAGCCCAAAAGAAAAACCGCCTAGAAGTCCGAGGACCTTTAGTACCGTACCGAACCAGCAGCCTTCGCGCCAAGCGACGACCGCCCTTGTCCCTTTACTTTTTCCATTCAGCCTACTTCTTAGCTTTGTTCCGTCAGTCTAAGGCAAAGCTTAAGTGGTTTGCCTACCTTACCCACTTGATGAAAGGGAACGAACTTCGTTTCCTTGGCGGCTTTATGGATGGATTTAGTCAGAAAAAACTCCTTCCTTTTGAAAAAAGTGACGCTTTGCGTCTTCGCTTCCGAGGGTTAGGGTATAGGCCGTTTCGAGCAAGCTTTCCCTTTTTCTCCCGGCTTTCTACAACTTTCGCTTTAGCTTCCAAAGGCGACCCAATGACCTTTCCGGAATTGGAAGTATTCGTCGCCCTACCCTAAGAAAGAAGTCACTATAAAACTGCTTGCCCTCCAGAAGTACCAAAGGTGCGCGGAGCCCGGTGAAAATGAATATGTTTGCTACTGAAAGAAGCCTGCCTATTGACTAATATTCGTCTTTAGAATGAAAGTAGCTATGAAGCCCAATCTACTGTCGATTCAAAAGGGGGCATAGTCATATGGGTGGGGTGTTTGTGGGGAGCTGCCTTGGATATGAGGAATTCCTCCAATCTAAAAAAAAGAACAAAGAAAAAGTCCGTGACGAAGATCTTTCTTTTCTATCAATAGATAGGAATGAGTGTTCGTTATAGGGGATAGGATCCATCTGCTCTCTCTCTCTATTTTCTTTGATGCAATTTAGAAAGAAAGAGCAGTGCGAATTAGAAAAAAAGAGAATCGGGAGATGATTCCAAAATAGATACATAGACATGTAAAGTAAAGGGATGTATATATTATTCCTATATATATCATCTATCTACGAAAAAAGTAAACATAGTTCGTTTTTGGGTTCCCCGAAGCCCCGAATGGATTGGATCGTTTCTGCTTCTGCCAACGAAAGGAAGGCCTCGCCCCTTCCGAATGCTTCTCCGATCCTGAAGTTCTCGCGAAGAGAATAAGATGCAGCTCCCCCTCCCTCTGTCTTTTTCCGCTTTGCTAATCTTCCCCTCTAACGCGGGCCGGGCTTAGGCGGGCGCGGGAGGAAGAAAGAAAGTCGAAGAGCGTCTTCTCCTTTGTCCTTTTTTCAGTGCAACACAGGAAAGCACCCTCTTTTTGTAATCCCTGCAGCTTCCCAGAGGCTTGCTTTTTTTTATTGAACGCATGGCGTAGCTAGGACCCCTCCAATCATGCTTGAGCCTATGTTCACCCGGGGCCAAAAAAGGAGAATTCCGGAATGCCTGCCAACGTTCAGATAAGGTGCATATCCCTTACCACTAAAGGAAAGGCTAGACAAAGGGGGGATATTAGCTGGGTAAGGAAAACGCTTTCGGAGATTGAGATGTCGATTTGTTTTTCATCGAAAAGGAAGAAGGCCGAGGGGATAGCAGCCTTCCTTCGGGCTTTGCCTGCCGACGTTCTAATAAAGAATTCCGGCTCGGCCCGGGAAAGCGCTGGCAACAACATAAAGAAAGGGGTCCATGTAGCTGCTGCGCCCGCCCACTGAGCAGCAGGTTCGGCATCTACTACAAAAGAGAGAATCCACTTCAGATAACCACGTCTCTGCTAGGCAGCGTGTGGAATGGCCGAGAGCAGACCAAATGGATATATAATCCAAGCCGAGAGTGGAGTTACGTGAACAGCCGTCTGATGGAAAACAACTTTCACGTTCGGTTCAGAGAGCACTTTTTTCGTTGAGAATAAGTCCTTCCCTTTTGTGTGAATTCCCCAGCGGCGAATTAACAACTTGTGGGGCCCTATCTATTCAATCTCTCGAGCCCCAAGAAAACCCCCCTCTCCCTCGACTCAATCTCTCTTTTGACTCTATATATGTGGGCACCTGATATCTATGAGGGTTCACCCACCCCGGTGACAGCATTCCTTTCTATTGCGCCTAAAATCTCTATTTCTGCAAATATGTCACGTGTTTCTATTGTTGCTTCCTATGGGGGTACATTACAACAAATCTTCTTTTTCTGCAGCATTGCTTCTATGATCTTAGGAGCACTGGCCGCCATGGCCCAAAAGAAAGTCAAAAGACCTCTAGCTCATAGTTCGATTGGACATGTAGGTTATATTCGTACTGGTTTCTCATGTGGAACCATAGAAGGAATTCAATCACTACTAATTGGTATATTTATTTATGCATCAATGACGATAGATGCATTCGCCATAGTTCCAGCATTACGGCAAACCCGTGTCAAATATATAGCGGATTTGGGCGCTCTAGCCAAAACGAATCCTATTTCGGCTATGACCTTCTCCATTACAATGTTCTCATACGCAGGAATACCCCCGTTAGCCGGCTTTTGTAGCAAATTCTATTTGTTCTTCGCCGCTTTGGGTTGTGGGGCTTACTTCCTAGCCCCAGTGGGAGTAGTGAATAGCGTTATAGGTCGTTGGGCGGCCGGAAGGTTGCCATGAGTAAGGTTGGGAGACCGAAGGCAGTTTTCCGTGCACCGGACACGTAGCTTACCGAATCAGTTGCAACACAGATGGGAATGCATGCTATGAAAGACAGGGTCGAGTCTAATACATCAACCGTCGACTCCATATCCTTGTACGAGTCCACAATCACTACACGAGATGAACCTGGGTTTGGTGAATGGAAGTTGGCCTTAGGTGTAATAGGACTACCAGTTACTGTGCGCGATCGTATACTGAGGTGCTCCCCGTCGGTTGTTGGAACGACGCGAGCCGGGCCGGGCCTCGATTCCTTTCAAAAAGATGAAGGGACAGAGGTGACTAATTCCCCATCTCATTTGGGGCGGAAAACGAATCGACATCTCGATGTGATACAGCCCTTTCCATTTTCGTTGGGAAAGAACGGCGAAGTCCATCCGAACCCTCCAATGAAGAAATAAGAGGAGAGCAAAGCGCCAATGGCGCGCGAAGCGCATGCGGAAGGGGCACGGAGAAATAAAGAAGTGTGGGGGAGAAGCAGCCGAGCTCATTCCCTTCGCTTCCTGGGCCCAAAGCAGTGCTTTGTTTCCTGGCCAAATCAAGGATTTGGGGCTGATTGCAAAAGATATCTGAATAGAAAGATAGATCCATCCATCTATCCAGATATCTAAAAAAGAATCAATTTCGATTTCATGAAACCTTTGATTCAAAGAACTGCGCTTAGCCCCCCCGCTCATGAAACGGCTCTGCTGCAATGGATGGAAGAGGGTTCGTAGTACCCGAAGCACTGGAGTGATCCAGTAGCCGGGAAGGGGCCTAGAAGTGCCTACTACTGCACCACACTACACTTGGCTCTACACATTTACAGAGCTTACCCCTGTCCAGTGTCTGGCAGAACGTTGGGGGCTTCAATCGTCGACTCGTTATCCCCATCTCAGCCCAGGCTAACGGAGCCTGACTTATTTAGGGGAGAGAGTGGAGCCTATCGAAGCACTCTTGAGAGTAAGATCCTTGGCTCCTCTTCATTCTCTACAGGGGTCTCTGCCCACATGGAAGCGGGGCAGAGATGGATAAGATCAAACACGGGAATAAGAAGCATTTGAAATGCCTTTTTGATCATTTTGTTCGAGGGGGATGGATAAAGTGGGCAAAACAGACTCACATTTTTCAATCGAAAAGATGGGTTCCTTTTTCGTCTCGACAAAGAAAGAATCATCTTGAAAACGCTCCTAACCCCTTCGTAGGGCCTGGTATCATCGTCGAGCTAAGTGAAGTATCCACCCGTGCCACTATTGAGCCTGACTATTTTTTGCCTTGTAGTGTCTATGTATCATCGTCAAACTTGTATACTAGATACAACTATTTATTGAGGGGGCCACAAAAAAATGGATTGTATCAAGGGTTTACTGTTTCCCACCGTGAGGTTGTGGGAAACAGTAATTAGTGCCATCTTTACTACATGGATGAATTCTCGAGATCATCCATGTAGTAAGGCCTCACCCTGATCTTAGAAAGCATACTAAACTTCACTCCAATCTTTCTCCATTAGCAACAAGAGCAGCTCTATCTATCGGCCCTTGATGAGTAAGCTTAGCTATACCGCTTAGGTTGCAAAGCAGCAAGCTCCCTTCTAATGCGTTATTGCTTGGAGCCTTCTCGCTTAGTAAGCCGCCTTCGGCCCTTCCTCCTTCTTACTCTGTTTGGTATTCGCTCGCGGGTTTGTTTCCAGGTTCTTTCATTCTTGGTTGGCTCTCTCTATTGTTGTTTGTAGATCGTGCGTCCTGCGCATTGATCCGGCAGCGAGACCCGCCCTGGTTGTAAAGCGAAGCGAGCCGTCCTTCCTTTCATTCGTTGCTTTGTCTTCAGTTTGTTTTTAAACTCGACCTTCTATCGGGACTGTGGTGACGAACCTTACTCCCCTCGGTCAAGTGGTTGACCCGTCTGTCCAATAAGTTTACTAAGTGAATGGGAATCCTATAGTTTGACCAGCCTGGGAAGAGTAGTCAGAGGCAATTCGCTAATATGGAGCTGTTTATATCGGCTTTCTTTCCTAACTAACAGGAAAAAAGAGACATGCGAGTTCGACTCTCGTTCTATCCATGTTCAGCAGTCCCTTTCCATCTTGGTACTGTTGATGGCAGTACCGCTCAACTACGAGATGCTTGAAAGTCGATGTATCAATAATGTTCCCAAGAGTAGCATCGAGCCTCGAAACGGCAAGCCATGCTTCAAGCTAAGTCAGTATGGATCTAATTGATTGCTAAACTGAAGGAACAATCTCTGTCGAAGATTCTCATTCTGAAGCAGGCGCCTAGCTCTGGAAGGATGGACGGGATCATACCTATTTGAATTGAAGAACATTCTGTAACACTTGTTTTTGAGTGGGGAAGGAAAATAAGCACACAAGCGAACAACCATCTAACCGTCAGTCTGAACTCCCAGGATCAGTCCATCAGTAAGAAAAAGCTTCCGTTTCCGTCATTCAGCAGTGGAATGGAATAGTTCGATGGTATTGATCGTCCAACCATTGATTGGAATGTCTATCGTGATAAACCGTGTAATTCTATAAGCTAAGCAGATGAGGCAACAAAGAACCTAACCGTCCTCTCTGATTGACTTCATTAGAAGATTCCTATGGTCTGGTTTACCTTTCTTCTTTCCTTGCAACCTTGGATCGATATGGTTCATTCCTGGGCTACGCTCTTTCAACGGTTGACAGAAGAGGGGGACGGGCAAGGATGATCAGACTGCTTGGTTCGGTTCATCAGAGGTATTAAAAAAACCTTCTTTTTGGTCTTTTCTTTCTTGCCGCCACTTTAACAGGTGCCGCTGCAATGAGAGCGTAAGTTGCGGAGTTTTTTCTGGATTATTTTTTTTGGTGCGCTCTTCCTTTTTTTGGATAGAAAGAAGGGTTCAGTGGGAGGGCAAGGGGTAGTTAAGTTTTAGGTTGGCTCTTGTTTTTTACAGACTTTCTTTTCGGTGTAATTTAATAAAGAAGTAGAAATTGTTCATTTCATTTCATTTTTTTGCATTGGTAGTTCTTTTTCATTTGAAAGGGCAAAGGGGGGAAGGGAAAGGATTGACCCTCAGGGATCATATTACTCAAGAAGACTTGGGGAAAATAGCAGGATTGGAAAAGTTCGAAGAGACTGAGGAAGACAAATCCATTGTCGAATCCTGCAGAGTGATAACATCGAGTAGTGGCGGCTGGCTTCCACCCCTGAGAGAGCTTGATTTACCAGAAATCCTGCCGAGTCCTAGTGGGCCTAGATTCCGCGATAAGTTCCAAGAAATGGAGGAAATGATGCATTCAAAGTTCGCAGAATTGCAAGAAAGAAAAAATCCTTGAAAGAAAAACCAAACAAGACTAGATGTTCCCTATTGTGATCGGGAATGAGACTAAATGTTCGGCCTTAATGAGATGGACCTTGATTCCTCTCCGGGCAGGAAAAGATGCGGCTCCTCTTTGTTCTACTACCTTCATCCTCGGGTGAAGCCGGTTGGCTCACCAAACAAGATATATACTTTGAAATCATTGGTAACCATGCCTAACGGTCGGTCATCTAAGCTATCGGCCAAGGCAAGTGAGAGCTGTTCAAGAGTTGGGGGCATATCTTTAGCTCGAGCAGCATCCGCTCCCGAAATGTGAGTTAAGCTTTAAAAAAAGAAGAAGAGCTACGAGTGGAACAGCTTCTTCTATTCCTTGTTGGCCTCCAGCTCCTTCTATACCTCAATCCTCTTCTCTGCCCTTTTTTTACTATTATGCGTGGCATGCCCCCTGTTCGTATCTTAACAGGGCAACCTTCTCTTGCAAACAATCCCTTCGTCGCTAACACCGGTAATGCCCCATCCCTTTAATACTACCTTCGAGGAATTTCTCTCGCGTCCCTGTAGTGATAAGAGCGCATTCTCTAACAGCTTTGAAGCCGAGGCAGCCATCCTCTTGCCAATCCTAAACAAAAGAAAGAAAAGCCCTACCCGCCTTCATTGGTTGAGTAAGGGGCATTTACCTATCAGTCCTAGTCCTAAGGCGCAATCGGAGCACTAAGCCCAATTACAGCTTGACTCCGTAAATTAGACCTCATTCTCCTAGTCCTATTC
Organism: Triticum urartu; assembly: GCF_056163025.1. NCBI lineage: Eukaryota > Viridiplantae > Streptophyta > Magnoliopsida > Poales > Poaceae > Triticum > Triticum urartu. Next base: position 231,912,131 of record NC_141875.1, read on the forward strand.
CTGATTGTTATTTCGGATTCTGTGCCTGGGTGGTATCTTCTTACTATTGATTCAACCTCTTCGGGCAAACGTTGTCACTTCCTTTATTTGAAAAAAGGGGTCTAGAACTACAGTGATCTGATACCTTCTTCCCTTGGTCTGGGTAGGTAGGTTATGTAGGCTACAACTGTTCATAGGTTGTTCGATCGCAAAAGGCCAAATAATCGATTACTAGTATGCCAGATATTGCCAGGAGGCCCTTCCCCCTATGTTTGACTCATCCTAGATGGGTTCACACCTGTTGATTCCGGTCAAAGAAAAAAGCTTTTTCACGGCAGCCGTCCCATCACACCAATCTACGCCAAGATAAAGAATGCTGGGTTGCCAGGAACAAACCCTGTGATTCAAGATCTTGCCTAGAATTGCCCTAAGAAAAATGCACCCCATTAATTGATCCCTCTTTAGAGTAGTATAAGTACATCCTCGACTATAGCACGAGTAGAGTCGAGTTCTTGTACTAACCTAAGAGCAGATATGCCGAAATATTTCAACGTTCAAGCAGCTAATCAGTAAACGACTTCTCCGTAACAGTTTGAAGATTGGCTCGCAACGCAAGTAGCGGCAAGAAAGGAGAGCAAGACTTCCTTTTCTAAAAGAAGAAAGAACTAGACTTCTATAAGAAGATTTTTATAATCGTAGATCGTGGAATATTCATCTATCTTATTAGGTAACTACTTTAGCTGCTCTCGAAACTGAACCATCGTGAATAGAACTAGCGCTTAAGGAAGAGTAGGATCTGTTAGCAAGTCATATTCAATCACCCGGTCTTCTCCTTCCTAGCTTTTAGATTTTATGATTCTCTCTTGGATTTTCATACACTTAGCCGTGTACGTATCTTGGCTAAACTCGAACCTATAGTTGATCCATCCATACTCGGTAAAGAATCAAAAAGGTAATTGAAGACGACTTTGAATGGGAGGAGGTTTTCTTTTTATCCCCCTAACCTTATTTTTATGTCTTCTTCGTTCTCAGTCCCTACGGTCCATTGTAGGATGATTTTCCTAAGGCCTTGAATTCGTTGGCAAGGTGATCAGGGTCCTCTCCCTGGTCCTATCGAACCAGTGACTTCTCTCCTGGGATTGAATATGTTTTGCCTTTCCCCGATGGTTCCGCATTCTTATGTGGGTAGGATTCACCAGGGATGAGCGGCTTATTTAGCCTATGCGAAGCGCGAAGCATAAGAGAAGAGTGTAGCGAAGCGAGTGTAATACTTGTAGCGGATATAAGTAGTGTCAAAGCCTACACTGGCTTAGCTCTGCAGATGTTTTCAGGACGAAGACGGTGATACGATACCACTCGCCAGTGATGATAAGATTCACTCATAGCATAGGTGGAAGATCCATCCTATTTTCTTTATAGATTTATTTGTTCAAAGAAAGTACGCCTAAAAATCATTCAGGGAACCTACTCTTGGTATCCTTTACCACATTCACTTTCCATATTCCCTTTCTTTAGTTCAGACGCTATCGTACCTCAGGGAAAATCCAAATTTCTATCAATGATTCCCACCCAACTCTGGAATGACTCTCCCCTCTCTCCCTTAACATATCGAAGGCCTCTTATCCGTCAACCGCACCTTAATAGCTCAGACTTCTGAGCCTTGCTGGATGATGCAGAAGGGCCAACATCAGAGGATCAATTGAATAACCAACTCTCCCGCCCCGCTGCCGCTACTGCTCGAAAGCCTTTGGATCCCCTACAGGACTGTCATGAGCCCCTACAAGGAGTCAAAATAAAGCCGAAACCAGATACAGGAAGTGTTGACCCGGATCAATTGAGTGCGAGCCCTTTTATCTTGAGCTGATTCTCCTTATTTTAGAGCTGTGGCGAAGGTAAATTGAGCTCTGGCCTGTGGGGAAGGAAAAGGCTCTGACGAAGCTCCAGGGATTACAGGAAGGTTTAGGCCTTGTGAGCAGCTCCAAACGGTCAGAAAAGAAGATGGTCCCGCCCTTACTTCGGCTTGAGGAGTCGTTTTCTCGCTATCTTCTTCGTCTGGATTAGCCTTTTAGTAGCCTAGTAGGTTGTTTGAGTTTCAGGAAAGGAAGAGGTGCTTTCTAAAACAGCCGTTACCGCTATGTTTTTTTTCAATAAGTTCTTTTAGAGCATTGTGCCCCACTGTCCGAATAAAGTGTGCGCCTAAGGTGTCATGTGTTTAAGAATATACGTATAATAGAAATACTTTCCCAATCCGTATAAGAGGAAAGAAGGGTCTGGCAATAAGCAGTAGAAGAATAACCCGCAGAAGAAGTTTAATCGCTTCCAGAGATCGGAGCCAGACAAAGATAAGACTCCACGGCGGCATGATCGGGATGATCGGGTCAAAAATGAGTCAAAACTTGTAAAACCCCGGTTTTGGCCTTGTTACTAAGGAGAAATTGACATACTTAGCAAACAGAGATAGAATTATTTCAAAAAGACATCAGGAAAGAGCCATTTCCCAACCAAATAAAACAGGAAAGCATGAGGCTCGAAGCCCTTTCTCATTTCGAATTTCATCTTAGTATCGGTAATGCCCCGCCCAAAAGTATTTCATTGCAATCACACGCTAGCTTGGTTGGAAAAGCTCGTTTGCACCCACCAACCAATACCTTCTCGTCAGTATTGAATTCTCCATGCTTTCGCCTTGCTTTGTAGTCATTTTCTATGAGTAATCGGTCCGAACTCAATTTCAAGAAAAAACTCTATCTCGCCTGTGGCCAAAAGTAGTGAAAATGGTATTTAGCTTAGTCAATATACAACACAACTGCTGATTCTTCGCGAGATGAAAACCCTTTGTCCTCCGTCTGCAGGGGCAATTCCTAAAAAAAGTGCTACTAGCCCTTGTTTTGGTCATGTCCACAGGCCTTTCCATTCGTCTTTATTCGTCTTTCTTTCGGCAATCTATGCATAATTCTACTTCTTGAACCACCGAATCTGCTTTTGAAAATGGATAACTAGCTCCATTCTGCGTCAAGTACTAAGGATGGGCCCAAAGCACGCTTTTGAAAGGCATCGGTCACCTTAAAAACCCAAAAAGTAGGAAGTCTAGCGTGCTTCTTTAGTGCTGCTCTTCGATCAGATGCTTTCTCATTGAACGAGGCATATTAAAGTGAAAGAAGTTCCAGGTCGAGTCCCGAGAAGGTGATAGTTGATTTTGATCATGAAGTTGGCACTGGACTTTGGAATTGATTCTGGACCCCCACCTGCTCAGGACGCCCCGCCTGCTCAGGACGATCCCATTACGGATTTTCTGGAGGGGGACACGCTTGACCCAGCGCAAAAACGGGAATTCAGAAATATTATGAATTTCTTGAAGACCAAAAGCAGAACAAACCTTCAAAATGAGCGAATCGTAATAAAAAGATGTTGGGGGGCGAGGGTAGTAGTTACGAATCCAGGGCAATCAACCACTATCTAAAAACCTAGGTTGGACAACTGCGTGCTGGGGGATTAGCAGGGGATTTTGTCGTAAAGGAATTACGGAAATGGAAAAGGGACTTCAAAGCTCAGAAGAGATGGTCCCACTTCTATCAAGGCCTTCTCGGGGTCTTGAGCAATGTTAATTTGCATTGATTGCAAACAGGGTGCGGGATTCTCTGACGCAAACAAAGAAATGGTCCCGGAGAAAGGAATCAGTCTCTTCGGTCCGGCGCATGCCTCAAATTCATTTCCTTTGAATTACTCATTTTTTTGAATTTCGCACCGGAAACTTTTCTAGGAGAAGTTCGAATCCGTTCCGTTCGGATATTGATCGGTCTTGGTTTGACATGGTTTACGCGTTACTGGTTCCCGGAAGAGTCAATTTCTCCATTAGCTAAACCCTTTATTACCCTACCTTTGGACTCGTATTTTGTTTGTACACAATCAACGGAGGCCCCCCCGACATATGTTGCAACGTCTTCAATAGCATGCTCTTACTTCGTCTTTCGCTTAATAAGTCATCAAATTTGGTGCTTTTCGATCCCCAGTTGCTATGGGGAACAAAGGCAGAAATACAATAGAATCCTCCATTTAAGTGGTTCTCGCTTCTCCTTGTTCCTGCTCCTAACTCCTCCCCGGGTAGTTCCCAATGTTTGGAACTTTCCATACTTCGTGGGTGCAACATCAACAAATTCGCTCATGATCAAGTTACAACCTAAGATCTATGACTATATTATGTTAACTGTTCGTATTTTGTTCATTCCATCAGTATGCTCCCAGGTACCTGTAATTGTGATCTGTTTGCCAGAACCAAGGGGTCTTTCTGTGGAAACCTTCACGAGCAATCGTCGTTTTTTGATGGTTTTTCCGCTTTTCACAGCTGCTCTTTCCACACCCCCGGATATCTGGTGCCAAACCGTCGCCCCTTTCCTTATATATTCGATAATCGAGTTTGCTATCTTTGTGGCATTGATTGTACAAGTTCGTGAAGAGGGCTGGACGAGTAGAATGAGGGAAAGCGGCTCGATCGAGAAAAAAGAGGAGTAGACTAGAAAACCTAGAACTTCAAAAGTCACTATCAATGAATTCCCGAGCAATTCTAAACCAACATATGCTCCGTATAGACGGAATCTCAGATAAGAACCTAACAGAAGTTTCGCGACTCCTTCATGGAATATAGGTCTTAGTATATAAATAATGTCAGTTCGAACCTGACGAGTCGTTATCATCTGTTGCCCTAACTGAGTCCATTAGCTCTTGTTGCCCTTCTATGGTGGGGATCCATAGAGAGTTCGTTTTATGAAATATCTGAGAAAGTAAAAAAAAAGATAAAGGATGGCTTATGGTCTATTTTCTTACTTGACTATCCTGCCTGACTTGGCCAATAAAAGATACCTAGCATGACACATCAGCTACGCCATCTGAGCCTGTCCACTTGCTAGTCAGGAAAAATAACCGCTCCGTTCTGTGGGCTTCTTTCGCAGCTCTCTTCACGCTCGCTTTACGAGTGCAACCAAGTTCAATAAACTGTTCATGCTAATTCATAGACTATGCTGGTTTCTATCTAAGAGTCCTGTGAGACGCTTCCTTCTCATACACATCTGAAGCAACGTTTGATCATCCGCATTAGAGAGTTTTGCAGGTCCTTGAGAGAACGTTATCCAGTCAGTTATGACTTGACCATGGTCTGAGGTGAAATTGGTCCTGGTCCATAAAACGAAAGGTGCTGGGCAAGCGCAGAGAAGTCGTCTGAAGGGGAGTTCCATAGGAATGTTCAACTTCGATCAACCTTGGTTTGGTCCCATGCCTAAAAAAGAAAGAAGGTCAAAAACAAAATAGGGGTGATATAACCCACTGCTCGCCTAAGAATGTACTGACGTAATCCCTACTATGGCTTCCCGAAGGATCCAGCTGCTAAGAGGGTCCGAGCCATAACGGATTGATGTGACCGTAGCGGCGACTGGAATCGATCTGAATGAGGCAGTTATGGGACTGATCTTATATAACAATATATATGGAGGAAGGATTCATAAAAGGTGGGGGTCAAGGTGTATAATACGAGCTCCACTTTCAGGCAATGAGCTAGCTTAACCTTGATTGCTTAAGGTTTAATACAGTCATGTTGGATCTGCTACTAAGAAAGGAAGAGAAAGACTGATTGCGACAGCTCAACCGGATGAGACATCTCTTATTTACAGAACTGTGCCAACGTGTGCCTACATTGTTTGATTTACCAGTTCCGGGTATTGGATTTTGGAATAGAAAGAATGAAACTAGTACTAGCTTATCGCCAACCGTGCTTTCTACCAACTCCGCCAACCCCAGACGGGAATATTGATTGTGATTTAGCCGCACCTGAGCCCACAACTTCTGCCTCTACTCCGCCTACTTCTTGTGCCGACTTCCCCAGCCTCGCGGGGTACCGATTTCCTCCTGCTTTGTGTGCGTGCCATTGACTCCTTTAATGGGTCGAAACCTACTTAGTTCTCATTGTTATTTCGTCTATACAAGAAAAGAAGGATTTGTGTTTAGCAAGACAGAGAATTGAATAAGTAAAAATAAAGTCGTGTGTACCCTTTACCGAAAAGCAAATATGACAGATAGGGTACGACATATTGCTTATTCCTGATTGATCTAGTTGACGACAGTTGCCTTGTTGGACCGATTGTGGATTGGAATAGAAGTTTCTTATATACAGATATTCGTGTTTACTGATTTCGCATACTGGGAATGGAACTTGATGTAACCCATTGGAAACTCTCTTTGAGACTCATTATCTGTTATATACGAGAGGCTAATTAAGTCCTTCAATTTCAGAAAGGAGTCTTTCCTTACTTCCTTACACAAAACTGTTATGTTGTTATGCTGCCCGTGCAATCAAAACTTAGAATAGAAGAAAAAGAGTTCCCTCGGGACCCATCCTCTTCTCCTTTGCTTGTGTGACTATCATGAGAAGAATTCCATTCCAAGAAGTCAAATAACAAGAAAAAGAAACGAGGTCAAGATCCGTTGTTACCAGTACCGACGAAATGGAGAAAGTGTCCTCCGGGAACGCAATCTACTACATTAGTTGGTGTAGCCAAAGAAGAGGATATCCCCTTTTTTGACCCATTGGTCTTCAGACCAGACCCATACCATAGCTACAAACACTTTTGAGTCGGAGGAGACTGGCCAGATCGCCTTCTTGAGGCTCTCTGGGCTTATCGGACGTCAATCTGTATAGCCACTGGTCCCCTTCTCCTTAGTCGTTGGCATGGACGCCATTCTTCCCAGTGAACTCGACGATTCCTTCCCTGCATGTTCTGCTCGACGACGATATGACTGATAATCAGAAGCGAGAGGCTCTGCTCTCGAAACTTGACCTCCTCGATTCGATCGATGGGAGAAAAAAAAGGTTACGAGCGGCAGAGCACGCACAAGTCTATCAACGTCAACTCAGCCGCGCTTTGGACCGATCCTACGAATAAGAGGCATTAACAAAGCATTTATGAGACACCATACTTTCAATAAGCAAGGGCCAGCCCGAAGATCAACGGGATCTTTCTCCAAGCTAAGTTTCTACCCCCGAGGGAACCGGCCACGATGCGTGGGGGTATCGGTGCTGATAAACTCGTCTCCGCTCATCTTACCTGGAAATGGAAATAAATTATGGCCAATACCAGGTATATAAGCAGTGATTTCAAATCCAAAGGTTAATCGTACTCTGGCAACTTTACGTAAGGCAGAGTTGGGTTTTTTGGGGTTATAGTGGAAAAGTCGACAGATAAGTCACCCTTACTGTCCCTTTACAGAACCGTACATGAGATTTTCACCTCATACGGCTCCTCGGTCAATTCTTTCGAAGGGATCCTTTTCCTCGTTCGAGAGTCTCCGCCCTTCTTCCACTCCGTCCCGAAGACTAACTAAGACCAATTGAGTCACGTTTTCATGTTCTAATTGAACACTTTCCATTTATGATATGATTAAAGGAGAAGATTGTTCTTTTACCAAACATATGCAGATCAAATCACGTCTTATAATAAGAAGAAATCTTTCTCGGTATCAATCCCCTTGCCCCTCATTCTTTGAGAATCAGAAGGATCCTTTTCGAGTTTCCATTTCTTCATTTGGAATCTGGGCTCTTCTATCTTCGACTTATTTTTTTGGCTTTATTCTTTATTTATTTCATTTCGATTTTTCCCTCTTCCTCTATCCCTATCCTCTAGGTACAGCGTTTGCATCAATAGAGAACCTTTTCCTCTGTATGAATCTATATTATTCCATTCCAATTTCTTCCCGAAACTTCCCAAGAAAAATCCCGAATTGGATCCAAAATTGACGGGTTAATGTGAGCTTATCCATGCGGTTAGGCACTCTTCAAATAGGAATCCATTTTCTAACTGGCTTTCATGCTGTGGTGAGTCGTCCGAGATCTTTTCGATGACCTATGTTGTGTTGAAGGGATATCTATATGATCCGATCGATTGCATAAGACCCGCGGTAGCAATAGAACGGGGAAAGTATACAGAAAAGACAGTTCTTTTCAATTTCGATTATCTATATATTAGTTCATTTCTATTTCTAGATATCTATTTCTATATATTAGTATTAGTTAGTAGTACTATTAGTTACCGTCATAGCTTGATCCTTGTAGATACAAGTTTGACGATGATACATTCCTAGCATCCGTTGTACTAGATAGATGTTAGGGGTTTAGTTACCCTCTTAAAGTGCCACTATTTCCAGAGAATTAATGGATGATCCCCTCAACAAAATTAAGGATGGTCCCCTCAATAAATTGATCTCCATACAATCAGTCTACCCAATTAGCTTAATTTCCCGTAGTACGGGATATTCAGTACGGGATATGTCTGACCGTGATCATCCATATACACGGGTGCATACCAGCTTAGCAATCATGTCTTCTCAAAATAACATGGCCAAAGAGAGTTATCCCTACAAAATCATATAGTCTGGCTATGCTCCATCTTCACCACACAAAATATTTAAATCATGCACAACCCCGATGACAAGCCAAGCAATTATTTCATACTTTTGATGTTCTCAAACTTTTTCAGTCTTCAAGGAATACATGAGCGTGAGCCATGGACATAGCACTATAGGTGGAATAGAATGGTGGTTGTGGAGAAGACAAAAAGGAGAAGATAGTCTCACATCAACTAGGCATATCAACGGGCTATGGAGATGCCCACCAATAGATATCAATGTGAGTGAGTAGGGATTGCCAGACTAGAGCTATAAGTGTATGCAATCTCAACAAAAGAACTAAGTGGCTGTGCATCCAACTCGCTTGCTCACGAAGACCTATGGCATTTGGAGGAAGCCCATCATTGGAATATACAAGCCAAGTTCTATAATGTAAAATTCCCACTAGTATATGAAAGTGACAACATGGGAGACTCTCTATCATGAAGATCATGGTGCTACTTTGAAGCACAAGTGTGGTAAAAGGATAATAGCATTGTCCCTTCTCTCTTTTTCTCTCATTTTTTTCTTTTTTTCCTCTTTTTTTCGTCTGGAGTCTCATCCCGACTTGGGGGGGGGATCATAGTCTCCATAATCCTTTCCTCACATGGGACAATGCTCTAATAATGATGATCATCACACTTTTATTTACTTACAACTCAAGAATTACAACTCGATACTTAGAACAAAAGATAACTCTATGTGAATGCCTCCGGCGGTGTACCGGGATGTGCAATGACTCATGAGTGACATGTATGAAAGAATTATAAAGGTGTCTTTGCCAGAAATACGATGTCAACTACATGATCATGCAAAGCAATATGACAATGATGAAGCATATCATAACAAACGAAACAATGGTAAGTTGCATGGCAATATATCTCGGAATGGCTATGGAGATGCCATAATAGGTAGGTATGGTGGCTGTTTTGAGGAAGGTATATGGTGGGTTTATGGTACCGGCGAAAGTTGCGCGGTACTAAAGAGGCTAGCAATGGTGGAAGGGAGAGAGTGCGTATAATCCATGGACTCAACATTATTCATAAAGAACTCACATACTTATTGCAAAAATCTATTAGTTATCGAAACAAAGTACTACGCGCATGCTCCTAGGGGGATAGATTGGCAGGAAAAGACCATCGCTCGTCCCCGACCGCCACTCATAAGGAAGACAATCAATAAATAAATCATGCTCCGACTTCTTCACATTACGGTTCACCATACGTGCATGCTACGGGAATCACAAACTTTAGAACAAGTATTTCTCAAATTCGCAACTACTCAACTAGCATGACTCTAATATCACCATCTTCATATCTCAAAACAATCATCAAGTATCAAACTTCTCATAGTATTCAATGCACTTTTTATGATGGTTTTTATTATACCCATCTTGGATGCCTATTATATTAGGACTAATTTTTATAGCCAAAGAAAATTACCATGCTGTTCTAAAGGACTCTCAAAATGATATAAGTGAAGCATCATAGAAGAATAATTTCTATAAAATAAAACCACCACCGTGCTCTTAAAGATATAAGTGAAGCACTTAGAGTATTCTAATAAATTCCAATTCATGTGTGTCTCTCCAAAACGTGTGAACAGCAAGGATGATTGTGGTAAACTAAAAAGCAAAGACTCAAAACATACAAGACGCTCCAAGCAAAACACATATCATGTGGTGAATAAAAATATAGCCTCAAGTACAGTTACCGATAGACGAAGACGAAAGAGGGGATGCCTTGCGGGGCATCCCCAAGATTAGGATTTTGGTTGTCCTTGAATTTTACCTTGGGGTGCCTTGGTAAACCCCAAGCTTAGGCTCTTGCCACTCTTTATTCCAAAATCCATCAAATCTTTACCCAAAACATGAAAACTTCACAACACAAAACTCAACAGAAAATCTCATGAGCTCTGTTGGTATAAGAAAACAAACCACCACTTCAAGGTACTGTAATGAACTAATTATTTATTTATATTGGTTTTAAACCTACTGTATTCCAACTTCTCTATGGTTCATACCCCCCGATACTAGCCATAGATTCATCAAAATAAGCAAACAACACAAGAAAAACAGAATCTGTCAAAAACAGAACAGTCTGTAGTAATCTGTAGGTTTCGAATAATTATGTAACCCCAAAAATTCTGAAATAACTTGGTGGAAATGAGGAATTTGTCTATTAATAATCTTCAAAAATAATCAACCTAATCGCACAGTCCAGTAAAAAATGGCAGCAAATCTCGTGAGCGCTAAAGTTTCTGTTTTTTACAGCAAGATCGCAAAAACTTCCCGCAAGTCTTCCCAAAGGTTCTACTTGGCACAAACACTAATTAAAAGCATAAAACCGCATCCAAACAGAAGCTATATGAATTATTTATTACTAAACAGGAAAAAAAATCAAGAAACAAAAATAAAATTGGGTTGCTTCCCAACAAGCGCTATCGTTTAACGCCCCTAGCTAGGCATAAAAACAAGAATCGATCTAAGTATTGTCATCTTTAGTATGCAATCCATAAGTGGATCTCATAATAGATTCATAAGGTAATTTAATTTTATTTATGGGAAAGTGTTCCATGCCTTTCCTTAACGCAAATTGTAATCTAATGTTTCCTTCTTTCATACAAATAATTGCACCAATCGTTCTAAGGAAAGGTCTACCAGTAATAATAGGGCAAGTAGGATTGCAATCTATATCAAGAATCATGAAATATACGGGCACATAATTCCTATTTGCAACAATAAGAACATCATTAATCCTTCCCATAGGTTTCTTAATAGTGGAATCCGCAAGATGCAAATTTAAAGAAACAATCACCAAATTCACAGAAACCTAACACATTACACAAAGTTTTTGGAATCATGGAAACACTAGCACCCAAATAACATAAAGCAAAGCATTCATGATCTTTAATTTTAATTTTAATAGTAGGTTCCCACTCATCATAAAGTTTTCTAGGGATAGAAACTTCTAATTCAAGCTTTTCTTCATAAGATTTCATTAAAGCATTAACAATATGTTTGGTAAAAGCTTTATTTTGATCATAAACATGAGGAGAATTTAGCACGGATAGCAACAAGGAAATACAATCTATCAACAAGAAATTATCATAATTAAATTCCTTGAAATCCAAAATATTGGATTCATTGATATGTAAAGTTTGACATCTTCAATCCAACTTTTACCAAATTTTGCATCAAGATCTAAAAACTCTGAATCATTGGGACGCCTTTAGGCTAAAGTTGACTCATCTCCAGTCCCATCATTATCAAGATTCATATTGCAAAACAAAAATTTAATAGGAGACATCAATCATTTTTAGATCTTCATCCTTATTATCGTGAAAACTGGAAGAACACGCTTTTATAAAGCAATCCTTTTTAGCACGCATCCTAGCGGTTCTTTCTTTGCACTCATCAATGGAAATTCTCATGGCTTTGAGAGAATAATTGATATCATGCTTAGGTGTAATAGATCTAAGTTTCAAAGAATCAACATCAAGAGAAATTCTATCCATGTTGCTAGCCAACTCATCATTCTTAGGCAATTTTTCTTCAAGCAAAGCATTGAAATTCCTTCGAGAAATCATAAATTATTTCACACTAGTCTCAAAATCAGAGGGCATCTTATTAAAATTTCCATAAGAGTTGTTGTAGGAATTACCATAATTATTAGAGGAATTATTAGGAAACGACCTAAGATTAAAGTTTCCTCTATAAGCGTTGTTACCATAATTGTTCCTATCAACAAAATTCACATCCATAGATTCATTATTATTCTCAATCAGAGTATACAAAGGCATATCATTAGGATCAGAAGAAACACTCTTATTAGCAAACAATTTCATAAGTTCATCCATCTTTCCACTCAAAACATTAATTTCTTCTATAGCATGAACCTTTTTACTAGTAGATCTTTCGGTGTGCCATTGAGAATAATTAACCATAATATTATCTCGGAGTTTAGTCGCTTCTCCTAAAGTGATTTCCATAAAAGTGCCTCCCGCAGCCGAATCTAAAAGATTTCTAGAAGAAAAATTCAATCCGGCATAAATTTTTTGTATGATCATCCATAAATTTAATCCATGAGTAGGGCAATTACGTATCCTTAATTTCATCCTCTCCCAAGCTTGTGCAACATGCTCATGATCACGTTGCTTAAAATTCATGATATCGTTTCTAAGAGAGATGATCTTAGCGGGAGGAAAATACTTCGAGATAAAAGCATCTTTGCACTTATTCCATGAATCAATACTATTTTTAGGCAAAGACGAAAACCAAGTTTTAGCATGATCTCTAAGCGAAAACGGAAATAGATTCAATTTAACAGTATCATTACCCACATCTTTCTTCTTTTGCATATCACATAAATCAACAAAGCTGTTTAGATGGGTAGCGGCATCTTCACTAGGAAGGCCAGAAAACGGATCTTTCATGACAAGATTCAGCAAGTCAGTATTGATTTCACAAGATTCAGCATCGGTAAGAGGAGAAATCGGAGTGCTAATAAAATCATTATTGTTGGTATTGGAGAAGTCATACAATTTAGTATTAGCTTGACCCATCATGACAAACAATCCAACAGACAAGCACACAAGAAGCAGGCGAAAAGAGATGGGCGGAAAAGAGGCTAACGGAAAAGAGAGCGAATAAAAGGGCAAGGGTGAAGTGGGGGAGAGGAAAACAAGAGGCAAATGGCAAATAATGTAATGCGAGAGTTTGTGATGGGTACTTGGTATGTCTTTACTTGTGCGTAGATCTCCCCGGTAAAGGCGTGGTACTTCGGTCGGAAAGAAAGTTGCAGGAGGGTTAGTGCTATCCTTCTTGCTACCTCTTGAGCTTGCGTTGGTTTTCCATTGAAGAGGAAAGGGTGATGCAGCACAGTAGCGTAAGTATTTCCATCAGTTTTGAGAACCAAGGTATCAATCCTGTAGGAGACTACACGCAAGTCCCTCATACCTGCACAAACAAACAAGAACCTGGAAACCAACGCGATAAAGGGGTTGTCAATCCCTTCATGGTCACTTACGAAAGTGAGATCTGATAAAAATAATAAGATAAATATTTTTGGTATTTTTGTTGTATACATTGGAAAATAAAGATTGCAAAAGAGAAATAGCAAATTGATAGGAAAATAATATGAAGGAAGATAGACCCGGGGGCCATAGGTTTCACTAGTGGATTCTCTCAAGATAGCAAATTCTACGGTGGGTGAACAAATTACTGTCGAGCAATTGATAGAAAAGCGCATAGATATGAGAATATCTAGGCATGATCATGTATATAGGCATCACGTCCGCGACAAGCAGACTGAAATGATTCTGCATCTACTACTATTACTCCACACATCGACCGCTATCTAGCATGCATCTAGAGTATTAAGTTCATAAGAACAGAGTAACTCATTAGGCAACATGACATGATGTAGAGGGATAAACTCAAGCAATATGATATAAACCCCATCTGTTTATCCTCGATGGAAACAATACAATACGTGCATTGCTGCCCCTGCTGTCACTGGGAAAGGACACCGCAAGATTGAACCCAAAGCTAAGCACTTCTCCCATTGCAAGAAAGATAAATCTAGTAGGCCAAACCGAACTGATAATTCGAAGAGACTTGCAAAGATATTTAAATCATGCGTAAAAGATTTCATAGAAGAATCAAATATTGTTCATAGATAATATTGATCATAAACCCACAATTCATCGGCTCTCGACAAACACACCACAAAAAGAATTGCATCAAATAGATCTCCATGAGAATCGAGGATAACTGTGTATTGAGATCCAAAGAGAGAGAAGAAGCCATCTAGCTAATAACTATGGACCCGAAGGTCTGTGGTAAACTACTCACACATCATTAGAGAGGCTATGGTGTTGATGTAGAAGCCATCCGTGATCGATTCCCCCTCCGGCACAGCGCCGGAAAAGGCCCCAAGATGGGATCTCACGATACAGAAGGTTGCTGCGGTGGAAATAGGGTTTCTTGGTGCTCTTGGATGTTTTCGGGGTATATGTGTATATATAGGAGGAAGAAGTATGTCGGTGGAGCTGCGAGTGGCCCACGAGGGTGGGGGGCATGCCTACCCCCACTGGGCGCGCCCTCTGGCCTCGTGGCCTCCTCGCTTCTTTCTTGACGTCCACTCCAAGTCTCCTAGATCACATTTGTTCCAAAAATAACTCTCCTGAAGGTTTCATTCCATTTGGATTCCGTTGGATATTCCTTTTCTGCGAAACATTGAAATAGGCAAAAAAAGCAATTAAGAAAAGGGGTTCCCCCCGCTTTATATATAAAGCACCATCACCACAACATCGAGCAAGAAGATACAAACGCACGCCACCACCACACTCAGCGCACACACCCAAGGCGAGATACAAAGGTGCCGAGCACTGAACACACCACCCCAACGATGACTAAGCACCGTAATGAGAAGCCGAAGACCACCATGAAGATGAGCAATCCACCGAGGGGTAGTGAGACGAACAAAACCGAAGCAAGGACTCCAAGACGTTGCCCTCAAGAGGGAAACGACTGTAGGAAGCCGTCACCGTCTGATCCCGAAGATCAGGTTTTCACCCGGAGTGACACGAAGGCAATGGGAGCACCACGACGGAGCCTGCAAGAAGGAGAACGACATCCACGGATGCCGCCTCCGTCGGCCAGTACTAGGACTGGGCGAGTGATGAACCCCGGTGATCCTACCCCTCCGTCGCAACCTTACTCCGGCAACCACCCACGTCCATGCCGCCCAAGCGACCATGGCTGCCCGCCCGCACACGAGCTGCATGGTCGGCCCACGACCAACACGCCTCCCACCGCCAGAGCCGCCGCCTTGCATCCAGATGTAGGATCGAAAGTATGTCTAGAGGGGGGTGATTAGACTACTTGACCAAATAAAAGCTTAACCTTTTCCCAATTTTAGTTCTTGGCAGATTTTAGCTAATTTAGGACAAGTCAAGCAATCATCACATAATTCAAGCAAGCATGCAAAGAGTATATAGGCAGCGGAAAGTAAAGCATGCAACTTGCGAGAATGTAAAGGGAAGGGTTTGGAGAATTCAAACGCTATTGGAGACACGGATGTTTTTCCCGTGGTTCGGATAGGTGGTGCTATCCTACATCCACGTTGATGGAGACTTCAACCCATGAAGGGTAACGGTTGCGCGAGTCCACACAGGGCTCCACCCAAGGGCAACAGTTGCGCGAGTCCACACAGGGCTCCACCCACGAAGGGTCCACGAAGAAGCAACCACCCACAAAGGGTCCACGAAGAAGCAACCTTGTCTATCCCACCATGGCCATCGCCCACACAGGACTTGCCTCACTAGCGGTAGATCTTCACTAAGTAGGCGATCTCCTTGCCCTTACAAACTCCTTAGTTCAACTCCACAATCTTGTCGGAGGCTCCCAAGTGACACCTAGCCAATCTAGGAGACACCACTCTCCAAGAAGTAACAAATGGTGTGTAGGTAATGAACTCCTTGCTCTTGTGCTTCAAATGATAGTCTCCCCAACACTCAACTCTCTCTCATAGGATTTGGATTTGGTGGAAAGAAGGTTTGAGTGGAAAGCAACTTGGGAAGGCTAGAGATCAAGATTCATATGGTAGGAATGGAATGTCTTGGTCTCAACACATGAGTAGGTGGTTCTCTCTCAGAACATATGAGTTGGAATGGTGTGTGTGTTCTGATGGCTCTCTCATCGAATGAGAAGGAGGTGGAGGGGTATATATATCCTCCACACAAAATCCAACCGTTACACAGTTTTCCAATCTCGGTGGGACCGAATCAATAAGCTCGGTCGGACCGAAAATGTAAACCTAGTGACCGTTAGTGATTTTCGGCGGGACTGACATGCAACTCGGTAGGACCGATATGATTAGGGTTTGGGCATAACGTAATCTCGGTGAGACCGATTACACAAACTCGGTGAGACCGAATTTGGTAATTAGCTAACCAGAGAGTTGGTCAGGCAAACTCGGTGGGACCGATTTGCTCTTTCGGTGAGACCGAGTGGAACTCGGTGAGACCGAAAAGTTACAAAGGGGAAACACTGAGTTTACATTGCAATCTCGGTGGGACCGATTCACTCTTTCGGTAAGACCGAAAAGTTATGAAAGGGAAACAGAGAGTTTGCAACCCCATCTCGGTGAGACCGAGATCCTTATCGGTATTACCGAATTGCTAGGGTTTGGCAGTGGCTAATGACAAGTGAAACTCGGTGGTGCCGGATAGGAAGAATCGGTAGGACCGAGTTTGGCTTAGGGTTTAGGTCATATGTGGATATGGGAAAGTAGTTGAGGGTTTTGGAGCATATCACTAAGCACATGAAGCAAGAGGCTCATTAAGCAACACCTCATTCCTCCTTAATAGTATTGGCTTTTCCTAAAGACTCAATGTGATCTTGGATCACTAAAATATAAAATGAAGAGTCTTGAGCTTTTGAGCTTGAGCCAATCCTTTGTCCTTAGCATTTTGAGGGTTCCACTTTCACATCCATGCCATGCCCATCATTGAGCTTTCCTGAAATAATCATCTTGGAATAGCATTAGCTCAATGAGCTATATGTTGTTATGAATTACCAAAACCACCTAGGGATAGTTGCACTTTCACCAGACTGCCCCGAGAACCACCAAAGGTCGAGGCTTTGAGCAATCTGCACCACAACCACCTCCGAGACCGCCAGCAAACCCGCCGAACAATGTCGGAGCCGATAAAACATAGGGATGGGGAAGGGGGAAGGGGGAGGGGTGGCCCGCAGCCACGACCGGCGACATCACAGTGCCGGTGACGGGCAGCTCAGCAGCGGAGCTCCCATCCCTCCAACTGGCTCCCCCCCCCAAAACCGCCGTTTAGCCCCACCCTGCCATAGGCCCGACCCCGAGCATGGCCACGACACACACCCGTTATGAATTACCAAAACCACCTAGGGATAGTTGCACTTTCAATCTCCCCCTTTTTGGTAATTGATGACAACATATAGATCAAAGCTTCGACAAATGATAATAAGCATGAAATATATCATCGCTTTGAGAAGTATGTGATAAGTAAGAGCTCCCCCTAAATTTGTGCATATTTAAAATTTGCTTTGGACTACAAATGCACAAAGAGTTAGAGTCATGGGTTACTCTTCCATGTCACATACATCTTGGTGGAGCGCTTAAAATGATAAGAATGAAATACATGCACTCATCACCAAGAATAATGAATGATCACATAAGATAGATAATATAATAGCATTAAGCAAGCATTAAGTGTAGCTTATGATCAAACACATGATCATCAATGTCTCACAAATAATGACGTAGTATCTCAAGCACTCAAAAGCAAACAAGTTCGAAAAACAACCACCAAATAAAGCAAGAGAGAAAAGCAACACTCTCTCTCTCGAAGCCTATGATCTATACATCTTCTCCCCCTTTGGCAACAAGTTACCAAAAAGTTCCTAGAAAATGCATAGCACTAGATCGACGCTCAGGCTTGATCTTCAGGTGGTGGTGGAGTCTGGATCACTCCAAGGACGAAGGCTTCGGTAGATGCTGAAGTAGTCGCTGGAGTTGGAGCTGAAGTAGATGCTGGAGCTGGTCGAACTGAGGCTGTAGCTGGTGCTGAAGTGGTAGCTCTGGTGTCAGCAACTGGCACGGCAGATGACCTCGGGCCTCGTGGCACTCTGGCAAAGGTATGAGTGGTAGTCCTGCCTCTCCTCTCCTGCATGTCCTCCTGGAGTTGCTCCACTGCAGACTGAACTTCTGTTACCTTGACATCCAAGTCATAGAACTTCTGTTCCATGATCCTCTCTAGGCTCTGCTGATTCTGAGTGAGAGTGGCCAGACTTTGCTCGATCCTCAGCGTGGATGCAATCAAGTAATCGAGCTGCTCTTGTTTGGTCTTCAAGAAGTATTCAGATGCCTCCTCTTGGGTAGGCATCTTGGCAGCTTTCTCCTTCCTCGCCTTCTCCTTCTTTGCAAATGCTTGGGCAGATGATGGCTCGTTCTCAGTCATGACAACTTCATTGTCCTCGAAATCTGGACGGATGGGCAGGTGTTCCTTGTCCAACAGATATATGCCCGTGCCCATCTTGGAGTTGATGAGCTCCTGAATTTGAGGGGCATATCCGCAGCTCCTCTTCTGATCTGCTGCAGTCCTCTTGATAGTTTCCACTATGAGGATCATCACCTTAAACTTCTGAGGCACATCAAACACATGTAGCAAGTTGATAGCATGGCCTCTGATCATCTTGTGATCTCCAGACTTAGGCAATAAGGTGTGCCTTAGTATCCAATTGATCGTCGGGAGCCCTGACAGAAGGTAATGCACAGAGCCAAACTTGAAGGTATCAAGTGCTTCATTTGGGATCTCCTTGTACATATTTGACATTGAGTTGTGGTCCATCTTCTTCTTGGCATAGATATCCAAGTCATCATCTTGCTCCTCTGGGGCATTAATGATCTGTGCGCACTCAGCAACTGTGGATTGGTACCTTGTACCCTCAGACATCCATGTGATCCTCCCATCTGGATAAAAGTGAGCTGTGGAGTAGAACTGCATGATGAGTTCATCGTTCCACTTTGTGAGCTTCTGCCCAACAAAGTCAGCTACTCCACAAGCTATGAAGCTGTCTTGCACTCCAGGATAGTGCTCCTCATTGTCCTTGATGTATGTCCAATCAACCCATCGCATATCACAGACAATGGGGTTCTTATCTAGCAACACTGTCTCATAAAAATCCTGCTGCTCCTTGGTGTGAAACCTGTAGTCCACGGCAGTCCTTCTCCTTGAAGCATATGGGTCTGCTTCTCTCCATTTCCTCAGCCCTGAATCTCTCCTGAGCTTCATGTCCTCAGCCACAGGATGAGCATCGTTGTGGTCTGGGATCTTGGGCTTTAGCTTCCTTAGGACATTTTCTTCCTCATCCTCAGCAACAGTCTCAGGCACTGGGGCCTTGTTCTTCTCAGCTGCAGGAATGCTCCTTGTATTTCTCTTAGGTTTTGGCTTGGAGGCAGCTTTGGGCTTAGATGCAGTAGCCCCTGACCTTATGGCATCACCCATTAGCTTGGGTGCCTTGGGCGCTGGTGCAGCGACCTCTTCTTCCTCTTCTTCTTCCATGATGGAAGCTTTTCCAAGCACTCTAGCAACAGTCTTCTTTACCCTTTCCTTCCTTTTCTTGCCCTCAGCTGCAACTGGCTCTTGGGGAGTGGGCTTCTCAGTTGAGGCTCTAGCCTTTGACATGGGCTTCCTGCCTGCTGGCCTTTTGATTATTAGACCTGGCTTAGTGCCTTGAGCTGGCTCAATTCTCTTGAAGTGGCCTCTTCCTCTGCCACATAGTCCTCATCTTCAGAGTCTGAAGTTTTCTTCTTCCTTTGTCTCGTGGCAGCCTTTGGCAAGTTGCTAGGAGTGCTCCTGCTGCCTTCATCAGAAGAACTTGAGGGACTAGTGCCCTCACTCATCACTACTTGCTGCTCTGACATGTTTTGGCTATCACTTTGATCAGACATGCTGCAAACTGTCTGCTGACCCTGTGAATAGATTATAGAAGAGATAGAGTGGATGAGCATCACAAATTGCAGAGATTTTTGCAAAAGAATGATCCAAAAACTTAGTTTTAGTTTCCCACTGAAATCATCTCGGATCTACCGATTTTCAAACTCGGTGATACCGAAGCAGTTTTGGAACCTAAACTAGTGAACTCGGCAGGACCGAGTCACAGTTCGGTGGCACCGAGACTGCTAGGGTTTCACTGATTTCAAAAATCGGTCACACCGATAAGTAATTCTCGGTCAGACTGAGTCTCACTTGTGCAATGGCATAAGCCAAATCGGTGGGACCGAATTTTTCAACTCGGTGGGTCCGAGATGGTTTTGGCGGAAACCTAAACCTAGAATTTTCGAATCAAACCTAATCTACAGGCGTTTTGACTGGATAGAAGTTTCTCAAACGTGGCAAGAATCAATATGATCACAATGTGCTAGGAATCAGATTGAGGAATAGCACAAAAATCAAGTCCATACCCTAGTTCGGCGGGGACTTGCTACGGCGGCAACGGCGGGGCAGAATTCCCGTTGACGGCGACAGATACCAGCGACTGGAGGCTGCTGGCGGCGAGAAGACGATCCGGAGACCTCGAGGGCAGAGCAGGCTATCGCGCGGGCGAAGGGGTTCGGAGAAATTTCCAAATTTTGCCCGTGACTATATATAGCCCGACCCTGTCGGTGTGACCGAGTGGAATGACTCGGTGGCACCGAGATTCATAACTGCGTGTAGTTACTGAAACTCAGTGTGACCGAAAGGTTCAAATCGGTTGCACCGAGATCGAAAACCTAGATCAACTTAATGATCTCGGTAGGACTGAAAGTGGAGTATCGGTCAGACCGAGAATCATAAAGAGGTTTTGGATGTTTAAGTCTATGACGAATCAGGGACTCCGAGAGCTCCTCACACAGAGTGGTTCGAATCTGACTTGATCAAATTTTGTGATGCAGCATGAATAGAGTTTGAGACGAGAAAAGCATAGATAGCTAGAGGAGGTTCTTAGGCATTCTTGTCCATCCACTTGGCAAAAAGAAATAAAGCCGAACAATCAAAACAACAAGTGGATGTCCTCGAATGAGTAAAATATGCAACCAGCATGCTCACACAATAAGATGGCAAATGAAATATGTGACAAGGCATGCACAACCAATTCTAGCATCTATCAAGCAATTTGCGATGACTAGGTCATCTGTATATGAGTATATTGACTTAGGAGTCAAGTGAGATCACTTGATCATAGGTCATACTCATCGTTTAAGCTCAAGTGGGGTTACCACTTTTACATAAAGCATTGTTTTGTTCACATCTTTAGAGTTGCTTTAGCTCAAGTCTTAGAGTAAAGCTCCCCCTAGATGTGATATCCCCCCTAAGAGGGATGAACTAACCTTGGGTTTTGTCGATGATGACTTCATGTAGATATTGAAGATGTGGATACTCAATGTTGATG
The DNA here is from genome assembly GCF_056163025.1 of Triticum urartu. Taxonomy (NCBI): domain Eukaryota; kingdom Viridiplantae; phylum Streptophyta; class Magnoliopsida; order Poales; family Poaceae; genus Triticum; species Triticum urartu. Next base: position 231,933,510 of record NC_141875.1, read on the forward strand.
TAGATCTCTTGGAGCTATCCATTTGAGTGAATTGCACTTTCAATACCTACATGGGTTAGTCCCACAAGGAACAAACAAGGATATCCATAGACATAGAGTGATGCACACAAAATATGATGTCCATGAAAGCTTTTAGGTTACCTTGTCCCTTGTCTTACCAACAAGAGGGTTTGTGACTCCTTGAACTAGTGCAAGATGTGGAAGTTGATTGCACTTGTTCTTGCCAAAATGATAAGAGTGAAGTATGTTGGCGGAGTCACCCTCAAGAACTCTCTAGTTCTTCTTCTTTTGGATCCACATCATCTTGATGGGAATCCTTGGAGTTGTAGTCCTACTTGATGAAGTGGAGCTTGAAGTAGTATTGGTAATCCACTTGACTAAGGTCTTCGGAGCTTCTTCAAATGCATCAATTTCCTCTTGAAGCTTGTCCTTGCCTTTTTGCTTGTAGTCTTGAGGTGGAAGATCATCTTGAGCTTGTGTCCCCTTGAAAGAAGTATACTTCTCTTGTTGAGGGACAAACTTTGTCTTGGGGTATTGATCTTCTTCCCACTCAACTCCATTGGCATTGAACTTTCGTTCAAAACCAACACCTTGATTCTTCCAGTGCATTCCTTGCTTGCGCACAATTTCTTCGAATTGATTACTCCAGGCAAGGCTTTTGTACACTCCTTTCTCTATAATTCCCTTCAATAAGCTATTTTCTTGCTCAAGTGTAACTTGGCTAAGAGAATCATTAGTGGAATCAAGAGAACCACTAGAAGCAACAATATTGGATTTAACATGATCATTGTTACTGCTAGAGGAAGAATCTTTCTTGTTACTAGACTTGACTTGAGGCATGTAAGTAGATAAGAGTAAATGATTGGCAATGTAAGAAGAACTTTTCTTGCGGAGATCATCATTGATTGCCTTTAAGAACTCATGCTCTTGCTCAAGATTGAGCTTTTCAAAGCGTAATTTCTCATGAGCTCTTAAAAGTTCTCGATGATCTTCGAAGATAGTGTCATGAGCTAACTTAAGAGTTTTTAGTTCTTTAGTTAGAGCCTCAATCTTCTCCTTATCATTGTCATTTGTTTTATCTTGATTAGCATGATTAATTTGTCTTTCATCATAGTATTCATCACTAGAGTTGTCAACAAGCAAATCATCACCTAACAAGTCATCTTCATCACTATTGAAATCAACATACTCGGGGTGTGTTACCTTAGGACCTTTGGCCATGAAGCATCTTCCAATTCCCTCATTTGGTGAGTCAAATATGTCGTAGGAGTTGGTTGACACAAGTGCTAGACCGGCAACACCTTCATCTTGATTATCTTCGGAGTCGGAGTGATAACTTCTCTCGGAGTGGCTGTCGGAGTCGGAGCCGGATACCCATTCACCAACATGAGCTTGATGTCTTCGTCTTGTGTAGTTCCTTGATGATTTTTCCTTCCTTTCCGAATCCTTGCTTCTCCGTGAGTATCTTCGTTCATAATGATCATCTCTACTCCTTCTCTCTCTTGGTGGTGATCCTTTGCTTCTTCTTTTTGGAGAATCTTCTCTTCTCTTGTAGGGAGCCGTACACTCATTGGAATAGTGTCCGGGTCTTCCACAATTGTAACAGTTTCGCTCTCGACTAGAAGATCTTTTGTCATTGTAGGACCTTGACTTGGAGCTTCTATCTTTGCTTCTACTCTTGTAGAACTTGTTGAAGTTCCTCACCATTAAGCTCAATTCTTCATTGAAGTCTTGTTTCTCACTTGATGATGTAGGGGCTTCACATGAGGCTTTATAGGCACCACTTGATTTGTTGTGAAGTTCCTCTTTATCCTTAAGTGACATCTCATGAGCAATAATTCTTCCAATCACCTCCGTTGGCTTGAGATCTTTGTAATTTGGCATCATTTGGATCAATGTGCACATGGTATCATATTTTCCATCCAAGGCTCTTAGAATCTTCTTGATGATGAATCTATCGGTCATCTCTTCACTTCCCAAGCCGGCAATCTCATTTGTGATGAGAGCAAGCCTAGAGTACATCTCAGCGACACCTTCACCATCCTTCATCTTGAACTTGTCAAGTTGGCTTTGAAGTACATCCAACTTGGATTCCTTGACGGAGTCGGTACCTTCGTGCATATCAATCAAAGTGTCCCAAATTTCCTTTGCATTCTCAAGACGGCTGATTTTGTTGAATTCTTCGGGGAAAAATCCATTGAAGAGAATTTCACAAGCTTGAGCATTGTATTGCAACATCTTCAACTCATCCGCGGTAGCTTCACGGTTTGGTTCTCTCCCGTCAAAGAAGTCACCTTGCAAACCAACACACACAATAGCCCAAACGGCAGGGTTATGTCCAAGAATATGCATTTTCATTTTATGCTTCCAACTAGCAAAATTAGTACCATCAAAGTAAGGACCTCTACGGTGATAATTTCCCTCGCTAGACGCCATACTCTCCTAGGTTGTGAAACCAAGGCTATGACCACCAAAAGCTATGGAGATCAAGCAAATGGAGACCAAAGCTCTGATACCACTTGTAGGATCGAAAGTACGTCTAGAGGGGGTGATTAGACTACTTGACCAAATAAAAGCTTAACCTTTTCCCAATTTTAGTTCTTGGCAGATTTTAGCTAATTTAGGACAAGTCAAGCAATCATCACATAATTCAAGCAAGCATGCAAAGAGTATATAGGCAGCGGAAAGTAAAGCATGCAACTTGCGAGAATGTAAAGGGAAGGGTTTGGAGAATTCAAACGCTATTGGAGACACGGATGTTTTTCCCATGGTTCGGATAGGTGGTGCTATCCTACATCCACGTTGATGGACACTTCAACCCACGAAGGGTAACGGTTGCGCGAGTCCACACAGGGCTCCACCCAAGGGCAACGGTTGCGCGAGTCCACACAGGGCTCCACCCATGAAGGGTCCACGAAGAAGCAACCACCCACAAAGGGTCCACGAAGAAGCAACCTTGTCTATCCCACCATGGCCATCGCCCACACAGGACTTGCCTCACTAGCGGTAGATCTTCACTAAGTAGGCGATCTCCTTGCCCTTACAAACTCCTTGGTTCAACTCCACAATCTTGTCGGAGGCTCCCAAGTGACACCTAGCCAATCTAGGAGACACCACTCTCCAAGAAGTAACAAATGGTGTGTAGGTAATGAACTCCTTGCTCTTGTGCTTCAAATGATAGTCTCCCCAACACTCAACTCTCTCTCATAGGATTTGGATTTTGTGGAAAGAAGGTTTGAGTGGAAAGCAACTTGGGAAGGCTAGAGATCAAGATTCATATGGTAGGAATGGAATGTCTTGGTCTCAACACATGAGTAGGTGGTTCTCTCTCAGAACATATGAGTTGGAATGGTGTGTGTGTTCTAATGGCTCTCTCATCGAATGAGAAGGAGGTGGAGGGGTATATATAGCCTCCACACAAAATCCAACCGTTACACAATTTTCCAATCTCGGTGGGACCGAATCAATAATCTCGGTCGGACCGAAAATGTAAACCTAGTGACCGTTAGTGATTTTCGGTGGGACTGACATGCAACTCGGTAGGACCGATATGATTAGGGTTTGGGCATAACATAATCTCGGTGAGACCGATTACACAAACTCGGTGAGACCGAATTTGGTAATTAGCTAACCAGAGAGTTGGTCAGGCAAACTCGGTGGGACCGATTTGCTCTTTCGGTGAGACCGAGTGGAACTCGGTGAGACCAAAAAGTTACAAAGGGGAAACACTGAGTTTACATTGCAATCTCGGTGGGACCGATTCGCTCTTTCGGTAAGACCGAAAAGTTACGAAAGGGAAACAGAGAGTTTGCAACCCCATCTCGGTGAGACCGAGATCCTTATCGGATTACCGAATTGCTAGGGTTTGGCAGTGGCTAATGACAAGTGAAACTCGGTGGTGCTGGATAGGAAGAATAGGTAGGACCGAGTTTGGCTTAGGGTTTAGGTCATATGTGGATATGGGAAAGTAGTTGAGGGGTTTGGAGCATATCACTAAGCACATGAAGCAAGAGGCTCATTAAGCAACACCTCATTCCTCCTTAATAGTATTGGCTTTTCCTAAAGACTCAATGTGATCTTGGATCACTAAAATATAAAATGAAGAGTCTTGAGCTTTTGAGCTTGAGCCAGTCCTTTGTCCTTAGCATTTTGAGGGTTCCACTCTCACATCCATGCCATGCCAATCATTGAGCTTTCCTGAAATAATCATCTTGGAATAGCATTAGCTCAATGAGCTATATGTTGTTATGAATTACCAAAACCACCTAGGGATAGTTGCACTTTCACCAGACCGCCCCGAGAACCACCAAAGGTCGAGGCTTTGAGCAATCTGCACCACAACCACCTCTGAGACCGCCAGCAAACCCGCCGAACAATGTCGGAGCCGATAAAACATAGGGATGGGGAAGGGGGAAGGGGGAGGGGTGGCCCGCAGCCACGACCGGCGACATCACAGTGCCGGTGACGGGCAGCTCGGCAGCGGAGCTCCCATCCCTCCAACTGGCTTCCCCCCCGCCAAAACCGTCGTTTCGCCCCACCCTGCCATAGGCCCGACCCCGAGCATGGCCACGACAGACACCCGTCACCGGAGAGGAGGGAGCAGAGCCTGCCGCCGCGTCCAAGGATGATCACCAGGGGAATCTCCCGCGCTGCGCGCTGGCGACCAGCCACAAGGGCCCGGCCTGGCCGCGGTGCATGCATCCACCCGCTGCCGCGCCACCCCTGAGCCATGTTAAGGAAGGCCGACCGCGGCCCAGGTCGCCCACGACCCGCAGGGCCAGAGGTGGATCTGGACAGGATGCCGTACCGCAGCCGCCGCCACCAACCTCGAGCCCGCACCACCGCCGCGCCGCCCGTCGCATCGCCGTCACACGACATTGTCGGCCCACGCCGGCTCGCCGCCGAGCTGCCGCGCCCAGCACTGAGCGCCACATCCGGCCGGAGGGGCCGGCCCGCGCCGAATCCCCCACGGGCGGAGACGAAACGGCCCTCCACCGCTGGTGACGAGCGGACTTCACCCGCTCGCGCCCTCCGGCGGCGGTGAGGGAGGGGGAGAGGAGGAGGGGGGCGGCGGCAGCGCAGCTAGGGTTGCCCCCCAGACGCCCGCGGGAGGGTCGCGGGAGGGAGAGAGGGGAGGGAGGGAGGGCGCGGCCTGTTATCTGAAGAATCCGTTTGCCAAAAAAACAGCAATTTGCACTCGACCTTTGGTTAGTAGGTTAGTCCCAAAAATAATATAAAAAGGTATATTAAAGCCCATTATACATCCAAAACAGATAATATAATAGCATGGAACAATAAAAAAATTATATATACGTTGGAGACGTATCAAGCACCCCCAAGCTTAATTACTGCTCGTCCTCGAGTAGGTAAATGATAAGAACATAATTTTTGATGTGGAATGCTACCTAGCATAATTCTTAATGTAATTTTCTTTATTGTGGCATGAATGCTCAGATCCGAAAGATTCAAGACAAAAGTTTAATATTGACATAAAAATAATAATACTTCAAGCATACTAGCAAAGAAATCATGTCTTCTCAAAATAACATGGCCAAAGAGAGTTATTCCTACAAAATCATATAGTCTGGCTATGCTCCATCTTCACCACACAAAATATTTAAATCATACACAAGCCAAGCAATTGTTTCATACTTTTGATGTTCTCTAACTTTTTCAATCTTCACGCAATACATGAGCGTCAGGCATGGACATAGCACTATAGGTGGAATAGAATGGTGGTTGTGGAGAAGAGAAAAAGGAGAAGATAGTCTCACATCAACTAGGCGTATCAACGGGCTATGGATATGCCCATCAATAGATATCAATGTGAGTGAGTAGGGATTGCCATGCGACAAATGCACTAGAGCTATAAGTGTATGAAATCTCAACAAAAGAACTAAGTGGCTGTGCATCCAACTCGCTTGCTCACGAAGACCTAGGGCATTTTGAGGAAGCCCATCATTGGAATATACAAGCCAAGTTCTATAATGTAAAATTCCCACTAGTATATGAAAGTGACAACATAGGAGACTCTCTATCATGAAGATCATGGTGCTACTTTGAAGCACAAGTGTGGTAAACGGATAGTAGCATTGCCCCTTCTCTCTTTTTCTCTCAATTTTTCCCTCTTTTTTCGTCCGGAGTCTCATCCCAACTTGGGGGGGGGGGGGTATCATAGTGTCCATCGTCCTTTCTTCACATGGGACAAGGCTCTAATAATTATGATCATCACACTTCTATTTACTTACAACTCAAGAATTACAACTCGATACTTAGAACAAAAGATGACTCTATGTGAATGCCTCCGGCGGTGTACCGGATGTGCAATGACTCATGAGTGACATGTATGAAAGAATTATAAAGGTGGCTTTGCCACAAATATGATGTCAACTACATGATCATGCAAAGCAATATGACAATGATGAAGCGTTTCATAACAAATGAAACAGTGGTAAGTTGCATGGCAATATATCTCGGAATGGCTATGGAAATGCCATAATAGGTAGGTATGGTGGCTGTTTTGAGGAAGGTATATGTTGGGTTTATGGTACCGGCGAAAGTTGCGTGGTACTAGAGAGGCTAGCAATGGTGGAAGGGTGAGAGTGCGTATAATCCATGGACTCAACATTAGTCATAAAGAACTCACATACTTATTGCAAAAATATATTAGATATCGAAACAAAGTACTACGCGCATGCTCCTAGGGGGATAGATTGGCAGGAAAAGACCATCGCTCGTCCCCGACCGCCACTCATAAGGAAGACAATCAATAAATAAATCATGCTCCGACTTCTTCACATAACGGTTCACCATACGTGTATGCTATGGGAATCACAAACTTTAGAACAAGTATTTCTCAAATTCACAACTACTCAACTAGCATGACTCTAATATCACCATCTTCATGTCTCAAAAGAATCATCAAGTATCAAACTTCTCATAGTATTCAATGAACTTTTTATGATAGTTTTTATTATACCCATCTTGGATGCCTATTATATTAGGACTAATTTTTATAGCCAAAGAAAATTACCATGCTGTTCTAATGGAATCTCAAAATGATATAAGTGAAGCATCAGAGAAGAATAATTTCTATAAAATAAAACCACCACCGTGCTCTTAAAGATATTAGTGAAGCACTTAGAGTATTCTAATAAATTCCGATTCATGTGTGTCTCTCCAAAAGGTGTGTACAACAAGGATGATTGTGGTAAACTAAAAATCAGAGACTCAAATCATACAATACGCTGCAAGAAAAACACATATCATGTGGTGAATAAAAATATAGCCTCAAGTAAAGTTACCGATAGACGAAGACGGAAGAGGGGATGCCTTCTGGGGCATCCCCAAGCTTAGGCTTTTGGTTGTCCTTGAATTTTACCTTGGGGTGCCTTGGGAATCCCCAAGCTTAGGCTCTTGCCACTCTTTATTCCAAAATCCATCAAATCTTTACCCAAAACTTGAAAACTTCACAACACAAAACTCAACAGAAAACTCATGAGCTCCATTAGTATAAGAAAACTAACCACCACTTCAAGGTACTGTAATGAACTCACTATTTATTTATATTTGTGTTAAACCTACTGTATTCCAACTTCTCTATGGTTCATACGCCCCGATACTAGCCATAGATTCATCAAAATAAGCAAACAACACACGAAAAAAAATCTGTCAAAAACAGAACAGTCTGTAGTAATATGTAGGTTTCGAATACTTCTGTAACCCCAAAAATTCTGAGATAATGGTAGACATGAGGAATTTCTCTATTAATCATCTACAAAAATAATCAACCTAATCGCACTCTTCGGTAAAAATGGCAGCAAATCTCGTGAGCGCTAAAGTTTATGTTTTTTACAACAAGATCGCAAAAACTTCCCCCAAGTCTTCCGAAAGGTTCTACTTGGCACAAACACTAATTAAAAGGATAAAACCACATCTAAACAGAAGCTAGATGAATTATTTATTACTATACAGGAAAAAAATCAAGAAACAAAAATAAAATTGGCTTGCCTCCCAACAAGCACTATCGTTTAACACCCCTAGCTAGGCATAAAAACAAGAATAGATCTAAGTATTGTCATCTTTGGTATGCAATCCATAAGTGGCTCTCATAATAGATTCATAAGGTAATTTAATTTTCTTTCTAGGAAAGTGTTCCATGCCTTTCCTTAATGGAAATTGGAATCTAATGTTTCCTTCTTTCATATCAATAATTGCACCAATCATTCTAAGGAAAGGTCTACCAATAATAATAGGGCAAGTAGGATTGCAATCAATATCAAGAACAATGAAATCTATGGGCACATAATTCCTATTTGCAACAATAATAACATCATTAATCCTTCCCATAGGTTTCTTAATAGTGGAATCCACAAGATGCAAATTTAATGAACAATCATCAAATTCACAGAAACCTAACACATTACACAAAGTTTTTGGAATCGTGGAAACACTAGCACGCAAATCACATAAAGCAAAGCATTCATGGTCTTTAATTTTAATAGTAGGTTCCCACTCATCATAAAGTTTTCTAGGGATAGAAACTTCTAATTCAAGTTTTTCTTCATAAGATTTCATTAAAGCATCAACGATATGTTTGGTAAAAGCTTTATTTTGATGATAAGCATGAGGAAAATTTAGCACGGATTGCAAGAAGGAAATACAATCTATCAAAGAGCAATTATCATAATTAAATTCCTTGAAATCCAAAATAGTGGGTTCATTGATATGTAATGTTTTAACCTCTTCAATCCCACTTTTACCAATTTTTGCATCAAGATCTAAAAACTCTGAATCATTGGGACGCCTTTTGGCTAATGTTGACTCATCTCCAGTCCCATCATTATCAAGATTCATATTGCAAAACAAAGATTTTATAGGAGACACATCAATCAATTTTAGATCTTCATCCTTATTATCGTGAAAACTAGAAGAACATGCTTTTATAAAGCAATCCTTTTTAGCACGCATCCTAGCGGTTCTTTCTTTGCACTCATCAATGGAAATTCTCATGGATTTGAGAGACTCATTGATATTATGCTTAGGTGTAATAGATCTAAGTTTCCAAGAATCAACATCAAGAGAAATTCTATCCACGTTCCTAGCCAACTCATCAATCTTAGGAAATTTTTCTTCAAGCAAAGCATTGAAATTCATTTGCGAAATCATAAATTCTTTAACACTAGTCTCAAAATCAGAGGGCATCTTATTAAAATTTCCATAAGAGTTGTTGTAGGAATTACCATAATTATTAGAGGAATTACTAGGAAATGCCCTAGGATTAAAGATTCCTCTATAAGCATTGTTACCAAAATTGTTCCTACCAACAAAATTCACATCCATAGATTCATTATTATTCTCAAGAAGAGTAGACAAAGGCATATCATTAGGATCAGAAGAAACACTCTTATTAGCAAACAATTTCATAAGTTCATCCATCTTTCCACTCAAAACATTAATTTCTTCTATAGCATGAACCTTTTTACTAGTAGATCTTTCGGTGTGCCACAGAGACTAATTAACCATAATATTATTTAGGAGTTTAGTAGCTTCTCCTAAAGTGATTTCCATAAAGAGCCTCCCGCGGCAGAATCTAAAAGATTTCTAGAAGGAAAATTCAATCTGGCATAAAAGTTTTGTAAGATCATCCATAAATTTAATCCATGAGTAGGGCAATTGTGTATCATTAATTTCATCCTCTCCCAAGCTTATGCAACATGCTCATGATCAAGTTGCTTAAAATTCATGATATCGTTTCTAAGAGAGATGATCTTAGCGGGAGGAAAATACTTAGAGATAAAATCATCTTTGCACTTATTCCATGAATCAATACTATTTTTAGGCAAAGACGAAAACCAAGTTTTAGCACGATCTCGAAAACAGAAATAGCTTTAATTTAACAATATCATTATCCACATCTTTCTTCTTTTGCATATCACATAAATCAACAAAGCTGTTTAGATGGGTAGCGGAATCTTCACTAGGAAGGACAGAAAACGGATCTTTCATGACAAGGTTCAGCAAAGTAGTATTAATTTCACAAGATTCAGCATTGGTAAGAGGAGCAATCGGAGTGCTAATAAAATCAATATTGTTGGTATTGGAAAAGTCATACAATTTATTATTATCTTGAGCCATCGTGACAAAAGATCCAACACAGTAGCGTATTGGAAAATGAGAGGCTAATGGCAAATAATGTAATGCGAGGGATAAGAGTTTGTGATGGGTACTTGGTATGTCTTGACTTGTGCGTAGATCTCCCCGGCAACGGCGCCAGAAATCCTTCTTGCTACCTCTTGAGCTTGCGTTGGTTTTCCCTTGAAGAGGAAAGGGTGATGCAGCACAGTAGCGTAAGTATTTCCCTCAGTTTTGAGAACCAAGGTATCAATCCAGTAGGAGACTACACGCAAGTCCCTCGTACCTGCACAAACAAACAAGAACCTCCCAAGCAACGTGATAAAGGGGTTGTCAATCCCTTCACGGTCACTTACGAAAGTCAGATCTGATAAAAATAATAAGATAAATATTTTTTGTATTTTTGTTGTATAAAATAAAGATTGCAAAATAGAAATAGAAAATTGATAGGAAAATAATATGATGGAAGATAGACCCGGGGCCATAGGTTTCACTGGTGGCTTCTCTCAAGATAGCAAATTCTACGGTGGGTGAACAAATTACCGTGGAGCAATTGATAGAAAAGCGCATAGATATGAGAATATCTAGGCATGATCATGTATATAGGGATCACGTTCACGACAAGTAGACCGAAACGATTCTGCATCTACTACTATTACTCCACACATCTACCACTATCCAGCATGCATCTAGAGTATTAAGTTCATAAGAACAAAGTAATGCATTAGGCAAGATGACATGATGTAGAGGGATAAACTCAAGCAATATGATATAAACCCCATCTTTTTATCCTCGATGGCAACAATACAATACGTGCATTTCTGCCCCTGCTATCACTGGGAAAGGACACCGCAAGATTGAACCCAAAGCTAAGAACTTCTCCCATTGCAAGAAAGGTCAATCTAGTAGGCCAAACTCAACTGATAATTCGAAGAGACTTGCAAAGATATTTAAATCATGCATAAAAGATTTCAGAGAAGAATCAAATATTGTTCATAGATAATCTTGATCATAAACCCACAATTCATCGGATATTGACAAACAAACCGCAAAAAGAATTACATCGAATAGATCTCCAAGAGAATCGAGGAGAACTTTGTATTGAGATCCAAAGAGAGAGAAGAAGCCATCTAGCTAATAACTATGGACCCGTAGGTCTATGGTAAACTACTCACACATCATCAGAGAGGCTATGGTGTTGATGTAGAAGCCCTCCGTGATTGATTCCCCCTCCGACAGAGCACAGGAAAAGGCCCCAAGATGGGATCTCGCGGGTACAGAAGGTTGCGGCGGTGGAAATAGGGTTTCGTGGTGCTCTTGGATGTTTTCAGGGTACATGGGTATATATAGGAGGAAGAAGTGCATCAGTGGAGCTGCGAGGGGCCCACGAGGGTGGGGGCGCGCCCTCCTGCCTCGTAGCCTCCTCGTTTCTTTCTTGACGTCCACTCCAAGTCTCATGTATCACGTTTGTTCCAAAAATAACCCTCCCGAAGGTTTCATTCCGTTTGGATTCCGTTTGATATTCCTTTTCTGCGAAACACTGAAATAGGCAAAAAAATAGCAATCTGCACTGGGCCTTTGGTTAGTAGGTTAGCCCCAAAAATAATATAAAAAGGTATATTAAATCCCATTAAACATCCAAAACAGATAATATAATAGCATGGAACAATCAAAATTTATAGATACATTGGAGACATATCAGTCATTGGCGTCGATGTTTCGGTGGTGCCTCATCAGGTTTGTCCTCTACCGGATCTTTCCTATTTGCATCGTCATCCTATTTGGGTATGTCCACCATGTATACATCGTATGTGGAGGTGGCCGTCCAACGTCCGGTAATCGGTGGGTCTTGGCCTTGTTCGTCTCCGACATCGTCGTCCATGCCGTCGATGTCCTCGGAGGCGTAATCCAGCATGTCGGTTAAGTCTTAGAAAGTGGCTATGAAGTGAGTGGTGGGTGGGGCATGAAATTCCCTGCCCTCAGCCCCTAGTCTGGGCTGGGCATAGTTTGGAAGTGATTCCTCTGTAATATCGAGGGATCGCATTAAGTCTAGGGCCTTGTTTAAGAGCGAGGTTTGGATGTGGAAGCGAGAGTCCGCGGGGCTGGCCGGGGTGAAAGCCTCCTGGCCCCGCCTACTTGCCGCGGACTTCGAGAGTTTGGATCTGGAGTCCGGGGGCGAGTCCGGCCTTTCAATGATAGGGGAACCTGGACTGATTCCGAGTTCTCCATGGAGATGATCGCCTCGGGATCCTTGATAATGCTGTTTGCAACAGAGAGTCCGGTGGGCTCCACACTCCCATCTTCGGACCTGATTGTTTGCTCCGGATCTAAGGCCAGAGCGATGGTCGGGGCCGCGAACCCTTCGAAGATCAAGTCTCCTTAGATATCAGGGACCTAGTTTAGGTTCCCAAAACTAATCCGATGACCAGGGGCGTAGCTATCAATCTGTTCGAGGTGGCAAGTCGAGTTGGCACACAGTGCAAAGCCGCCGAATACGAACATTTGGCCGGTGAGGAAAGTCTCCCCTGAAATATCATCATTGTAGATGATCGATCGAGCCATCAAACCTTCTGTTGACGACACAGTGGAACTCTCAATGAAAGAACCAATGTCGGTATCAAAACTGGCCGATCTCGCGTAGGGGGTCCCGAACTGTGCGTCTGAGGATCGAAGGTAACACGAGACAAGGGACACGATGTTTACCCAGGTTCGGGCCCTCTTAATGGAGGTAATACCGTACTTTCTGCTTGACTGACTTTGATGAGTATAGGGTTTACAAGAGTTGATCTACCTCGAGATCGTAATGGCTAAACCCTAGATGTCTAGCCTATATGATTATGATTGCCTCTACGGACTAAACCCTCCGGTTTATATAGACACGACAGGGGCCTAGGGTTGTAGAGAGTCGGTTTATAGAGAAAGGAATCTTCATGTCCAAATGCCAAGCTTGCCATCCATACAAAGGAGAGTCCCATCTGGACACGGGGGAACGCCTTCTATCTTGTATCTTCACGGCCCATCAGTCCGGCCCATCACATAGCCCGGACGCCCGGGGACCCCATAATCCAGGACTCCCTCAGCGCCCACCCCCCTGGGTGCGCCTTTCGACCTTGTGGCCCCCCTGGACCTCCACCGACCCGAACTCCAACTCCATATATTCTCTTTCGAGGAGCAAAATATCAGAGAGAAGGATTCATCGTGTTTTACAATACGAAGCCGCCGCCAAGCCCAGTTCTTCCTCAGGAGGGCGGATCTGGAGTCCATTCGGGTCTCCGCAGAGGGGAATCCGTCGCCATCATCGTCATCAACCATCCCCCATCACCAATTTCATGATGCTCACCGCCGTGCGTGAGGAATTCCATCATAGGCTTGCTGGACCATGATGGTTTGGATGAGATTTACCATGTAATCGAGTTATTTTTGTTAGGGTTTGATCCCTAGTGTCCACTATGTTCTAAGATTGATGTTGCTATGACTTTGCTATGCCTAATGCTTCTCATTAGGGCCCGAGTGCCATGATTTCAGATCTGAACCTATTATGTTTTCATGAATATATTTGTCTTCTTGATCCGATATTTCAAGTTATAGTCACCTACTACGTGTCATGATCCGGCAACCCTTGAGTGACAATAGTCAGGACCACTTCCGGTGCTGACCGTAGTTTGAGGAGTTCATGTATTCACTAAGTGCTAATGCATTGGTCCGGTACTCTATTCAAAGGGGGCCTTATGTCCCATAGTTTCCAATAGGACCCCCCTGCCACGGGAGGACAGGACACAAGATGTCATGCTAGTTCTTTTCCATAAGCACGTATGACTATATTCGGAATACGTGCCTACATTATATTGATGAACTAGAGCTAGTTCTGTGTTACCCTATGTTATAAAAGTTGCATGATGAATGCCATCCGACATAATTATCCATATCGATCCATTGCCTACGAGCTCATTTCATATTGATCTTTGCTAAGTTACTTTTCCGTTGCCACTGTTACGATTGCTATAAAACTGCTACTATTACTTTTGCCACCGTTATCGATCATACGACACGCAGAAGGCCCATTGATGCTACGGCCCGTAGAAGGCCCATTCTTTCTAAGGCCCTAAGAAGGCCCATTGTTTCTATGGCCCGTAGGAGGCCCATGGTAACTATACTAAATATGTAGCCCATGGTTATTGTGGCCTAGTTTAAAAAATAGGTTATTGCGGCCACTAGCAAACCGCGGAAAAAGAACTGCACTCACTACAAGCAAACAAATAAACAAGACAACAAGGAAATAAATAAGCAAGCAACTTACGCTAGGCAATCACCACTATTACACATTTTACATCCACTGGGCATCAAAGTTCGCCACCAGTGCAAATATAGGGAACAAAGCAGCATATCATATGCACTGGTTGTCAAACTTGGCAACCAGTGCAAATAAACGCCGCATCAAAACAAGTCCAGAATTGAAACCACTTCAGAAGAGCTCAATAAACAATATCCTGGGTACCCATAATGCTGGCAAGATGCTTAGCAAGCTTATTAACTTTCTCTTGTTTGACGCTTAAATCCTCCAGCACTTGCTGTTGCACTAGAGGGTATGCATATGAATTCTGCAGGAACTTACTCAGTCCTTCGGCTTCTTGCCGCAGCACAGCTGACTGATGCCTTTCAGCTTGTAGCTGAGACTGAAGAAGTTGAAGTGATTCAGGCAGCGAGGTCGAAGAGCTTGTGCCAGCGGTACTGGCTAGTAACTCGAACACTACATCAACACAGGACTGTAGGGTTTTCTCACTATCTACAAGATCGTTTTTATCACCTTTCTTGGAGACCTACAGGGTTTTCTCACTATCTTGAACCTTATCTGCATTACTTTCTCTACCATTGCATAGTGGGGTGCTCGTCTCCAATATTCTGTTCGCATACTACAAGAGAAACAAGGAGACACATCACAGGTTTAGCATGTAGTATACCAAACTCATTTGGTAAACCGGTTCAGTGGTAAGGTGGACAGGATAACAGCATGAAACAAACATATATCTATGTACTATGGTCACTGTATTGTCCATATCATTCTAGTTTATGTTGCCAAATCAAGATAGAGACATATTTCAACTCATATATTTTTAAGACACAGCAGCATAGACAGAATATAAGTGTGAGAAACTACACATCATTGGCAACACTTGTAATGTGCATCACATGAGAACATAACTGTTTATACAACTGAAACTGAAATCAACATAGAGCAAGAAGTTAGAACGGCAATCCAGTTAAAGAAATAGGTTTAAAACATACCTGTTGCGCCATTGGAGTTTCAATTGGATCCTTCAAAATCGAAAGTAGTTGGTATGAGTAAATATAGTGATGCAACAACAAAGGAGTATGGACCGTAGCTATGGAATATGACCTGAGAACAGTTGCTCTTCTACTTTAAACGTGGAGTTTGGGTTCGCTGTGGTGGTCTTTGTGCTTTGGGCACTGCAATTGCTTTACAAGCTGCTCGTGTGGGGGTACTCTGTGGTGGACATGGTGCCTTGTCAACTAGAAGTGGGTTACTATCCGCTGGGGTTGGGGTTAGATGGGTTGTAGCTGGTTCTCTACCCAACGGTGTAAGTGTGCAATCTGGAAGAGTGTCGATTATTTGTGGCGGGGCATGTTTGTGGGCCAGTACAACCATGGTTCTATCTGCATCGACGGGTAGCACAGTCTTTTGTGAAGAACGGGTTTTTGCTCCCTTAGATACTGCCATCACCCTCCAATTCAAATGGCTAATAAACAAGAAAAAATTGAACGTACATACATTGTATGATAGACAGATGTGGTAATTCACATATATGTTGTCTAACCAAACAGGATAGCATGACACAATTTCACATATATGATGCCTAACTAAACAGGATAGCATGACACAGTTTCATATATATGATGGATAAGTTAACATGATATAATGGCATAATTCAACATATGATGAGTATCTAAACAGGATGACATGACAAAACTATATGATGTCTTTCTAAAATAGGTTGGGATGAAATAATTCACATAAATGTTGTCTAAGTATACATGATGGCATGATATAATTGACATAATTGATTCATATACTAAGCAGCTAGCACTCGCATGTATGATCTCTAAACTAAGCAGATGGAATTCAATATTGTGCATATGATGTCTAAACTAAGCAATGCAAGACACCATATGCATGACATGAGAAATATAAACATTGCAACTTAGAGCATACACCTGAGGTGGGATATAGGACTGGTCATCTGTCTCTGAATCCTCCTCTGAGGAGCTCCCTTTGACCATCGAGATGTATGCTTCAACATGTACCATTTCCTGCTATTCGTTGCTCCCTCGACATGAGACCCACGGGCATTTTAAAACTGAAGTTTGAATGATAAAGTAGTAGGTAATAATAATTGATGTATAACGTAAGCAAACACAAAAGAGTGCGACCTCTCTTCCGGAACTGTGTAGTCCTCCGGTTCATCTGCTCAGTCGATGATGGTAATGCAGTTGGCATGGCTGCCGGCTACGGGGAAGATGATCCGAGGCGGCGAAAGAAAGTTTGCAGGGGGAATCTCTGCTGCAGTGAACGCTTTTGTCGATGGTCCACCTCAGGTGGGGTGGATGACGACATGGCAGGAGCAGGACATAACACACAGAGTTTTCTTTGACGCCTATCTGAAAATGAAGTAAATCTGTAAGGGCTCCTTAGAATTGGAGGATTCTATAAACACGGGGACAGGAAAAACACAGGAATAGGATAGGAATGCATGTGCAAAACAGAGCATTTGGAAACATAGGATTTCTGTGAACCTCGGTGTTTGGTTCACATGAATTGGAAGAACACAGGAATGGAGAAACATGGTCAAATTAAAGTCAAACCACGTGAAAATGAAAAAATAAGAATTTATTATGATAGTAATGCAATTAGTCCTGTTCTTCATGCATATTAATTTGAAAAGGATGCCCAACTGGATATTAAAATTCCTTCCATTTTTCTTTGAAAGAGACACCAAAGGAAAAAAGTTCTGCAGTTTTCCTTTGCTCCACTCCTAACCAAATGCACGAATAGTAGTACCATAGTAGTTCCATAGCAAAGGAAGCTGAGGGATCGACATGAATGCAGAGTAACAAAGTGAAGCAACGAGTGTACAACCTCTTTGGCATAGCCTTGTCGACCTCAGCATCATTGGGTTGGACGTGGAGGATGGTGATGCTGGTGTGACTGTCGAAGGTGGGGAAGAGGATCTCTGGCCTCTGGAAACGACGCCGAGGGTACTGCTCCCCTGTGATGGATGGTTCCATCGTTGGAGCAGGTCCGGTGAGGTGTATGGCGGCAAGGCTGAAGTAGGACAAGATATACAAAGTTAATTTGGAGTGGGACTCTAATATCATCTGCAATAGATGATGTAAAATACATCACCAAAAAGTGCTAGATGTAAAACACATCAGCCGCGCCATGGACGCTCTGACAAATGCTGTAAATATTGTTTACTCCGAACTTAACTATAGAAACTGAACTCTACGGTCGAAACTGAATTTTACTGTCGAAACTGATTGAACTAGTAGAAGAGCATTGCAATAAATGTTTAGGGCGTTCGAGCACTAGTAGCAGAGAAGCAGTGATATAAATCAGCAGACGCTCGACCAGGGAACACACTAGCAGATAGCAAGTCGTGCAGCAAAACCATGGGCGAGTGCTAAAGCAGCAACTCCTATAGCTGTCCGATGTCGTGCAGCAGCAGCAGCGCGAGCGAGAGCAAGAGCAGAGCAGCAGCACAAACGAGAGCAAGAGCGGAGCAGCAGTGCGACCGACTGCAATATCAGAGCAGAGCAGCAGCACGAACGAAAGCAAGAGCTGTGCAGCAGCGTGACCGATAGCAAGAACAGAGCTGCAACGTGAGCAAGAGCCAGAGCAGTAGCAGCAGTAGCAGTGCGAGCGAGAGCCGGAGCAGCTGCAGCTAGTGCTGGTGTGGAAGTCGCCGCCGACGAAGCAACGACATGGGGGAGAGAAGTCGTGGATGAAGTGCCCGGCGACGGCGCCGTCGATGGAGACCCGCCATGGCTGCTCGGTATTGAGCACCGGCAGCCTCGTGAGATCAAATAAAAGATAAAATGCAGCGGTGAGTGCATAACCTCCTTGGTGGCGGCGAGTTTGAAACACCCACGATGCGGCTATATCTCCTACGTATCGGAGCACGACTTAGAGGCATAACTGCATAGTAGGCATGTCGCAAGAGGGGTAATCTTTACACCTCCCATGTACTGAACAAGAAAGAGATAAAGAGTTGGCTTCCAATCGCCACTTCACACAATACATAAATATAGCATTACATCATCCAGATGCAATCAAGGTCCGACTACGGAAACAAATAAAGAAAGACAACCCCTAATGCTAGATCCCCGATCGCCCCGACTGGGCTCCACTACTGATCAAAAGGAAACAAAACAAAATGACGACCAAGGTCTTCATCGAGCTCCTCCTTGAGCTTGGTTGCGTCACCTACACTTGCATCATCGGCACCTGCAACTGGTTTTGGAAGTATCTGTGAGTCACGGGGACTCAGCAATCTCACACCCTCGCGATCAAGACTATTTAAGCTTATAGGTAGGAAAAGGTAGTGAGGTGGATCTGCAGCAAGCACTAGCATATATGATGGCTAAGTTACGCAAATGAGAGCGAGAAGAGAAGCAAAGCTCGGTCGATAAACTATCATGATCAAGAAGTGATCCTGAAACTACTTACGTTCAAGCATAACACGAGACCGTGTTCTCTTCCCGGACTCCGCCGAAAAGAGACCATCACGGCTACACACACGGTTGATGCATTTTAATTAAATTAAGTGTCAAGTTCCCTACAACCAGATATTAACAAATTCCCATCTGCCCATAACCGCGGGCACGGCTTTCAAAAGTTCAAAACCTTGCAGGGGTGTCCCAACTTAGCCCATCACAAGCTCTCACGGTCAAGAAGGATATGCCTTCTACCAGGAAGACCCGATCAGGCTCGGAATCCCGGTTACAAGACATTTTGACAACGGTAAAACAAGACCACCAAGACCACCCGCTGTGCCGACAAATCCCGATAGGAGCTGCACATATCTCATTCTCAGGGCACACTGGATAAGCTAAGCGTACAGGAGCCAACGTAACCCAAGTTGCCAAGGGACGGCCCTGCACGGTGCTCTAGTTTGGACCAACACTCAGAGGAGCTCTGGTCCGGGGGTTTAAAATAAAGATGACCCTTGAGTCTGCAGAACCCATGGGAAAAAGGCTTAGGTGGCAAATGGTAAAACCAAGGTTGGGCCTTGCTGGAGGAGTTTTATTCAAGGCGAACTGTCAAGGGGTTCTCATTATAACCCAACCGCGTATGGTCATCTAGGGCGGCAAGAGTGGAACAAAACACCAGGCATAAGGCCGAACCATCCACCCTTTACCAAGTATATATGTGCATTAAAGTAAACAAGATATAATAATGATATCCCAACAATAATCATGTTCCAACAAGGAACAACTCCATCTTCACCTTCAACTAGCAACGCTACAAGAGGGGCTGAGCAAAGCGGTAACATAGCCAAACAACGGTTTGCTAGGAAAAGGTGGGTTAGAGGCTTGACATGGCAATATGGGAGGCATGATATAGCAAGTAGTAGGTATCGCGGCATAGCAATAGATCGAGCAACTAGCAAGCAAAGATAGAAGTGATTTCGAGGGTATGGTCATCTTGCCTGAGATCCCGCAAGGAAGAAGAACGAGTCCATGAAGAAGACAAACGGACGTAGTCGAGCGGATCCTCACAAATGCGACGTTATCGGAACTAACCTGAAGAAGCATCACCGGAAAGAAGCAAACAACATAATAAACAACCATCACATAAACATGGCATGATGCACAACCAAGTATGATGCATGTCCGGTTTAATTATGCATGGCATGGCAAAGTGCAACAAACAATACTACAAATTAAGTGGAGCTCAATATGCAACGAGTTGCTTATTGACGAAACACCACATCAATTGTTTCCGTCACTCCCGGTTATGTACCCAACAATATTAAATGTTGTTAAACATGGCAAGAGGTGAAATATGAGTAGAAAACATAGTTAGGCATTTTAAATGAGGCCGGAAACAACAACAACAATTCCAGTAAATCCCCATGTGCATTTAGCAAATTAATGCAAACAACAATTTAAACATTCTTGATGTTGTTATCATGATACGGATGACATTTGCAAGTTTTATGCAATTTGGAAAAGTTGACAAGAGCATGATAAGAAGCATTTGTCATCGTGGCGGAAACAAAAAGGGGGCCACGGAAACGAATCTGAAAATGATGCCACGGCAACATTCCGGTTCCGGTAACTCGATTGAGATGTCGGTGCAAAAGGAAAAGTGACAGGAGCGTGTCACGCAAGGATGGTGGGGTGCTCCCAGATACCGGGTCCCCATGGGATAGCGGCAAAAAAGGAGGACCGAGCAAGTGACAACTCGAAGACGGTGCAGACAACGAGTGCATCTCATACAACACATGCAAACGTTCTCGGACGGTCGTCTCGGGGTTATACCTTCAAAGCATGCATTTCAGGTGGAACGAATTCGTAGAGGAAGTAGTCGTTCACGGGTCGTCGAGGGAGGTAGTGGTACTTTTCCAAAGAGGAACTTGATGAACCCAACATCTCCAAGGCGACGGTAGTCGTACACGGCAACGGTAACTTGTAGGGTCGTCCATTTCGTGGTACTTAGGTGAATCCACGAGAAACGGTAGTCATACATGATTCATCGTGGAACTTGACATTTCGGCCTGTAGTCGTTCGAGCGTCCGACGGTAATGGTACTCGGTCGTTTCGAAGAGGTACTTGGGGTCATTCGAACTTGCCGGTCTCGTCATCTCGAAGGGGTACTTGACGTTCTTAGCGATTCCGAAGACGACGGTAGAGGTACACTTGTTGGAGGGGTACTTGTCGGATCCATGGCGACGATACAGGTACAAACGTTCTCGCGGTACTTGTCGGTCCGGTCTTGGCGTAGATACACATGGAAAACGTAGTGGTACTCGGCATCTTGTCGAACCCAAGTGACGGTAGTCGTTCACGGCGCTTGTGACCCATGGTATTTCGGGCAACGGTAGTCGTACACGTCCGTAGATGTTCGGGGCCAATGGTAGAGGTACTTGGCGATCTCTGAAATGTCTTGTGGCGGTTCCTGTCTCCGCAACAAGTCTTGGTGGTCCAACATTCCAGGAACGGAGGTGCACCGAGGCAACAAAATGCGCGCGGGGGGGGGGGGGGGGGGGGGGGGGGGGGTTCTCGACCATGGCCATGCTGAAACTTCTAGCGGATGGCCGAGGTGGAAGCTTGATGAGGGCAGTCACGAAAGGCAACTCATGGTGCAACAACGAGCATGGTGTGGTGGTGATGCAGGGGAGCAACGCAGGCGAGGAGACAAGGTCGTCTGCGTGAGAAGCGGGGTGCAGGCGCGGCGCCGCTGCCGGAAGAGAGTTAGGAGACAGTAAGGAAGGGAGAGACCCTAGAGGATGGCGTCGGGGGCGAGGTGCAGGAGAGGAAGGCGTGGTCGCGGCCTGGCAGTGCAGAGGGAGGCGCATGGGAGAATGGGCCGGCGCATGGGAAGGAGAACAAAGGAAGCGGGCGATGGAGCAAGACGGTGCCGGTGGACGCGCGCGTGTAGAGACGGGGCTGGAGCATGGCAGAAGCGGAGAAGGGCACGACAAAGAGACGGCACGACCCGAGTGGCCGAGGAGGTCCATGGCGGCATGCTCCAGTGGCCTCGGTTGCCGGCATCAGAGGCGCGAGGCGAGCCGCGACGCGGTTTGTTGAAGGGGCGGAGCGAGGCGGCGGCCTCCTGGTGGTCGCGGACGACGGCATGAAGAAGGAGCGGCGCGGTTCCGGGGTAGCCGGCGAGGGCTCCGGCTGGTCGAAGGAGCTCGGGACTGGGATCGGGAGCCCGTCCTGGTCGCGCTATAAGGTGAGGAAGGGAGCGAGAGGATCGAGCAGCAGGCTCTGGCGGCGTGAGGGAACGATGAGGAGGGGTGCTGAAGGGTGTGCGGGCTAGGTTAGGAAGGGATAGGTGGGCCTCTGGTAGTTGGCTGCTTCTGGGCCTTAGGAGGCCGGCCCAGTGGAGAGGAAAACGGCCAGGGGCCTGGTGGGCTGCTCTCTCTCCTACTCTCTTTCTCATTTCTTTTTATTTTCCAAAAATAGCAAATAGCAAAGACATTAATAAGAGAAAGAAAAGGTTGGAGAAGGAATTTGGGCACTGGGATAATTTTCACGGACTCGTAAAAATGTGCACGGTCCATGAAAAATAGGAGAGGCAAGATTGCAAGAATTTAATTCAAGGTCATCTGAATTTAATTCAAATGGTTTGAACAAGGACTAGGAATTAGAGGTGTCCAAAAATGTTCGGATTTTTGGTGGAGCGCCGGAATATGATGATAGAATATATGGCAATGTTGGAGACCAAGAATTAAGATAACAAAGGCATTGGGATATTTTGCAAGTGTGTTTATGGGTGAATCCAAATTATTGGAATATTTAATATAGCTCCCTAATATAGGGAGGATATGTTATAAAGAGAATCACCATGTGAATTCCCTCGGTTTAAATGGACCGAAGATCCATGCAATTTATTTAGTGAGTTTTAAGACGGGTTGCATGATGACATGATGCAATGCACATGATGCAAAGATGAAATGCAATGGACCAAACAAATCACACGACGAAACCCGGAAATCATGGAAGGCACCTGAAGCTCCGTTCTTGGGGCGTTACAACACTCCACCACTACGAGAGGATCTCGTCCCGAGATCTAGGATGGCACCGGAGGGAAAAGGAAGAGGAAGATAAGAGGTAAAACTAAGTTGCTTCTTTGATAAAGGAGTGAAACCATGAACCTTGGGAGGTTGAACAAATTGAAAGAAAGAATACAACGAAGATGAACAAAGTTGACAACAATCCGTTAGAAAAGAGGAACAAGGAACATTACGGGAACCTTGTGGGTTGATAGACATAAGAAAATGTTACAATGGACAAGAAGTACGTGCAAGCTCTCCGGTCGAAATGAGAAGTACAAGGAACGATAAAGGTCAATTACGACAACACTCTGGTTAAAACAAGACAGAGAAGGAATAAGAATGATATAATTTGGACATCACTCCGACTATAAATGGAAGGAATGAGCATGGTCTTGACAAAACAAGATGATAGGTCGAAGAGAGCAACATCACAATGCCTCCGGAAGAAATGAGAGAATGGAATGGAATGAACGGAGGAGAAAACAATATCTTTTACCTCAAATGAGCTTGAAAAAGCATCTTTAGGAGAAGGTCGAACGGAGTTGTTGGAAAACCAACATCAAAAAGAGTAAGCTTGTTGTGGGCTTATAGAAAACATCTCGAAATCTTGAGGTGAAATTCTGCCACTAACGGAAATAATAGATTGGATTGATATGAACAAGGAGACGAGAAACTTATTCACCGGGAGGATAAATGAAGAACTTGGGTCATTTATGAGCACCATGAATAGCGACAATCCTTAGCGAAAGCTTTAGGTGAAATATAACCCAAGATAACTCCAATGAAGAGATTGATGGATTGAGAAGAGCTCATGCTCGAAGAAATTGATGGGTTGAAAAGATGACTTGAGCGAAGAGAAAAAGATGGATTTAAATATGTCACTCTTGAAAACTTGTGAAACATGAAACACGAAGGGAAATTATCCAGAATGACATAACACCACCTCAAAAGATAAGATAGAACGAATTGGGCTTTGGGATGCAAGATGAAGAATGCTAGAACTCCTCTGAAAAGAATCTCGATGAACACTTCGAGAAGGAATTAAATCCTTGGTGAACCATCATGTAGAGCCTCCATAAAAAACTCCGGTAACAAAAGGATGACCAAACGAAAGGAAAGAGAAGTTGAAAACACAAGGTGAAAACTTGCAATGATTTAGATGGAGCTTCACGACGAGATAATGCGGAAAACTTGGAACTCCGGAAAAGAAAAGATGAACTATTAAAACCAAGAATTTTGATGAACCTACGGAATAAGGAATTGAATTTACTCGATGAAACAAGAATAAGAATTACATTAAGCTTATCCTTCACCAATTAAATTGATGATAAGCAACGGATTTGGCATACTACTTATTCTCGTTGAGAAGGATTAAGATAGATATAGCGTCAACTTGGGAAGGTCTTCAACGAACCACCGGTAGGGTTGAAACAACGAATAAATTGATATGATAAACGAAGGAAGAAAAATCTTGGAAGAACCACCGTAAGAATTGAAAAGCAATTGAAGTAAAGGGATGAATCACCGGTAAGATTTCGAGAACGAGAGCTGAAAGCTGAGAATAAATAAATCTTCCGAAATGATGGCCTCCGGAGAATCAAACTGAAAAGACTTCTAAAATGCTTCGGATGGGTGAAAAGAATTCTCACAATCGAAAATAATTATGAGAGGATGGCATAACGCTAGAACCATGGATCTTGAAGAGAATGGAGCAAGATTTAAGAGAAACTCTTCTTCGGTCTACAAATGTTGAGAATGACGATGAGAACACCACCATAAATTGTTGAGATACTCCGGGATGAAAATTAGAAAGGTTGAACCGACGATGACAAGAATTTGAAAGATCTTGGAGAAACCATCTGACTGATGATGAATCATTCTTACGTCAAACTTCGAAAAGAATTTGAGAATACCTCCGGAAAAAATTAGAAGAGTCAGGTAAGATCCTGGGAAAAGACCTGTGGGTTAGGGCCCACTCAAAATAAACACCGTTGAAGAGATTTCTTGAAAAGCAGATTGCACCGGTTGAGTTAAATAACTTGAAAGATTTAAGAACGTTGAAATAACTTGAACGGATTGAGAATGAAAACGTGATTCTTCTGAGATATCTTCAATACTCCAGAACAAATGAATAGCGAAAAGTGAATGATTAAGAGGTGCACCGGTATGGGAAAACATTTGAAACGAGGATAGTATATGATCGACAAATCTTGAATTGAATCCACCGGAGAAGAAAAGAATGGAGAATGATGCACTTGAAGCTCCATTAGAATCTTCTTGAGAATCACCGGATAATAACATTGACGTAAAAGAATGGAGAGGCTTCACATCCATAAGGTGGATACTTGATTAAGACATCTGATTCCTTGAAGGAAAAGGGATGGGTGGGCGGGAAAACAAAGGCAACTTGAGGACAAATGAAACGAACAATGTTGGGAAAACCGAGAGGTGATCTTGTGGATGTTGAAAAAGATCGGATCCACTTGAAGAGAAACACACCGGTTGAAAAGGATTGACATGACAATCTCGATTATCATGAAGGATTAGAATTCACATAGAAATATGAGAATACCGCTTAAGAAAGGTATTGAATCAACATTTGACATTGAAGCCACTCGAATACCACAACTCAAAACATAACAAAGGATTGGCTTGCAGAATAAGCCGGAAACAAACATATGATAGATCCCATATCGTATCATGTGTTTGTTGGAAAGATATTCTAGGAGCTACTTGAATTCCCACTTATAAACTCCCGAAACTTTCTGGTTATGTAATCAGGTGTTGGGGATACAGGGGAAGCATAATATCACACCCAAAACTAGCAAATCCTACATCCAGCTGTATCCATCCTTCAACACATAACCAAGAAACCTTCGGAAATAATTTACCTCAACCTTCGAAAAGCATCCGTTATATGAGTTATGGCAATACTCCCGAACTCCCGCCCCAGTACTGGGTGGCGTCGAGGTTATCTCACCAACAACTGCATAAAAGATATTTTCAATGTCGGCGAACTCAGGTATTCTAGAACTGCAACGATAAAATTGTGACGACAACACCTCAGAGCTCAACTCCCCGGGACACTGCCACAACCCCTAAATGTCAGGAGGCACCAAGAACAATGTTCTCGTCACAAAACTATCAGAATGATTCCAAGATACCCGCGTGATCCTAAAAATAATTGGTGAAATTTGAGGAGAGAAGAGGCAAAACTCTACGTCATGAGGCCTCACCAGAGCGACGAAGGGACTGAGGAGTAAAAAGAATCCTACTCTCCGATATATATAATCCTATCAGACTCAAAACATGTTTTCTAGACTCAACAACATCAGCGATTTGATCAAGCAGGGGGCTCCTAAGTTGGGGAAGGCTCTGATTACCAACTTGAAACACCCACGATGCGGCTATATCTCCTACGTGTCGGAGCACGACATAGAGGCATAACCGCATAGTAGGCATGTTGCAAGAGGGGTAATCTTTACACATCCCATGTACTGAATAAGAAAGAGATAAAGAGTTGGCTTAAAATCGCCACTTCACACAATACATAAATATAGATTACATCATCCAGATACAATCAAGCTCTGACTACGGAACCAAATAAAGAAAGACAACCCCTAATGCTATATCCCGGATCGCCCCGACTGGGCTCCACTACTGATCAAAAGGAAACAAAACAAAACGACGACCAAGGTCTTCATCGAGCTCCTCCTTGAGCTCGGTTGCGTCACCTGCACTGGCATCATCAGCACCTGCAACTGGTTTTGGAAGTATCTGTGAGTCACGGGGACTCAGCAATCTCACACCCTCGCGATCAAGACTATTTAAGCTTATAGGTAGGAAAAGGTATTGAGGTGGATCTGCAGCAAGCACTAGCATATATGATGGCTAACTTACGCAAATGCGAGCGAGAAGAGAAGCAAAGCTCAGTCGATAAACTATCATGATCAAGAAGTGATCCTGAAACTACTTACGTTCAAGCATAACACGAGACCGTGTTCTCTTCCTGGACTCCGCCGAAAAGAGACCATCACGGCTACACACACGGTTGATGCATTTTAATTAAATTAAGTGTCAAGTTCCCTATGACTGGATATTAACAAATTCCCATCTGCCCATAACCGCGGGCACGGCTGTCAAAAGTTCAAAACCTTGCAGGGGTGTCCCAACTTAGCCCATCACAAGCTCTCACGGTCAAGAAGGATATGCCTTCTACCAGGAAGACCCGATCAGGCTCGGAATCCCGGTTACAAGACATTTCGACAACGGTAAAACAAGACCACCAAGACCACCCGCTGTGCCGACAAATCCCGATAGGAGCTGCAAATATCTCGTTCTCAGGGCACACCGGATAAGCTAAGCGTACAGGAGCCAACGTAACCCAAGTTGCCAAGGGACGGCCCTGCACGGTGCTCTAGTTTGGACCAACACTCAGAGGAGCACTGGCCCAGGGGTTTAAAATAAAGATGACCCTTGAGTCTGCAGAACCCAAGGGAAAAAGGCTTAGGTGGAAAATGGTAAAACCAAGGTTGGGCCTTGCTGGAGGAGTTTTATTCAAGGCGAACTGTCAAGGGGTTCCCATTATAACCCAACCGCGTAAGGAACGCAAAATCAACGAACATAACACTGGTATGACAGAAAACTAGGGCGGCAAGAGTGGAACAAAACACCAGGCATAAGGCCGAGGCTTCCACCCTTTACCATGTATATAGGTGCATTAAAGTAAAGAAGATATAATAATCATATCCCAACAATAATCACATTCCAACAAGGAACAAACTCCATCTTCACCTGCAACTAGCAACGCTATAAGAGGGGCTGAGCAAAGCGGTAACATAGCCAAACAACGGTTTGCTAGGAAAAGGTGGGTTAGACGCTTGACATGGCAATATGGGAGGCATGATATAGCAAGTGGTTGGTATCGCGGCATAGCAATAGATCGAGAAACTAGCACGCAAAGATAGAAGTGATTTCGAGGGTATGGTCATCTTGCCTGAGATCCCACAAGGAAGAAGAACGAGTCCATGAAGAAGACAAACGGACGTAGTCGAACGGATCCTCACAAACGCGACGTTATCGGAACTAACCCGAAGAAGCATCACCAGAAAGAAGAAAACAACATAATAAACAACCATCACATAAACATGGCATGATGCACAACCAAGTATGATGCATGTCCGGTTTAATTATGCATGGCATGGCAAAGTGCAACAAACAATAGTACAAATTAAGTGGAGCTCAATATGCAACGAGTTGCTTATTGACGAAACACCACATCAATTGTTTCCGTCACTCCCGGTTATGTACCCAACAATATTAAATGTTGTTAAACATGGCAAGAGGTGAAATATGAGTAGAAAACATAGTTAGGCATTTTAAATGAGGCCGGAAACAACAACAACAATTCCAGTAAATCCCCATATGCATTTAGCAAATTAATGCAAACAACAATTTAAACATTCTTGATGATGTTATCATGATGCGGATGACATTTGCAAGTTTTATGCAATTTGGAAAAGTTGACAAGAGCATGATATGAAGCATTTGTCATCGTGGCGGAAACGAAAAGGGTGCCACAACAACGAATCCGAAAATGATGCCACGGCAACATTCCGGTTCCGGTAACTCGATTGAGATGCCGGTGCAAAAGGAAAAGTGACGGGAGCGTGTCATGCAAGGATGGTGGGGTGCTCCCGGATATCGGGTCCCCACGGGTTAGCGGCAAAAGAGGAGGACAGAGCAAGTGACAACTCGGACACGATGCAGACAACGGGTGCATCTCATACAACACATGCAAATGTTCTCGGACGGTCGTCTCGGGGTTATACCTTCGAAGCGTGCATTTCGGCCGGAACGAATTCGTAGAGGAAGTAGTCGCTCACGGGTCGTCGAGGGAAGTAGTGGTACTTTTCCGAAGAGGTACTTGATGAACCCATTATCTCCAAGGCGACAGTAGTCGTACACGGCAATGGTAACTTGTAGGGTCGTCCATTTCGTGGTACTTAGGTGAATCCACGAGAAACGGTAGTCGTACATGGTTCATCAAGGAACTTGATGTTTTGGCATGTAGTCGTTCGAGCGTCCGACGGTAATGGTACTCGGTCGTTTCAGAGAGGTACTTGGGGTCATTCGAACTTGCCGGTCTCGTCATCTCGAAGGGGTACTTGACGTTCTTAGCGATTCCGAAGATGACGGTAGAGGTACACTTGTTGTAGGGGTACTTGTCGGATCCACGATGACGGTAGAGGTACAAACATTCTCGCAGTACTTGTCGGTCCGGTCTTGGTGTAGATGTACATGGAAAACGTAGTGGTACTCGGCATCTTGTCGAATCCAAGTGACGGTAGTCGTTCACAGCACTTGTGACCCACGGTATTTCGGGCAATCGAAGTCGTACACGTCCGTAGATGTTCGGGGCCAATGGTAGAGGTACTTGGCGATCTCTGAAACGTCTTGTGGCGGTTCCTATCTCCGCAACAAGTCTTGGTGGTCCAACATTCCAGGAACGGAGGTGCACCGAGGAAACAAAATGCGGGGGGGGGGGGGGGGTTCTCAGCCATGGCCATGCCGAAAATTCTAGCGGATGGCCGAGGTGGAAGCTTGATGCGGGCAGTCACGAAAGGCAACTCATGATGCAACAATGAACATGGCGTGGTGGTGATGCAGGGGAGCAACGTAGGCGAGGAGACGAGGTTGTCTGCGTGAGAAGCGGGGTGCAGGCACGGCGGCGCTGCCGGAAGAGATTCAGGTGACAGGAAGGAAGGGAGAGACCCTGGAGGACAGCGGCGGGCTTGTCGGCGTCGGGGGCGAGGTGCAGGAGAGGAAGGCGCAGTCGCGGCCTGGCGCTGTAGAGGGAGGCACACGGGAGAAGGGGCCGGCGCATGGGAAGGAGAACAGAGGAAGCAGGCGATGGAGCAAGACGGTGCCGGTGGACGTGCGCGTGTAGAGACGGGGCCGGAGCACGGCATAAGAGGAGGATGGCATGACGAATAGACAGCACGACCCGAGTGGCCAAGGAGGTCGATGGCGGCATGCTCCAGCGGCCTCGTTTGCCGGCAGCAGAGGCGCGAGGCGAGCTGCGACGCGGTTCGTTGAAGGGGTGGAGCGAGGCGGCGGCCTCCTGGTGGTCGCGGACGATGACATGCAGAAGGAGCGGCGCGGTTCTGGGGTAGCCGGCGAGGGCTCCGGCTGGTCGAAGGAGCTCGGGACTGGGATCGGGAGCCCCTCCTGGTCGCGCCGTAAGGTGAGGAAGGGAGCGAGAGGATCGAGCAGGAGGCTCTGGCGACGCGAGGGGACGAGGAGGAGGGGTGCTGAAGGCTGTGTGGGCTAGGTTAGGAAGGGATAGGTGGGCCTCTGGTAGCTGGCTGCTGCTGGGCCTTAGGAGGCTGGCCCAGTGGAGTGGAAAACGGCCAGGGGCCTGCTGGGCTGCTCTCTCTCCTACTCTCTTTCTCATTTCTTTTTATTTGCCAAAAATAGCAAATAGCAAAGACATTAATAAGAGAAAGAAAAGGTTGGAGAAGGAATTTGGGCACTAGGATAATTTTCATGGACTCGTAAAAATTTGCACGGTCCACGAAAAATAGGAGAGGCAAGATTGCAAGAATTTAATTCAAAGTCATTTGAATTTAATTCAAATGGTTTGAACAAGGACTAGGAATTAGAGGTTTCCAAAAATGTTCGGATTTTTGGTGGAGCTCCGGAATATGATGAAAGAATATATGGCAATGTTGGAGACCAAGAATTAAGATAACAAAGGCATTGGGATATTTTGCAAGTGTGTTTATGGGTGAATCCAAATTATTGGAATATTTAATATAGCCCCCTAATATCGGGAGGATATGTTATAAAGAGAATCACCATGTGAATTCCCTCGGTTTAAATGGACCGAAGATCCATGCAATTTATTTAGTGAGTTTTAAAACGGGTTGCATGATGACATGATGCAATGCACATGATGCAAAGATGAAATGCAACTGACCAAACAAATCACACGACGAAACCCGTAAATCATGGAAGGCACCTGAAGCTCCGGTCTTGGGGCATTACAGAGTTGTCCTCGGCTTCATCGGAGGAATTGGTGAGGGTGCTGTGGTTTCGGCGGGGCGGGTCAAGACAGCGCTGTGGGGATGGAGGTGGCGCGACAGACGAGGCGAATGTCGGGGCAGCTCCTTGGAGGTGGTGGATGGGGCGGCTGATCCAGTGGGACGACGAGATCGACGATGGATCCTCATCCGGTGTGGTGGATGAGGGACGGCGAGCTGTTGTGGTGGACGACGTCGTCGGGGAAGCATCTTCGGCTGGGCGGCGGTCGGGAGGCCGACCGAGGAGCGTGGGGTTTCGTGGGCTTTGGCGGCCTCGGTGTACGAATGGGGGGACGAAGGGCAATGTAGGGGGAGCCATGGCTTAGGGACGTGCTTGTTAGAAATGTAGGGTAAGTTACCAGCGTACCCCCACCGGTTTTGACACTGCGATGTCGAACTGGCATTTCCGGCAGAGGGGTAGAAGGGGGATTTTGCGTGTCTGGTCTATGGGACCGATTTCGAATGAGGAGGGAGTTTTTGCGCGCATCAAAATTTTAGGATAACAAGGCGCGGCTCGGGTTGAAGAGGCGGGAGTTTCAAAGTAGTTGAGACAAAAGATACTCGAGCTTGAAAATTTCGGGATAACAAGGCACAGATTCCTTGTTCTGGAGAACAAACTTAATGTGTACAAAAAACAATTCATACAAGACACAAGAGAGGCATGTCCCCTTTTACTATATTGCTATAAATGTCATTGAAAAAACTACAAGAAAAATGTAAAAAAATGGGAGAACAAGACTACCCTGTACAGTACCAAATCGATTCGCACTTCGCTCAACAACAACAAAAAACAAATCAATTCCCACCAAAAGAAAGAGTCATGTACCTTTTTATATGTTTACAAATGCCAGGATTTCGAATTTCAATTTTTGAATCCATGTTATGTTGAATTCGAATATATCGTTAGGTGACCTTGCGATTTATAATGGATGTAGTCCTACATTTTGATCTTCCATCATATATGAACATTTTACTCCACCCTATGAACATATATATTGTCGTCTACCATATGGACTAAATTTGAATCAATTTTCCTTATTTGAATACGATTGTTGTCAAGTTATACAATCATTTAAATGTTATCTTGATAACAAAAAACATGCATATAGCAGCAATCATATTTCACTATAAACTACATGTGACATACAATCTCCAATTCAAATATTTGTATCCATTTTATACTGAATTCAAATCATAGTACATTGGTCTAGGTGGCGAGATGTTCGGGATAATCTAAACCCTGTTTTCATATGTCTATAATTCTTGGCTGAAATGGAACAAGTTTTGGTATAAGCTTCTTGCAAAACCGTATATTCTCTCAACAAGCCTCATGGTTTCGAGAGGGAACATGTCACCTTTGTGTGTGAAATGATATACACTGCCTCCCCCAGATTTTCTTTACAGAGGAAACATAGAACTATATGAGTGCCCTGTTAAATTTTGGAATTATTCCGGGTTCGTTTGGCATTTTTTTACATTAATTGAGTTTCTGGACATTTAATGTGCATAATCCAAATTTGAACTGCAAGCACATGCTTCGGTGCACCAAAGTTGGTTGAAAAAACACATGTGTGTCCTTGGGTGAATTTCTAGGTCCCATGCAAGAAATGGGAATGAAATTCAAACATTTGGGCGTCGTGACTCGGCCGAGAACATCAAGAAACTTGGTTTTTAAATTCATGTAAATCCAAAACTCGCCTGGAAATCATGAAACTTGGCATGCTGTCATGTTATGGCACTAACATGCTGTGGTAAAAATTGGGCATATTTGGAAAAAGTTTTGGTATAATCTTCTTGCAAACCGGAGCTTCTCTCAAGAAGGCTCGTGGTTCTGAGAGGGAACGTGTCACCTTTGAGTGTGAAACGATATACGCTGCCCCCTTGAGTTTCTTTGTAGAGGCAACATAGAACTACATGAGAGTTCATTTGGCATTTTTATACCTTAATTGAGTTTTTGGTCATTCAATGTCCATAATTCAAATTTGAACTACAAGCACATGCTCCCGTGTACCAAATTTGGTTGAAAAATCATATGTCTCTCGTCGGGTGAATTTTTAGGTCCCATGCAAGAAATGGGAATGAAATTCAAACACCTGGGCATCGTGCCTCGGCCGAGAACATTGAGAAACTTGGTTTTAAAATTCTTGTAAATCCAAAAACGCTTGAAAATCATGAAACTTTGCAGGGTGTCATGTCATGGTACTACCATGCCGTGGTAAAAAAATGGCCGAATAGGAACAAATTTTGGTATAAGCTTCTTGCAAACCGGACCTTCTCTCAAGAAGGCTCCTGGTTCTGAGAGGGAACATGTCACCTTTGAGTGTGAAACAATATACGCTGCCCCCCTTGAGTTTCTTTACAGAGGCAACATAGAACTACATGAGTGCCCTGTTAAATTTTGGAATTATACCGGGTTTGTTTGGCCTTTTTTATACATTAATTGATTTTCTGGTCATTTAATGTGCATGATTCAAATTTGAACTACAAGCACATGCTGCCGTGCACCAAAGTTGGTTGAAAAATCACATGTGTGTCCTCGGGTGAATTTGTAGGTCCCATGCAAGAAATGGGAATGAAATTCAAACATTTGGCCATCGTGGCTCGGCCGAGATCATTGAGAAACTTGGTTTTAAAATTCTTGAAAATCTAAAAAATGCCGAAAATCATGAAACTTGGCATAGTGTCATGTCATGGTACTACCAAGTTGTTGTAAAAAAAAATTGGCCAAATAGGAATAAGTTTTGGTATAAGCTTCTTGCAAACCGGAGCTTCTCTCAAGAAGGTTCGTGGTTCTGAGAGGGAACGTGTCAGCTTTCTGTGCATAATTCAAATTTGAAATACAAGCACATGCTCCAGTGCACCAAAGCTGGTTGAAAAATCACATGTGTGTCCTCGGGTAAATTTCTAGGTCCCATGCAAGAAATGGGAATGAAATTCAAACATCCGAGCATCGTGGCTTGGCTGGAAACATTGAGACACTTGGTTTTTTAATTCCTGTAAATCCAAAACACGCATGAAAATCAAGAAACTTGGCTTGGTTTCATGACATGGCACCAACATGTTGTGGTAATTTTGTTGTCTGATTTGCGAAGGTGCATACATTAACAATCAACAAAGTCATTTTGGAACAAGTGTTGTCATGTTACAATCGGAAACACATGCATTATTGAAACCATGGGCGTTCTATTTACCATCTACGTGCCGCCTCGCGTCCCCTTTTTTTATTAGCTAGGAGGCACCGTGTAGGGTAGCTATTTGAGTACGGGGGGCGTGCGATCAGAACCCTGCGCGTGCTTATCGGGAGGAGAGCCCTTTGACCTCCATCTTCAATCCACCTCTCTCCCAAGGTCTCCATTAATGGCGCCCGAGCCTCTGTTTAATGGTGTGGCTATGTCTCACTCGACTGAGATTTCAGAGAGAAAAAAAGAAAATCTAAAAAGAAAATTTTGCACGGATCTTGATGTAAGATCCGACGGACCTATATAGCATCTACTGCGACTTATTGCAAGACTGATGAATATATATAAGGACGACGAGAGTGGATAATAATTGTATTACATAATTAGAAATATAATTAAAAATCCACATGCGGCTACGCCCAAAATACACAAGGGCAAAAGAAGAAGGAAGACGCATACAATGATCCGGCTCGCTGATCTCTACTTTCTTTATGCGCTGCATGTTGCAGACACTAGTTCTCACGACGAGCAGCGGTGATTTCTTTCACCAGTTTCATGCCCTTAATACGCTACTTGGCAGCATCCCCGGATTCCTCCACCAGCCTGTTGCGCTCAATGCGGAGCATGGCATTCTCGTACATAAGTTTCTTGATGATGACGCCTGTCCTCTGCAACAAGGCAGTGGTCTCCTCCGCCTGCTTCGCCCTCAACAAGTCGCGCTCGGCCCGAAGCTTCGGATTGCCCTCCCCTAGTTGCCGGATGACGCCGGTAGCCTTGTCCTCAAACCTCGCCCAGCCAGAGATCTGATCCCTCTGGCTATGGATGATCGCATGCATGCGCCTCTAAGAGTCCTCACCTGCCCGCGAGAAATTTTCCCAGGCCGTTGCGGCGCGGCGGGACCTCCGTGCTGCTTCAGCGGTGCGGCGGGACATCTCTGCTGCTTCCGCCGCATGGCCGAACCAGTCTGCTACATCAACGGCGCGGCGGGACCTCCGTGCTGCTTCGGCGGCGCGGGAGGACCTCTGTGCTGCTACTGCTGCACGGCTGGACATATCGGTTTCTTTCGCGGCGAGGCGGGACATCTGTCGTGCTTCCTCTTCCATGCTCGCCTCTCCCTAGTGGAAACCTCTCGACCTAGAACTCATGCTGGCCATGGCAGACGCAAGGGAATGATGCTGAATGACTTGATTGTTTTTTGTGGATGAGGAGTTGAGGAGGAATGTGTCGTCATCTTGGAATAGTAGTATTTATAACCGAGTACTACTAATACACTCCTAAGTGAGAAAACGTGTAGGTTGTGATCGGTGTGAACATGTTTGCAATTAAATATAGCATGGTAGTAGTAATTTGGAATGTGACGAGCCACAAGCTCAAAATTTATTGACGGTTCTAGTTTTGAAGTGGTGCCCTATTCCCGGATGGCGTAACGTGGGCATGTGTTCTCGGTCGTGCTGTAGAATATGCCATCGTACTTCTTTTTCTACTGTTGTGTACGTGCAATAACTGGCACCGTCAGATACATATCTTACGGTTATTGGGGTGGCGAGCTATAGACTAGTCTTTTTTTCACACGATTACATCGACACATATCATCTCCCTCCCTCTTTCCCACGCACACACCTATATCTCGGGACTTTTCGCATGCACCATCTCTAGCTCCCTAGGTCAATGCCACCCACATACACTTGTACTTTGAGTTTAGCCCTCCGCCCCGAATTACTTGTCGCAGGTTTGGATGTATCTAGATGTATTTTAGTTCTAGATACATCCATTTTTGCGACAAGTAATTTGCAATGGGTAATTTGGGAGTATGTTATATAGGAAGACAAGAGGTGCACGCACGCACTCGTCCTCTCTCACATACACATCTGTAGCTACGAATTCTAGTGTTCTCAACCATCCGATTGGCTCTAGCATAGGTTTCACGTTGCTCCTTGGCCTTGAGATTGAGAAGTTTAAAACGTGGAGGCTAAGCTGGAGGCACGAGGTTTTGGTTAATGCACGGGCGGCACACGCCACCGACGTGACACAAGCTTCGTTTGCCTGGTGCGCAGTCGGGTGGGTTGTCCAAGTATAGACACAACCAGACCCTCCTTGGTATCTGCGGCTCGACTTATTATGCGCAGAGAAATTAGGATCAGAGGGAGTACTACTAGTAGTACTACTTCGATGTGTCGCGTCAACTCGCACATGTATGCAGCACTTCCTGAACAAACAAGCATATAAGCTGTTAGAGCATCTCTAATAGCATTTGTATATTTGGATGTCTATATATTCATATAGAAAATGGTATAAAAAGATTCCCTCATATACACGTCCAGTTTTGCATCAGAACGTCTATATACAGGGACCATGACAGGTGGTCCATCGCTGGGGAGAGGAAAAAATCATGGCCGCGGCTGAGTTTAGATGACGCCTTCACATTGTCCAGGCGTGGACATTGTCGAGGTCGATTTAGAGGATGTATATATTTGGACGACCATATAGACAAGTTGTTGGATGCCTGTTCTGGGCTCACATCATGGAAAATGAGTATAGACATTCATATAGACAAGCTATTGGAGATGCTCTTATACTTCTTACCAAAAGGATCTTCATATCCAACAGACACAAAATATCCATTCGACTATTGGAAATTACTTTAACTGTTGATCTGATGTCGAAGTAATTGCTGCATCGCCACCAAAACCCACCATCTCTTAAGCTAAAGTAGACCGAGCTAACCCCTATATTAGCATATTACTAAGATAAACAAAAGGCACTATAGAATAATTTAGGACGTGAGCTTGTCAATCTGAATGTGGAGGGACACCAGCTTAGCCCCGACCAGCAGCTTGGGCGGAACTGTGAAGAAGGTCAGCTCCTGCACGGCGACGCCACCGGGATCCTTGCTGCTTGTCACCTCCATTTCCACCTTGACGGCGTCATTCCTCCCTTTGGGCTCCCCCGGCGGGCCGTTCGCCCACAGCTTGGCCACATAGTGCGACAGTGGGGATGCCCCCGCTTTGATGCAGACGACTGACACGGCGATAGGCGCGCCGATGTCGAGCACGCCACCGACCAAGAAAAATGCGCGGCCATCCTCCTCCACGAACAGCAAGAGTCGTGGCTCCGACAGTGGCACTTGAAGTTGGAGCGCCTTGCCATACTGGATCATGTGCATGGGCATGAGATGCACTGTGCTGATGTGGTGGGAGGGCGCTAGTGGCGGGCTTTCATAGCCGCAGACGGGCACGAGGCATTTGCAGAGCGCGAGCGGACACATGCTCTAGTGATCGGCGAGCTTCTGGTAAGTGTCGTAGAGCCCACAACCTTCGTGCGGGCACTCCACCCTCACCGAGGAGCGTGGTTCTGAGAGGGAACGTGTCACCTTTGAGTGTGAAACGATATACGCTACCCCTTGAGTTTCTTTATAGAGGCAACATAGAACTACATGAGAGTTCGTTTGGCATTTTTATACCTTAATTGAGTTTTTGGTCATTCAATGTCCATAATTCAAATTTGAACTACAAGCACATGCTCCCGTGTACCAAATTTGGTTGAAAAATCATATGTCTGTCGTCGGGTGAATTTTAGGTCCCATGCAAGAAATGGGAATGAAATTCAAACACCTGGGCATCGTGCCTCGGCCGAGAACATTGAGAAACTTGGTTTTAAAATTCTTGTAAATCCAAAAACGCTTGAAAATCATGAAACTTTGCATGGTGTCATGTCATGGTACTACCATGCCGTGGTAAAAAAATGGCCGAATAGGAACAAATTTTGGTATAAGCTTCTTGCAAACCGGACCTTCTCTCAAGAAGGCTCGTGGTTCTGAGAGGGAACATGTCACCTTTGAGTGCGAAACAATATACGCTGCCCCCCTTGAGTTTCTTTACAGAGGCAACATAGAACTACATGAGTGCCCTGTTAAATTTTGGAATTATACTGGGTTTGTTTGGTCTTTTTTATACATTAATTGATTTTCTGGTCATTTAATGTGCATGATTCAAATTTGAACTACAAGCACATGCTGCCGTGCACCAAAGTAGGAACTGTGAAGAAGGTCAGCTCCTGCTCGGCGACGCCACCGGGATCCTTGCTGCTTGTCACCTCCATTTCCACCTTGACGGCGTCATTCCTCCCTTTGGGCTCCCCCGGCGGGCCGTCCGCCCACAGCTTGGCCACATAGTGTGACAGTGGGGATGCCCCCGCTCTGATGCAGACGACCGACACGGCGATAGGCGCGCCGATGTCGAGCACGCCACCGACCAAGAAAAATGCGCGGCCGTCCTCCTCCGCGAACATCAAGAGTCGTGGCTCCGACAGTGGCACTTGAAGCTGGAGCGCCTTGCCATACTGGATCATGTGCATGGGCATGAGATGCACTGTGCTGATGTGGTGGGAGGGCGCTAGTGGCGGGCTTTCATAGCCGCAGACGGGCACGAGGCATTTGCAGAGCGCGAGCGGACACATGCTCTAGTGATCGGCGAGCTTGTGGTAAGTGTCGTAGATCCCACAACCTTCGTGCGGGCACTCCACCCTCACCGAGGAGCCCACAACGTTGAAGCCACCGCCGTGCTCGCACTTCTGGCACTGCCACTGGTTCCCGGGGCGCCCGACGCGGTAGTCCGCGCAGGCCAGGTGCCCTCCCATGCACTGCACAAATCAATCGACTAACACATCAATCAAGAAACCTGCACCTTGCTCGATGAGCCGAACAGACGAGGTGTATTCGAACCTCATATACTGGAGGCTTCAAGGGGAAGAGGCATAAGGGGCAGTGGAGCAAGCTGAGGTCCATCGAGAGCACGGAGAGCCCCATCGTCAGGTCCTGTTCCGTCTGCATGATCTCGCCCTCCTCGTGCACAACCATTTCTCGCTTTATTAGGGCCGGGGCATTACAAAGCTTTACCGTCACATCGTATGTCCGCGTCCTGGGAACGGAGGTCCCTCAACTTGCCTGCCCGCGGCCCGCGGCATGGCTGAGCCTGCAGGCCATACGGCCCATCTTCACCAACAAAGCATACAAGACCCTCGTGAGGGTCCAAGCCTCGCGAGGCGGACGATGCAAGACCTCCTCGGGAGTAGCCTAGCTAGGCAGGCTCACGAGGAGCGGAGATATCAAGGCGGGGCAAACCTCATGAGACCCTCATGACGTGAGCCATGACGCACGACACCAGGCAGGCGCCAGGCAGGTGCCAGCACGCGCAGCGTCCTTGTTTCGTCTTTGGTGCTAAGGAGGCCAGCGCAGGCGAAGAGTACCAAGGCATCAGGCAAAGGTTGCTATATTGGTGCAACGAGACCAAGACCAGGAGGACGGCAAGACGAAGGTCATCATGGAGCCCAAGACGGCGTCAACACCAGAGCCTTTGGCAGGCGAAGACCACTTTTGTCAGGATAGCTTGTACTAGTTGTCCCTCTTCGAATTAGCCCGCCATTGTTGGCTCCCTTCCCGCTCGATATTTGGGAAGAGGACCAGGGCCAATATAAATAGGGCTAGCCGCCACCTTAGCAAGGGCGGGAGAGAGAGAGAGAGGGGACGGATCTTGAAGGCACAGATCATTCGGGGACGGATCATTCAGACCATCCTCACACACACAAGCTCACCGAGCTCAAGAACACCTCAACCTCAGGAGGCTATTCTTCCTTTGTACTGTTCACCATCAGCCCTAGAGGCAATCCACCACCACCACACTAGCCCGAACCAGTATAAATCTTGTGTCTTTCTGTGTTGCGAGTTCGTCGAGTTCGTCTGCGAGATCTTAGTGAGCTAGGGCGTAGATTAGTAGGTAGGAAAGAATTCGCGCGCAACCCAGTGTTCGAACCTTAAAGGTTTGCCGGAACCCCACATCCGACATTTGGCACACCAGGTAGGGGGGTGCCGTAGCCTCCCTTCCATCAGTTCGTCGCTCCGTCGTCTCCATGGCGGATGCTCGCCGTGCTCGAGCTAAGCGTCGGGCTGCCCTCACCACCCGCGTCTCTCAGACAGCTCCCGTCGGCGGGCCACATCGCCATTCTCCGTCCCCCGCCGCCAACGCTGCCACCGGCCCGGCGGGGAACGAGTAGCAGGCGTCCTTGTTGCATCCTTCGGTGCGACAGGACGGCCGCACTGCCACTCCATCGCTGACCCCTGCCGGTTCTTCGTCTCACGTACACTTCGCTCCCATGGAGGCATGGGCCGCGCTCCTTGCAGCGAACGAGCTCCTGCGCTACTGCCCCATCGACGACCTCTACGAGGACTGGCTCGAACGCGTCGCCGAGCTCGTCCGCGCCGCGGGGGGCTCTCCGGTGCCGTCCCACTCTCTGCCTCCCCCTCAACCAGCCGCGGGCGACGGGGCTCATGGCGTGCCTCCACCACCTTAGCCCCAAGACCTCGCCTTAGCACCAAGGCGCGCGGCTCCGCGACGTGATCCGCCACGCCCGGCGACCGCGCATGAAGAGAGAAGCTGGCAAGAAATTCCGCAGCCGCGAGAAGCTGCACCTGCGCTCCCCGCGCCACCTCGTCAAGACTGCGCACCGCCCGCAGCGGTGCAACGCGCACCTCGTCAAGACCAAGCTCCACCTCCGAGGCGGGCCACGGCAACCATGGCTGGCTGTCACGCCTTCACTCCCGAGCTGCGTAGCATCGCCTGGCCGGGCAAGTTCAAGTCGGATCTGCCTCCTCGCTATGACGGTACCGCCGACCCCGTGGAGTTCTTGCAGCTCTATGAGCTGAGCATCGAGGCGGCCAACGGCAACGTAAAGGTCATGGCGAGCTGGTTTCCCATGGCTCTCAAGCATGGAGCTCGCTCCCGGCTCCTGAACCTGCAGCACGGCTCGATCTCCTCTTGGGGCGAGATGCACGACCGCTTCGTCGCCAACTTCCAGGGCACTCACGACCGTCCACCAGCCGCGGGTGACCTGCACCGCATCAAGAAGCAGCCAGGAGAGACCCTCCAGAAGTATATCCAGCGCTTCAACAACACCCGCCTCAAGATCCCCAAGGTCACATATGAGGCCATCATCTCCATGTTCTCCGACGGCGTCCGTGACATCAAGATGAAGGAAGAGCTCGCCATCCACGAGGAGCTCTACACATCTCAGGAGCTGTTCAACCTGGCGAACAGGTGCGCAAGAGCTGTGGAGAGGCGCCTCTCTCTCCTTGAGCCACCAGCCAAGGCCAAGGACGTAAAGCGCAAGGAGGTAGCTGTGTTCGCAGTGGAGCCCGACATCAAGCAGGGCAGAGATCAGCCCGAGTGATCCAAGAACAGCCGACCATTCTGTGCCTTCCACAACCTGAACACCCACAACACCAGTGACTGTCAAGAGCTCAGAGCCATACGCGAGGGACGCTACAGTCGACGCCCCGAGCACAACGACCGGGGCTACGGCCGCGGAGGAGGACGTGGAGGCGGATGCTGGGACGACCGTGGCCCGCGCAAGGAGTGGCAAGACCGACCTCATGAGGACCGCTGGCAGGACCAGCCGCGTGACGGCGCCTGGAGGGACCCGCCTCGCGAGGATCACCCCTAGGGCAACGCCGGTCTTCCCCCGTTGCCGCCACTAAGAAGGAACGACGACCACCACCAGGACGAGGGGGCTGGGGGCTTCCAGGAGCTGCGTGCGGTCGCCTGCATCTTGGGCGGTGCCCAGGCCCCAGCCTCTCAGCGCATCTTCAAGCAGTTTGCCTGCGAGGTGAACGTGGTGCTCCCCAAGCCCGAGGCCACGTGCCCGCTCAGGTGGTCCCACTGCGCCATCACTTTCAGCTCGGCGGATCAGCTCAAGTGCGCAGCCACCGCTGGCACCCTCCCTATGTTGTGTTCCCCAG
This sequence comes from Triticum urartu, assembly GCF_056163025.1. NCBI lineage: Eukaryota > Viridiplantae > Streptophyta > Magnoliopsida > Poales > Poaceae > Triticum > Triticum urartu. The sequence goes on from NC_141875.1 coordinate 231,975,499, forward strand.
TCATCAGCAATGTGCAGGTCACCAAGACCCTCATCAACGGCGGTGCAGGGCTCAACGTCCTGTCCGTCGACACGTTCGACAACCTCCAAGTGCCATATGAGCAACTCCATCCCACCAAGCCTTTCTCAGGAGTGACCGACGGCTCCACCACACCGATAGGGCAGGTCCGCCCGCCTGTCACCTTCGGGGAGCGCAAGAACTACCGCTCCGAGCTCATCAACTTCGACGTCGCGCACATCCGCCTGCCGTACAATGCCATCCTCGGGTATCCAGCCCTGGCCAAGTTCATGGCAGTCACTCATCACGGCTACAATGTTCTCAAGATGCCAGGAAGCGGAGGAATCATCACGTTCCCGTGTGAAGAGAGAGATGTGGTATGCTCCCTTGAGAGCGCCTTTCGAGCCGTTGCAATCGACGACCCCGACAGCAGAAATGAAGGCCCTCTGGAGACCATCCCCAACAAGAAGTAGCCTCGCCGCACAGGACCTCAGGAGGATGGCATCGCAACAGAAGCCACGTTAGGACCGGTGCCCGCTCCAGGGGCGCCTCCCTCCATTGCATAGGAAGGCGCACCCGGCGCCCTCCTCAGGCATGGCTCGGGGGCTCTCTTCTGGAGGGCCTTAGACCTTGCCAACCTCACGAGGGAGGCGCTTCGGCACCACTTGGAAGCGTGCTTCATGGCACGTGACCCTCAGGAGAGCACAAGGCAAGGAGTGCCCACCACTTAGGAGTTCATCACCAAGACCATCCAGGAACTGCAAGAAGCAAGAGCCATACGCGCCGATGGCCGCCCACAAGGCGCAGCTCGGCATCCTGGCGAGGATGCTGGGCTGCATGTCTGCATTGACATTCCAGGGCTCAACAGGGCCACATCTCAGGAGCGTTTCTGGCCTTCGCGTGTGGGCCGCTGCGAGGGCCCACCGCACAGCTAAGTTCATATGCCCTTTGGCTTGCCGAGCATGGCATCGGCCTATCAGCGCAACATGCGACGTGTCCTGGAGGCTCAGGAAGCCAGGTACCACGCCGTTCTGGAGGAGATGGAGATGGTCTTCAGGGAACCTCCCGAGCCCCCAGAGCCTTCCAAGGCTCAGGGTCCTGGCGGCTCATGAGGAGTCATTTCTCCAACGCACGCTATCGGTGTCAAAACCGGCGGATCTCGGGTAGGGGGTCCCAAACAGTGCGTCTAAGGCGGATGGTAACACGAGGCAGGGGACACAATGTTTTACCTAGGTTCGGTCCCTCTTGATGGAGGTAAAACCCTACGTCCTGCTTGATTATACTTGATAATATGGGTACTACAAGAGTTGATCTATGTCACATCCCTAGCTTCTGGTGTTGCCTAGTGTTTGCATCTTGCTTGCATCATGTTTAAATTTCTGAAACTTGAATTGAGGATTGTTGAAACCTCAGAAATCTGATAAAAAGAAGGGCAAGCACCCTTTAAGTAGCATTCTGTGAATCGAAAATGCCCTAAAAATAGTTTTGTGAATTTTGGCAAGAGTTATATATCAAACCAAAATTCTGGAACATTTTTAAGGAATTATTTGGTCTATGAATTTAAATCAATAATCTATTTGAATTTGGGGATATATTCATAATATATAATGAATATATTTTCAAATGCTTTGAAATGTTTTATGTACTTTTGGAATAGTCCAGAGAGGTAGCATAAAATATCTCAGAGTGTTTTGGCACTGTTTTGAATTCATTTTGAATTTTGAATCATTGGCAGAGTGTATTAATAAAAACAAAACAAAACAGAGATAAAATTAGAAAAGGTAACAGAAATAAAAGAGAGGAACCTTACCGTGCAGCCCACCACTGTAGTGGCCTACTGGCCAAAGCCAGCCCGGCCCACCAGGGGCAGCGCTGTCTTCTTCCTCCTGCCAGGAGGAGAAGCAGCTGCGTGCCAGATGCGCAGGCGAGCCGCGCTGGCTCCTCCCTGCCTGCGTGCCCCCCTCGACTACCTGGTCGCCGCAACGCACACCCCCCGACCCCCTCGTCCTCTCCCCCCGGACCTCTTTCCCCTCCTCTGGCTCCCTCTCCCTCTCTTCCCGAGCGCACCAGAGGGCGCCGCCGTGCTCTACCACGGCCACCGGCCACCCCATGCCTCGCCGACGTGCCAAGAAACCCCGCCTCGTTCCCCTCTTCCTCCTCACCAAGGCGGAGGGCGCCGGAAGCCCTGTGATGCCGCCAATGTCATCTTCTTCCTTGCCGGTCGCCGGAGATCCTCCTTGCCGCCCCGACTGCTCCGGACCGTCTCCGAGCTCGCTGACCTCCCCGTCTGACTCGCTGTGAGCCTCCGACCCTGTCCATCCCTCTCTTCTTCCCCGTAGGCCTCCGTAGCCACCGGACCGCCTACGCCCGAACCCGCCGCCGCCTGCGCTCGCCGCCGACGCGACTCCGGCGACCAAATGGTCCGCCCGACGCGTCCAACCCACTCACCGCGTCATGTAGATCACGTAGGAGTTGGCCCCGTTCTTCAAGAGCCACCGCAACGACGAGTTCGGCCTCGCCCAAACTCCGGCAGCCGCCTGGCTCATCGTCGGTGTTGATTCCGGCTGTCCCAGGCCCGACAACCACCACCACTCGACGCACCGTCGCGCCAGCTTTCCAGAGAGCCCAACCAAGCTTCGAACGAAGCACCACAGCTCGACTCCGAGCACCTCCGTCGCGCCTGGCCATCGCCGGCGGCCTAACTCCGGCGAAGCCGACATGGCGATGTCATTAGCCTCTAATGACGCCTTAACTAACACCCTAGTGCCACTGCCGTGTGGGCCCCGGTGCCAAAATTAATTAGTTTAATTTCTGTTTAGATAGTGCTAATGTTGCGGACCCCATGTGTCAGGTTTGACTTTGGTCAAGTCAACGTTGACCGACCCCACACGTCAGTGACTCATGCCAGCATTGTGTCACTGACCAGTGGACCCCACTGGTTAGGTTTGACCTAGACCGCTGCTGTTGACTTGCTGACGCAGGCATGATGCAGTGCTGACACAATAAGTCATTTCTAGATTAAAAATAATTCAGAAAATTCCAGAAAATTGCCTAAACTTCTAAAAAATCATAGAAATTCAACCGTAACTCCAAATGAAATAAATTATATATGAACAATTATCAGAAAAATTCAAGGAATCCATCTGTACCATTTTCATGCATGTTTGAACAATGTTTGTCCTCTGTTTTGGACAAAACAAATAAAGGGCATTTAAATAATCATATATGGAGTTGGAATTTGAATCTTGTATTCAAACCAACTTCATTTAAATCATAACTAGATGCATTAGCTCAAATCACAGCATATTGCCATGTCATGATCATGCATCATATTGTCGCATATGCATTGATTGTGTTCTTCTCTTTTGCCGGTGTTTGTCCCCCTTCAGTAGACGACGTTCCGACGATGTGATCGATGACACCGATGAAGAGCTATAATATCTTCAGAAGTGCCAGGCAAGCAAAACCCCCTTGTTCATCCGATACAATCCCACTCTCCCGCTCCTGCTCTTTTTTTACTGCATTAGGACAACAACGATTCAACTATTACATGCTGCGGTAGTTGAACCCCTTTCCTCTACATGACCTGTCATTGCCACAGTAAATAGATGAAACCCACTAGCATGAGTAGGAGTTGTTTGAGCCCTGATGTGCTTACTCATTCATGCTTGTTTGTCATGCCTGCTATTGCATAGAGTTGTGTCAGGTCTGATTCATCGGGAATGAATTGGAATGGTGATGAACATGTCCTACTGTGTGTGAGCTAAGTGTGTGAACACGATTTGGTAAAGGTAGCGGTGAGAGGCCATGTAGGAGTACATGGTGGGTTGTCTCATTGCAACCGTTCTTAGGAACTGAGTTCTGTGTCTGTGATCCATGAACATCTACTACCACTCATTGGAATCCCTAATTAACCCTCTCGGCTTCTTAATCACCCTAGTCCTCTGTCCAGGAATTGCAACTAGTTTCTGGTGTTTGTAGGATATGTGTTGGCGGCTGTGCGTAGCGTTGACCCCAGGGGTGGGCTATGTTGCAGTAGATACACCATGGCCGGGCATGCCGGGCGCCCGTTTGGTGTCTCGGAACTCTGTACACATCGTTCGGGGCCGTATGTGGAAACCTCGGCCGGACTCCCTGCGGATGGAACCTGGATAGGAGATAAACCTGGACTAGAGACTTGAGTGTTTAGGTAGGCCATGGCCGACACCCTCGTTGGGCTTCCGCTTGAAGGTTGCTGAGTACATGTCGTGTAAACGACGGTAAGTGGTGGGAGCGTGTGTGAAGAAGTACACCCCTACAGGGTTATCATTATCTATTCGAATAGCCGGATTCCTCGGATATGGAAACTTGGACCCCTTGCATAGTTCATAGACAAGTGAAAGTGGATACTCTAAAACTCGCAAGATAAGCAGGAGTGCTATGGATGGCGTTCTCGTAGGGAGGCGGGAGCGGATCCATAGTGGTGTATTGAATGGTGAATATGTGGACTCATGTGCGCCACCTCAAAAGAGTTGCTTGCAGTCGTAGTTCAGGTTAGCCACTGAGTCAAAGCTGGCTTGCTACAGTTAAACTCCACTACCCCTTTGTTGATACCGAAGCATATGTAGTTAGTTCTGATGTAAGTCTTGCTGGGTACATTTGTACTCACGTTTGCCTATTCTATGTTTTTGCAGAGAGATGTCAGTCTCGCTAGTAGTTCCGTTGGGACTTCGACGTTTAGCTTGATACCTCAGCTACAATCTTGTGCCCTCGGCAGGATCTGGTAGATAGTCAGGCTTCTCAGGCTTTTTCTTTTGTAGATGTCTGTACTCGGACATATTAAGCTTCCGCCTGTGCTTTGTCTGGTATTCTCTGAATGTTGGGTCATGAGACCCATGTTTGTAATATCTAGCTCTTCGGAGCCTAATGTATAATACTTGAGTTGTAGAGTTTTGTTGTGATGCCATGTTGTATTCGCACATATCGAGCATATTGTGTGTATGATTGAAATGCTTGGTATGTGTGGGATCCGACAATCTAGCTGTTTATCCTTGGCAGCCTCTCTTATGGGGAAATGTAATCTAGTGCTCCTTAAGCCATAGTAGTCCGCTACAACCCGGTTCACCAGAGTCCTGCTAGCCCAGCACTACTGCTCAGGACACTTGACTGGCCGGCATGTGTTTCACTTCGTTCCTATGTCTGTCCCTTCGGGGAAATGTCACGCGGTGACTTCTGGAATCCTGCCTAGCCTGCTACAGCCTGGGTTACCCGGAGTCCTGTTAGCCCATTGCTACAGCCCAGATTCACACGCTGTTGACCGACATGCTCGATGTGATTCATGTATGCCTGTCGCCATAGGTCTATGCCGCTTTCGGTTCACGACTAGCCATGTCAGCCCGGGTTCTCTGTCATATGGATGCTAGCGACACTATCATATACGTGAGCCAAAAGGCGCAAACAGTCCCGGGCCATGGTAAGGCGACACCCGTGGGAATACCGTGCGTGAGGCCGCAAAGTGATATGAGGTGTTACCGGCTAGATCGATGTGACCTGGAATCGGGGTCCTGATAGCTTTGGTATCAGAGCCAGACTGCCTGTAGGATTACCAAGCCATACCGGTCAAAGTTGAATCTAGAACTGCTTTAGCTATATAAGGGAATTGATTGTGGAAGGGAACGTAAGGCTCTTTTTACTCCTTATATCTCATGCCCTCTGATATGAGTCACCCTCTTCTCTTCTATGGGGATTAAGAACTGGGCCTTCTCATCTATCTATCAGGATGACGAGTTACTATGATAGAGACTTATAGGATTGATGGATTTAAGCCCCAGTTAAGTTCCTACTACTTCCATATGTTCATAGCTGGCCTCAGAACCTTGAGTTTGTGATGTTGAGTGGCTATGCCACCATTTTTGCAGGATGTCTCAAATCTTTTTGAGCATTTACAGCCGTTATGCTGTTCGAGTCATCCCAGGTCTCTACATAGTCTGATGCAATTGCAAATCCTTTCTTTCCGTTCCCGATGTCCTTTTGGGCCAGATTAAGCACACTACACGGTCTGTGAGGTACTCCGTTGCCTCGGGGTATATGTTGGAGCTACTATTATGACCCTAGATGTCTTAGGAAACCATCTAGTAATCTAGCAATGCTTTGCATCCCCAGTGTGATGATTCTGGCCACCATTCTTGAAAGCATCCCGTGATGCCGTTTTGTTAGTAGGCATTCTATTCCTGGGTTCTTGGCCCAAGATCCACTCTACTTACCTCGTGTTGATAGTGTTGCTCATACCTTTAGGATATTAGTAATCTTTATGATAGTCTTCGAGGTCCGTGGTATATCATTCTTCCAAATACCATGAACCATCCTTGGCAGAAATTCGTTTGAATCAAAAGATCACGACCAGGGTGCTCTTGACGAGTTCTCCATTCAAATTGTGAATCTGCCAGTCCTTCTTCTTCTGCATGGGTTATCCGGAAGAAATATGTTGAACTCGTTCGACATGCTAATCTATGCATCCACAACTCACAAAGTTATATGTTCCTTGAGTTGTCCCTCTTTAGTTGTTTTCTGATCTTATACTATCAATTGATAGTGAGGAGTAATTGTGCATCCGTGTTATCGATGCTTATTATTCTTGTGGTCCGTCAAGCCATTCTAGTTCAGAATGACTAGGAGAAACAAACTCAAGTACCTCATCCATATCCAGGATTGGGTCAAAGTAGTTGTATTCCGCAGATCAAAATGCCAATCCAGCTTTTGTTCTGTTCTACCTCGGAGTATTACCCCCTTTATGTCAGGATTGTCATAGGAATTGCAGCATCTCTCATGAATTCTTGACGTAGTGATACTCTCTCCATCATTATTAATTTCTCGGTTTCCGTGTTTTTGCAACCGGAATGTCGACAAGTGAATCATGATGTGTGAAATCAATACTCCTAGCAACCCCGTTGCTTGGTAGTTAAAGGACAATAACTTCATTCTTAGTATATTGGTTATTGAATCATCGTTCTAAGGTAGATTGTTCTACCTAATCATTGTTTCTGGTGCACTCTTCGACCAATGTGTTAGGAGTGTGTCAATCCATCACTCTCTTGATCACATTGTCCTGCCCTGAAAAGCAAGATTTTTCTCGAGCTTAGTAACATATTGGTGGTTTGTGATGTTCTGAATATCTTCTTGGAAGTATTACCAGGTTGTCACCTGCCTGCTATGTTGAGGTGATCATGTTGGTTTTCCTCCAAACCGTCCTTTCTCCAAGAATCTGTGTCGGATACCCTGAGCAAGTTGGTTAAGCTAAACAACAACTTGGAGAGTTGAAAGATAAAAGCTTGTCCGACTCAGTTCATTCCAAAGGGATATCTTGCGTGTGTGTGTGTGTGTGTGTTGGAGAAAGATGATATCTTCATCAATTGATCCTCATGATCAATTGTCGGTGCTATTGTCTTACCCAAACTTTGATTTGAGTGTGGGCTATCGTCAAATCAAATCAGAACCAACGATATTCGTAATGTTGTCCTACTCGTGGTTGATTCCTCGAGCATACATCATTATATTCTTTGGGTCTGACCAATGCTATCACCGTGTTCACTTAATTATGGATTTCCATTTATATGGAAACCTGGATGAATTGTTGTTGAGCCCATCGACAACATCCATGTCCTCTCCATGATTTTGTCGAAAATTAAGCGAGTGTTGGAAACTTTTGAAAGCATCTCTTCATGCTAGCTCATGAAGCATATGTTGGATGAAAGAAGTGACTTCCTCTGATTCACGTGCATTTGGTGCAAGTTTCCGCCGTGAGTTCGAGAAAGTTAGTTTTGCTTCCTCTAGAATCATCCCAAGTCAGTCATGCACGTGCGAAGTATTCCATGGTCTTATAGACTGATCATCTTCATTCCATATGAATTCCATAGCACACTAAGCCACTGATTGACCTGTTCCAAGAAAAGGAGTTGTTGTGCTATCCTAGGTCAAGCACAAGATTTCGATATCCTCAATGATGGTTCCCTGCCAGAACTCGGTAGTGTTTTATTATAAGACTACTATGTGGTCATACTTGTCTGGGACAACGTATTCACATGTTGTAGCAGAACCAGCTCATATTTTGGAGCTTGCTATCCCAGTTCATTCCCCGAGAATCTCGCAACGTCGTCTCGTCGAATTGTGTTGCAAACTTTCATTTTCCTTTCTAGACTCGATGAGTCTGGAATATCCTGACACCAACCAGATCCGAATCTCAGGCAGATATGATGGTTGGAGCATTTTGCAAGAACTATAACATTGGTCCCTCGATAACCGGTAAAGTGGATGTCGTGGCCAACACATCCAGCCGGAAGACCTATTATTGTAGTATCTCGATTGAAGAAAGTTGGCCACCTCCCCATGAGGATTTCATAGGATTTACCTCCGTAGTTAATCCTTATGGATTCTTGTGCTCCCGAAGTCTGACCTTTTACTTGATGTCCTAGATACCAAACCATATCAATAAATGGGGTATCCTAGCACATCAAAGAGAACACTAGAAGCGGAGTGCTAAATGTCTCTCGGTCGATCATCCAGATTTTGTTTCCTTGGCCTCGCTAAGGTGAAATCTGAGAAAGTGTTATCTTCCTTTGCATCTGCATCATCCATCACCATTCATCATGGTGGTATGTTGTGTTGCCAGGATCCTTGACACGGATATTGGTAAAACCTTGATGAATATGGAGATGCTCAAGTTCTTGAGAGCACGCGCAAGAACTAGGTTTTACCGTTGGCGTTAACTGGGATTTGCTTCCAGTTTTCTTGGTTATGTTATAACCTTCTCAAACAGTGGACCCACTCTCGACTGTTGAGTTCTTCCCCAGTTACCAGAATCATTCCCAACATTTGCATTTTGTTCCCAGCTTGCACCTCAGTAGTTGTTGTTCAGGATCATCTTCAAAAGTGGACTTACCATGGGTCTCATCCATTTCTGATGATAAGCAAAAATCATCCATTGCGTTGTCTTCAACAAGGTAGTCCACATCATCCATTCTAGTATGGGTATGCCATTTCTTCAAGCTCCTTCACGCGATCGTTTGTGATTGCCTCAGGCTGGTGAGAAGAGTTTCAATGATCTCTGAATCAAAAGTAATTCTTTTTACCACTTAAGGGAATAATTCTACGAGTCACCTTCCCCGAGGTATCATGTTACGAAATCATGGCAAATATCTCCTTGCTACTTTGAAATTCATGCTCCATCTTATTCGAGTATGATATTGTTGCCTACCTAGTGAACCTTCACCATCCGTTTCACTCCATCCCTCTAGGTATATGCTTCGTGTCTCAGCTCGAGAGATGTTACTATGTCTCATTCCATGAGTTGATCTTGTGATCACTAGGACGATCCTAAGTTGCTCGAATCTCAGGAAGGTCGATTCTTCTTAAATTTTTCCTTTCCACTCATTGTCATGTTGGATGTAGTTCTCAAAGCAAGACATCGAGATTAAGGTGATGCAATGAATCAACATCCTCGAGAAAGACATCTGGATCGTGAAGATTGTGATAGCTTGTGTCCCTCTATCTTCTTACCTCAAGGCTTGAATCTCGGGACGAGATTCTTGTTTAGTAGGGGTGAGCTGTCACATCCCTAGCTTCTAGTGTTGCCTAGTGTTTGCATCTTGCTTGCATCATGTTTAAATTTCTGAAACTTGAATTGAGGATTGTTGAAACCTCAGAAATCTGATTAAAAGAAGGGCAAGCACCCTTTAAATAGCATTCTGTGAATCCAAAATGCCCTAAAAATAGTTTTGTGAATTTTGGCAAGAGTTATATATCAAACCAAAATTCTGGAACATTTCTAAGGAATTATTTGGTCACTGAATTTAAATCAATAATCTATTCGAATTTGGGGATATATTCATAATATATAATGAATATATTTTCAAATGCTTTGAAATGTTTTATGTACTTTTGGAATAGTCTAGAGAGGTAGCATAAAATATCTCATAGTGTTTTCGCACTGTTTTGAATTCATTTTGAATTTTGAATCAGTGGCAAAATGTATTAATAAAAACAAAACAAAACAGAGATAAAATTAGAAAAGGTAACAGAAATAAAAGAGAGGAACCTTACCGTGCAGCCCACCACTGTAGTGGCCTACTGGCCAAAGCTAGCCCGGCCCACCAGGGGCAGCGCTGTCTTCTTCCTCCTGCCAGGAGGAGAAGCAGCTGCATGCCCGATGCGCAGACGAGCCGCGCTGGCTCCTCCCTGCCTGCGTGCCCTCCCTCGACAGCCTGGTCGCCGCCACCCACACCCCCCCGACCCCCTCGTCCTCTCCCCTCTCTCCCTGGACCTCTTTCCCCTCCTCTGGCTCCCTCTCCCTCTCTTCCCGAGCGCACCAGAGGACGCTGCCGTGCTCTACCACGGCCACCGGCCACCCCACACCTCGCCGACGCGCCAAGAAGCCCCGCCTCGTTCCCCTCTACCTCCTCACCAAGGCGGAGGGCGCCGGAAGCCCTGTGATGCCGCCAACGTCATCTTCTTCCTCGCCGGTCGCCGGAGATCCTCCTTGCCGCCCCGACTGCTCCGGACCGTCTCCGAGCTCGCTCACCTCCTCGTCCGACTCACCGTGAGCCTCCGACCCTGCCCATCCCTCTCTTCTTCCCCGTAGGCCTCCGTAGCCACCGGACCCCCAATGCCCGAACCCGCCGCCGCCTGCGCTCGCCGCCGACGCGACTCCGGCGACCAAATGGTCCGCCCGACGCGTCCAACCCTCTCACCGCATCGTGTAGATCACGTAGGAGTTGGCCCCGTTCTTCCAAAGCCACCGCAACGACGAGTTCGGCCTCGCCCGAACTCCGGCAGCCGCAAGGCTCGTCGCCGGCGTCGATTCCGGCTGTCCCAGGCCCGACAACCACCACCACTCGATGCACCGTCGCGCCAGCTTTCCAGAGAGCCCAGCCAACCTTCGAACGAAGCACCACAGCTCAACTCCGAGCACCTCCGCCGCGCCTGGCCATCGCCGGCGGCCTAACTCCGGCGAAGCCGACGTGGCGATGTCATTAGCCTCTAATGACGCCTTAACTAACACCCTAGTGCCACTGCCGTGTGGGCCCCGGCACCAAAATTAATTAGTTTAATTTCTGTTTAGATTAGTGCTAATCTTGCGGACCCCACGTGTCAGCTTTGACTTTGGTCAAGTCAACGTTGACCGACCCCACACGTCAATGACTCATGCCAGCATTGTGTCACTGACCAGTGGACCCCACTGGTCAGGTTTGACCTGGACCGTTGCTGTTGACTTGCTGACGCAGGCATGACGCAGTGCTGATGCAATAAGTCATTTCTAGATTAAAAATAATTCAGAAAATTCTAGAAAATTGCCTAAACTTCTAAAAAATCATAGAAATTCAACCGTAACTCCAAATGAAATAAATTATATATGAAAGATTATAAGAAAAATTCAAGGAATCCATCTGTACCTTTTTCATGCATGTTTGAACAATGTTTGTCCTTTGTTTTGGACAAAACAAATAAAGGGCATTTAAATAATCATATATGGAGTTGGAATTTGAATGTTGTATTCCAACCAACTTCATTTAAATCATAACTAGATGCATTAGCTCAAATCACAGCATATTGCCATGTCATGATCATGCATCATATTGTCGCATATGCATTGATTGGGTTCTTCTCTTTTGCCGGTGTTTGTCCCCCTTCAGTAGACGATGTTTCGACGATGTGATCGATGACACCGATGAAGAGCTATAATATCTTCAGAAGTGCCAGGCAAGCAAAACCCCCTTGTTCATTCTGATACAATCCCACTCTCCCGCTCCTGCTCTTTTTTTTACTACATTAGGACAACAACGATTCAACTGTTACATGCTGCGGTAGTTGAACCCCTTTCCTCTGCATGACCTGTCATTGCCATAGTAAATAGATGAAACCCACTAGCATGAGTAGGAGTTGTTTGAGCCCTGATGTGCCTACTCATTCATGCTTGTTTGTCATGCCTGCTATTGCATAGAGTTGTGTCAGGTCTGATTCATCGGGAATGAATTGGAATGGTGATGAACATGTCCAACTGTGTGTGAGCTAAGTGTGTGAACACGATTTGGTAAAGGTAGCGGTGAGAGGCCATGTAGGAGTACATGGTGGGTTGTCTCATTGAAACCATTCTTAGGAACTAAGTTCTGTGTCTATGATCCATGAACAACTACTACCACTCATTGGGATCCTTAATTGACCCTCTCGGCTTCTTAATCACCCTAGTCCTTTGTCCAGGAGTTGCAACTAGTTTCTGGTGTTTGTAGGATATGTGTTGGCAGCCGTGCGTAGCGTTGACCCCAGGGGTGGGCTATGTTGCGGTAGATACACCGTGGCCGGGCATGCCGGGGGCCCGTTTGGTGTCTCGGAACCCTGTACACATCGTTCGGGGCCGTATGTGGAAACCTCGGACAGAATCCCTGCGGATGGAACCTGGATAGGCGATAAACCTGGACTAGAGACTTGAGTGTTTAGGTAGGCCGTGGCGGACACCCTCGTTGGGCTTCCGCTTGAAGGTTGCCGAGTACATGTCGTGTAAACGACGGTAAGTGGTGGGAGCGTGTGTGAAGAAGTACACCCCTGCAGGGTTATCATTATCTATTTGAATAGCCGGATTCCTCAGATATGGAAACTTGGACCCCTTGCATAGTTCATAGACAAGTGAAAGTGGATACTCTAAAACTCGTAAGATAAGCGGGAGTGCTATGGATGGCGTTCTCGTAGGGAGGCGGGAGCGGATCCATAGTGGTGTATTGAATGGTGAATATGTGGACTCGTGTGCGCCACCTCAAAAGAGTTGCTTGCAGTCGTAGTTCAGGTTAGCCACTGAGTCAAAGCTGGCTTGCTGCAGTTAAACTCCACTACCCCTTTGTTGATACCGATGCATATGTAGTTAGTTCTGATGTAAGTCTTGCTTGGTACATTTGTACTCACGTTTGCCTATTCTATGTTTTTGCAGAGAGACATCAGTCTCGCTAGAAGTTCCGTGTGGACTTCGACATTTAGCTAGATACCTCAGCTACGATCTTGTGCCCTCGGCAGGATCTGGTAGATAGTCAGGCTTCTCATGCTTTTTCTTTTGTAGATGTCTGTACTCGGACATATTAAGCTTCCGCCTGTGCTTTGTCTGGTATGCTCTGAATGTTGGGTCATGAGACCCATGTTTGTAATATCTGGCTCTTCGGAGCCTAATGTATAATACTTGAGTTGTAGAGTTTTGTTGTGATGCCATGTTGTATTCGCACATATCGAGCATATTGTGTGTATGATTGAAATGCTTGGTATGTGTGGGATCCGACAATCTAGTTGTTTATCCTTGGCAGCCTCTCTTATGGGGAAATGTAATCTAGTGCTCCTTGAGCCATAGTAGTCCGCTACAACCCGGTTCACCGGAGTCCTGCTAGCCCAGCACTACTGCTCAGGACACTTGACTGGCTGGCATGTGTTTCACTTCGTTCCTATGTCTGTCCCTTCGAGGAAATGTCACGCGGTGACTTCCGGAATCCTGCCTAGCCTGCTACAGCCCGGGTTACCCGGAGTCCTTTTAGCCCATTGCTACAGCCCGGATTCACACGCTGTTGACCGACATGCTCGATGTGATTCATGTATGCCTGTCGCCATAGGTCTGTGCCGCTTTGGGTTCACGACTAGCCATGTCGGCCCGGGTTCTCTGTCATATGGATACTAGCGACACTATCATATACGTGAGCCAAAAGGCGCAAACGGTCCCGGGCCATGGTAAGGCGACACACGTGGGAATACCGTGCGTGAGGCCGCAAAGTGATATCAGGTGTTACCGGCTAGATCGATGTGACTTGGAATCGGGGTCCTGACAGCTTTGGTATCAGAGCCAGACTGCCTGTAGGATTACCAAGCCATACCGGTCGAAGTTGAGTCTAGAACTGCTTTAGCTATATAAGGGATTTGATTGTGGAAGGGAACGTAAGGATCTTTTTACTCCTTATATCTCATGTCCTCTGATCTGAGTCACCCTCTTCTCTTCTATGGGGATTAAGAACTGGGCCTTCTCATCTATCTATCAGGATGACGAGTTACTATGATAGAGACTTATAGGATTGATGGATTTAAGCCCAGTTAAGTTCCTACTACTTCCATATGTTCATAGCTGGCCTCAGAACCTTGAGTTTGTGATGTTGAGTGGCTATGCCACCATTTTTGCAGGATGTCTCAAATCTTTTTGAGCATTTACAGCCGTTAGGCTGTTCGAGTCATCCCAGGTCTCTACATAGTCTGATGCAATTGCAAATCCTTTCTTTCCGTTCCCGATGTCCTTTTGGGCCAGATTAAGCACACTACACGGTCTGTGAGGTACTCCGTTGCCTCGGGGTATATGTTGGAGCTACTATTATGACCCTAGATGTCTTAGGAAACCATCTAGTAATCTAGCAATGCTTTGCATCCCCAGTGTGATGATTCTGGCCACCATTCTTGAAAGCATCCCGTGATGCCGTTTTGTTAGTAGGCATTCTATTCCTGGGTTCTTGGCCCAAGATCCACTCTACTTACCTCGTGTTGATAGTGTTGCTCATACCTTTAGGATATTAGTAATCTTTATGATAGTCTTCGAGGTCCGTGGTATATCATTCTTCCAAATACCATGAACCATCCTTGGCAGAAATTCGTTTGAATCAAAAGATCACGACCAGGGTGCTCTTGACGAGTTCTCCATTCAAATTGTGAATCTGCCAGTCCTTCTTCTTCTGCATGGGTTATCCGGAAGAAATATGTTGAACTCGTTCGACATGCTAATCTATGCATCCACAACTCAGAAAGTTATATGTTCCTTGAGTTGTCCCTCTTTAGTTGTTTTCTGATCTTATACTATCAATTGATAGTCAGGAGTAATTGTGCATCCGTGTTATTGATGCTTATTATTCCTGTGATCCGTCAAGCCATTCTAGTTCAGAATGACTAGGAGAAACAAACTCAAGTACCTGATCCATATCCAGGATTGGGTCAAAGTAGTTGTATTCCGCAGATCAAAATGCCAATCCAGCTTTTGTTCTGTTCTACCTCGGAGTATTACCCCCTTTATGTCAGGATTGTCATAGGAATTGCAGCATCTCTCATGAATTCTTGACGTAGTGATACTCTATCCGTCATTACTCATTTCTCGGTTTCCGTGTTGTTGCAACCGGAATGTCAACAAGTGAATCGTGATGTGTGAAATCAATACTCCTAGCAACCCCGTTGCTTGGTAGTTAAAGGACAATAACTTCATTCTTAGTATGTTGGTTATTGAATCATCGTTCTAAGGTAGATTGTTCTACCTAATCATTGTTTCTGGTGCACTCTTCGACCAATGTGTTAGGAGTGTGTCAATCCATCACTCTCTTGATCACATTGTCTTGCCCTGAAAAGCAAGATTGTTCTCGAGCTTAGTAACATATCGGTGGTTTGTGATGTTCTGAATATCTTCTTGGAAGTATTACCAGGTTGTCACCTGCCCGCTATGTTGAGGTGATCATGTTGGTTTTCCTCCAAACCGTCCTTTCTCCAAGAATCTGTGTCGGATACCCTAAGCAAGTTGGTTAAGCTAAACAACAACTTGGAGAGTTGAAAGATAAAAGCTTGTCCGACTCAGTTCATTCCAAAGGGATATCTTGCGTGTGTGTGCGTGTGTGTTGGAGAAAGATGATATATTCATCAATTGATCCTCATGATCAATTGTCGGTGCTATTGTCTTACCCAAACTTTGATTTCAGTGTGGGCTATCGTCAAATCAAATTAGAACCAACGATATTCGTAATGTTGTCCTACTCGTGGTTGATTCCTCGAGCATACATCATTATATTCTTTGGGTCTGACCAATGCTATCACCGTGTTCACTTAATTATGGATTTCCATTTATATGGAAACCTGGATGAATTGTTGTTGAGCCCATCGACAACATCCATGTCCTCTCCATGATTTTGTCGAACATTAAGCGAGTGTTGGAAGCTTTTGAAAGCATCTCTTCATGCTAGCTCATGAAGCATATGTTGGATGAAAGAAGTGACTTCCTCTGATTCACGTGCATTTGGTGCAAGTTGCCGCCGTGAGTTCGAGAAAGTTAGTTTTGCTTCCTCTGGAATCATCCCAAGTCAGTCATGCACGTGCGAAGTATTCCATGGTCTGATAGACTGATCATCTTGATTCCATATGAATTCCATAGAACACTAAGCCACTGATTGACCTGTTCCAGGAAAAGGAGTTGTCATGCACAAGATTTCGATATCCTCAATGATGGTTCCCCACCAGAACTCGGTAGTGTTTTATTATAAGACTAATATGTGGTCATACTTGTCTGGGACAAAGTATTCACATGTTGTAGCAGAACTAGCTCATGTTTTGGAGCTTGCTATCGCAGTTCATTCCCCAAGAATCTCGCAACGTCGTCTCATCGAATTGTGTTGCAAACTTTCATTTTCCTTTCTAGACTCGATGAGTCTGGAATATCCTGACACCAACCAGATCCGAATCTCAGGCAGATATGATGGTTGGAGCATTTTCCAAGAACTATAACATTGGTCCCTCGATAACCGGTAAAGTGGATATCGTGGCCAACACATCCAGCCGGAAGACCTATTATTGTAATATCTCGATTAAAGAAAGTTGGTCACCTCCCATGAGGATTTCATAGGATTTACCTCCGTAGTTAATCCTTATGGATGCTTGTGCTCCCGAAGTCCGACCTTTTACTTGATGTCCTAGATACCAAACCATATCAATAAATGGGTTATCCTAGCACATCAAGGAGAACATTAGAAGCGGAGTGCTAAATGTCTCTCGGTCAATCATCTAGATTTTGTTTCCTTGGCCTCGCTAAGGTGAAATCTGAGAAAGTGTTATCTTCCTTTGCATCTGCATCATCCATCACCATTCATCATGGTGGTATGTTGTGTTGCCAGGATCCTTGACACGGATATTGGTAAAACCTTGATGAATATGGATATTGGTAAAACTTTGCATCTGCACATAAAAAAGTTGCGTGGAGCCGGATACTTAGCCGCGGACATCGCGCACCGGCTGCCAGCCACGGGGCAGGTCATCCCTACCCCAGAACCTCACAAGAGGGTGGTCTTCCTCCACCACTTCGTCCGTGGACTGGGTTTCCCCTCCATCCATTTGTCTGCGGCCTCATGTTCTACTATGGGCTGGACTTTCATGATCTGGCCCCGAACTTCATCCTCAACATCTCGGCGTTCATCATCGTGTGCGAGGCTTTCCTCCGCATCCGGCCCCACTTCGTCCTATGGCTGAAGACCTTCAATATCAAGCCGAAGGTGGTGGGCGGCCAACAAGCGGAATGCGGCGGAGCCATGGTTGGCAAGATGCCCAACTTTACATGGCTCGAGGGCTCCTTCGCGGACACCATAAAGGGGTGGAAATCGGGGTGGTTCTACATCACTGAGCCGCGCGACACCAACTGGGTGGCGGCCCCTGAGTTTCGATCCGGAATCCCCACGCGGCTCACTTCCTGGAAGGAGAAGGGCCTGTCCGGGGGTTCATCGGTGGAGCTGGACGGACTCTAGAAGTGTATCGGGAACATGGCAAGCAAGAAACTTAAGCTTGTCAGCATAGTCCAGGTCATGCTTTTCCGCCGGATCCTCCCGTGTCAACAACGGGATTTTAACTTATGGGAGTTTGACCCGGCCCGGCACCAGACTCTAAGCGAGCTCTTCGACACGACGCACAAAGACGTCTGGAGGGTGCTGTTCAAGGGAGCCGAGGTCCCTCCCTCTCTCACTGAGGACCGCGGGCTAAGCGCGAAGCGCCCCGTGAATCCGGTAAGTTCTGTACATCTGGTAGGATATATATTTCCTATAGCTTAACCATGTGCGGGGTCTGAGTTCCCATGCCTTTAACAGGACTGGGTAGGGTCATCGGAGCAGATTGACTGTCCGTCCCCCCTGTCCGAAGACACCACGGACGCTCTCCTGACGGAGATGCTGACTCCGGCTCCTTATGAGGTGCTGGATAAGACCAAGAAGAAGGCCAAGGGAACCCGAAAGAGTTCCCGGCGCCGGGTGGTATCGGACTCATTGTCCGATAACTCCACGACGCACTCCTCCCATGACAACGAGGAGGAAGATGAAGATGCTCCCCCTCCAGCCGAGGGAGACAAGAAAAGGAAGGCCGCCCCAACCGGGGAAGCCGAAGGGTCCAAGAAGGGAAGGACTCTTGTTCTGGACTACTCCGCCACTGTCGTCGAAGACGAAGACGAGTGGCGGCTCAGGGCCAAGCCCCTGGCGAAGTCGTAAGTATTCGGATACCAGAGTAACTCATAGCATACCTTTGTCGCACTGCTTCTCCTAACGCCGAATATGATTATGCAGACCGCCCCAAGCCTGTATCGACGTATCCTCGTCGGACGACTCCTTGGATTCGTCGGATATGGATAGCGATCCACTTCCAACCGCCTCCTCCCCTTGCCCTACGGACAATGCCGAGGTATTGTCTCCAGGGGCACCGAGGCGGGGGGAGACAGTCCCGGAGGCGCCTCAAGGCAACCTTCCGGACTCCAGGAGCAAAGGGAGCGAGACTCCCGGGGGCTCCAAGTTCGGCTCTCAGCCGAACACCGCGCGGGAACCTCTAGTGGTTCTGTACTCGGGCAGGTGGCCCCCTTCCAAAAGGGGTAAGACGCCTGTGCCGGTGACCTCCATCCATCCAGAGGTACCGGACAACCTGTTGGGAGCGCTTCGAGGCGCTTCCATCGACGACGAACACCGCACTATTATGAGTGCGGTGATCAAGAATGTTCAGTCCGCCAAGAGCGGACTGACTGAAGCCTGTGCCAGCCTTCTAACAGGCTTTGAGGTAAGTATTAAAAATGTAGGAAAATATTACCGTATAGACAATAGCCCCTGATGCTCTGTTTGGTATTCGCAAAGAAAAGCCGAATAGATGATCAAATAAAATATGCAGGAGTCTAATATAAGTATGTCTATATGCGTATGCAGGCTTCGCTGCTGGCCTCTGCCGCACTGACTGCGGAGGTCGCCGCACTGAAGCAGGACCTCGAGGGGTCCGAGAAAGAGCTCGGCCTTGCCAAGAGGCAGCTCGAGGAGAACAAAGGTAAGTAATACCTTGTCTATATACATAAAAGAAAATGTGGTTGCGAAATGACAGGATCATCATGAATGTGCCAGGGGCCACGACCGAGGTGGCGACCCTAAAGCAAGCGTTGTCCGAGGCTGAAGACAAAGCGGCCACAGAGCGCACCGAGCAGGAAAAGCAAGAAGCACATGTAGGCGAGGTGCAGCAAGAGCTCCAGGCTCTCGTGACGAAGCACGAGGCTTTGGAGCTTGACTCGAAGACGCGACAGTCTGATCTTGCTGTGGCCCTCGAGAGCGCAAAGAATGCCAAGGCCGAAGCCCAAAAGGCCCTCCATGAGATTGAGGCGATAGGGAAGGTAGCAGCGGGTAAGGCATTCAATATGCAAAGCAAGCATGTGAAAGTAAATTACTTGTTACTTACCCGAGTCCGGAGCTCTCTAGGAGCATTCGCAGATTTGCCCCGCAGCGTGTCAGATGCCGCAAAGTTTTATCAGGCCGAGGAGGGAATATCGACGGAGAAGCTGTTCTGGTCTCAGTATACTGGGACCGAACACCCGATGCCTGTGAGCAACCAGCTGAAGCAACTGGTCGAGCTGCACAAGGCAGCCGAACAGGCCATGAAGGGCTTTATAGTCCGGATGTGGCCTGGCGAGGCCCTTCCCCATAGCTACTTCGGCCTGGTAAGGCAGCTTGTGGATGCCTGCCCATGGTTGGACATCACCAAGCGGTCCGTCTGCATCAAAGGTGCACGCCGGGCTTTTGCCCGCGCAAAGGTGCACTGGGCCCAGATGGACGCCGAGAAACTGGTGAAGGAGGGGCCGCCGCAGGGCAAGGAGCATCGCCACCCCGAGATGTATTATGAGGGTGTCCTGAAGGGTGCCCGTCTTGTAGCGGATGAGTGTGCGAAAGATGTAATATTTGAATGAACTTGCTCGTGTGATCCTGTGGTATGAAAACTTGTTCATGTGCGCTATGCAATGCTTGTTTGAATTTAAAATATTACCTTCTGTTCGACTGTTTATCAAATCTGAGAGATGGCTAGTCGTCGGCTTCTGCCCCCGTGCCACGAGTGCTGGGGTGTTCGGGATAAACCTGAGCACTCTTGTTCCCATTTTTGGGTCCTTCGAGGGAGGTGCTCAGCGCAACGAACAAGGCAATCAGACTATAATGCTTTATCATTCTCACTTAGCCATAGAATTCTATAATTTTAAATTTTGGCGAAGCCCCTAGTATTCGGAAGGCCGAATTTGGGGTGCTATACACACCTTTAAGCCGGACAAAGCCGACTCCTCGCTCTAAGCGGCATAAGTCTTTAGGGACTCGAAACCTCTCCAACAGCGACCAGTCTCTCGCCTTATCATGACAGTCAGTTTTAGCTTTCTCTACTGAGGTTCTTAGCCCAGCTGAACTGGGGCACAATCGTAGTAGTTCTCCCAGTGCTACCTTAGCCGATAGAGCGGAATGTAAGGTACCAAAACATGGGAGCCGGGCAAACCCAACTATTGACCCAAGACATGATTTGGGTTGATGCATATAATGCTATAAGTTCGGGGTGCCACACTGTCAAAGTGTTCGGACTTCTCGCGCCGTATTATGGGGTACGCTTAAGCCCCTGGCGTATTGGCCGTACCAAAGTGTACGGTTGCTAAATGTCATGAATGAATATATATATATAAAGAGGAATAGAAAATGCGATAATAGTCTAGTGCTATGCATTGTTTATTCAAAAAGGTGCGTAAAGTAGAATGATACAAGTAGTGCGATAAGCAGAAAGTAGGACTATTTGACATGTCCCCTCTAAGGGCAAGATGAGGAGTGGTATTTAAAGCAGGTATTTCACTCGTTGTCAGAGACCACCTGGGAGTTCTGTGGTGCGACGTAGCTTTCCGCCTCCTTTGTTGTTGTATCGCGTGTCCGGCAACCGTACTACCGGATGGGGTTTCCAGAGATTAAAGTCCTGAAAGAGAGAAAAATAACAAAATGGGAAGCCCCTAGTGCGGTTGAGCCGCGTCTTGGGGCGTGCCGTAGTCATGCCCCCTCCCGACCTGTGCCCATGGTATTTTTAATGCATAATTATGTACGCGTGTCACGGATTTTGCCGTTTGGCTGGTACTGGGGTGGGGGCCGCATTACTATGCAAGCTCGGAACGTGCCAGTCGGTCTTGTTGCCAATTACTCCGGGCGCGCTTGAAGGTGTACGGGTCTTGAATCACCGAACTGGTGGATTGCCTTAGGAGGCTGCTTTGCGCTTCTGCTGCGAGGGCCGCAATGTGCTCCTCCATGCGGAGAGAGTGCTCTGTGTTTCCATTAACTGTGATGACCCCCCGAGGTCCTGGAATCTTGAGCTTGAGGTATGCATAACGCGGTACCGCACTGAATCTCGCAAATGCGGTTCGCCCGAGCAGTGCATGATAGCCACTGTGGAATGGGACTATATCGAACATTAAATCCTCGCTTCGGAAGTTATCCGAGGATCCGAAGACCACTTCTAGTGTCACTGAGCCTGTGCAATGGGCCTCTACACCTTGTATGACGCCTTTGAAGGTCGTTTTTGTGGGTTTGATCCTTGAGGGGTCTATACCCATTTTGCGCACTATGTCCTGATAAAGCAGGTTCAGGCTGCTGCCGCCATCCATAAGGACTTGAGTGAGGTGAAATCCGTCAATGATTGGGTCTAGCACCAGTGCGGTGAATCCGCCATGACGGATACTAGTGGGGTGGTCCCTGCGATCGAAGGTGATCGGGCAAGAGGACCATGGGTTGAACTTTGGGGCGACTGGCTCCAACGCATACACATCCCTTTGCGCACGCTTCGGCTCCCTCTGGGGGTTGTGGGTTGCGTATATCATGTTC
Organism: Triticum urartu; assembly: GCF_056163025.1. Classification (NCBI taxonomy): domain Eukaryota; kingdom Viridiplantae; phylum Streptophyta; class Magnoliopsida; order Poales; family Poaceae; genus Triticum; species Triticum urartu. The sequence goes on from NC_141875.1 coordinate 231,997,398, forward strand.
ACTGTCCGCACTTGTGGGGGGAACCTCTTCTGTCCTCCAGTGTTCGGCTGCCGGGGCTCCTCCTCGTCATCGCTATGCGATCCCTTATCTTTGTTTTCGGCATTTAACTTGCCGGCCTGCTTGAAAACCCAACAATCCCTGTTGGTGTGGTTGGCTGGCTTGTCGGGGGTGCCGTGTATTTGACACGAGCGATTGAGTATATGGTCCAAACAGGGACGGGCCCGGAGTGCTTCTTTTAAATGGCTTTTTCCGCTGACCGAGTTTAGAGCCTTTGAATCCAGCATTGACTGTTGTATCCTCTATATTGTCGTTGTTAATGCGGCGCTTGTGTTTGTTGCAGCGTGAACTGTCATTGCCATCATTGGGTGTGTCCACCATGAATATCATATAATGAGGTGGCTGTCCAGTGCCCTGTGGGCAGTGGTTCCTCTTCGCCTCCCGCATCGTCGTCCATACCGTCGATGTCTTCGGAGTTGAAGCCGAGCATGTCGGTTAAGTCGTCGATAGTGGCTACTAAGTGGGTGGTGGATGGGCGGCAAATTTCTTCGTCATCCGCATCCCAATCCTGCCGGACATAGTTCAGTATGTCGCCGAAGGGCGAGTGCTGAAAGATATCCATGGAGGTAAACTCCATGATCGGCGCCCAATCGGATTCAATAGGCACGGGCGCAGGCGGTTCGGAGTCCGTGGCTGGGGAAAGATCTGACAGCGTGGCATCATGGCTCTCGTGAAGGGTAAGGTCGATATTCGACTCGATCGCCGCTGAGGATACAGCCTCCGTGGCGGGGTCTATCCACCCGCCCATGGATGGCGCAGCTGGCTCCAAATTGAGGGTCGGAGCGGTTGCCGGTGCGATCTCCTGGACATTGTCCGATGGCAGAGCTAAATCATGCTCATCGTGACCGTGTGGCACACTAGGCAGGGGCTCGAATCCGTCGAAGATCTAGTCTCCACGGATATCTGCCGTGTAGTTTAAGCTTCCAAACCTGACCTGATGGCCAGGGGCGTAACTGTCGATCTGCTCCAGATGGCCAAGCGAGTTGGCCCGCAGTGCAAAGCCGCCGAATACAAAGATCTGTCCGAGGAGAAAAGTCTCACCCTGGACTGCATCGCTATCGATGATCGTAGGAGCCATCAAGCCTAACGGCGACGACAAAGAGGAACTCTCAATGAAAGCACCAATGTCGGTGTCAAAACTGGCGGATCTCGGGTAGGGGGTCCTGAACTGTGCGTCTAAGGCAGATGGTAACAGGAGGCAGGGGACATAATGTTTTACCCAGGTTCGGGCCCTCTTGATGGAGGTAAAACCCTACGTCCTGCTTGATTATACTTGATAATATGGGTATTACAAGAGTTGATCTACCACGAGATCGGAGAGGCTAAACCCTAGAAGCTAGCCTATGGTCTGATTATCTGTTGTCCTACGGACTAAAACCCTCCGGTTTATATAGACACCAGAGGGGGCTAGGATTACAAAAGGTCGGTTACAAAGGAGGAGATATACATATCCGTATCGCCTACACTACAAAAAAAAGACACATCCATGACATTTTGGGCCAACCGAAATTTTTTTCTATCATACATATGACACTTCTATGACGATAATTGTGACAAAACCCGGTATCATCATAGATGTGGTGGGCTCCTACTTCTATGACAAAAAATCATGACAGAAAATGGGCTTTTCGTCCTGGGCGGGCCGAAGACGCAGCTGCATGACATTCTTTGGGCTGTCCATGAAGGAAAAAACCATGGTAGAAGCGAGGGGGAGGAAAATTTCACGGAGTTCCCGGTTACGGTGGGAGGTCGGGGGCCGAGCGATGCGCGTTTCTCTCATACACGTACGCGCGTGTGTGCGAGGCGTTGGCTCTAACTGAACCCGAGCAAGGCGTTGGGCTCTAACTGAACCCGAGCGATTGCACTGCAGGCTACGCGTTACTGAACCCGAGCGATCGATCGATGGCTGTTAACTGAACCCGATCGAGCGATTCCTTGGCTACTGCTGCTAACTGAAGCCGATCGATGGGATGAACAGTGAGCATTACGGGGGGGGGGGGGGTGGATGAACAGTGAGCGGTGGCGTTGCCTCTAGATGAACAGGACCCCGTGGTGTGGTGGAGGGCTGGATGAACAGTAGACGGTGGAGGGGTGCCCGTGGAGGGGAGGATTAACAAGACCCCGTGGTGTGGAGGGCTGGATGAATAGTAGACGGTGGAGGGGTGCCCGTGGAGGGGTGGTTGAACAGGACCCCGTGGTGTGGAGGGCTGGATGAACAGTAGACGGTGGAGGGGTGGTTGAACAGTAGCCGGTGGAGTACCGCGCGGTGGAAGCTGGATGAACAGGAGCCCGTGGAGGCTGGAGGAGGTCGACGGTGGATGAACAGTGGCTCGTGGAGGCTGGAGGGGGTCGACGGTGGAGATGAACAGTATCCAGTGGAGTCCCATTTTGCGGTACGCCACACCCCTCCCGATGAACAGGACCCCCGTTTCGACCATAGCGCTCCAACACAAGGCCGTTTCCTCCGTTTTGCGGTATGCCACACCCCTCCTGATCAACTGGACCCCCGTTTCGGCCATAGGAGATCCGTTTCCTCCGTTTTGCGGTACGCCACACCCCTCCCGATCAACAGGACCCCGTTTCGACCATAGGAGGTCCGTTTCCTCCGTTGTGTGGTACGCTAGGCCTCGTTTCCATCGCCTCTTCCGTCCAAGCCCTCCCGATGAACACGACCACGCATTCCGTTCTGACCCAGCCACGTTGCCTCACGATGAACACGGCACATTCCGTTGCCTCACCATGAACACGACGACGATGTTGTTTCTCCTTTTCGTCCCAGCCATGTACACGAGCCCTCGCCGTACGTATGCGCGAGTAGGCGTTCGAGACCCCGCCCATATGTACACATACGCGGTCGTATTTTCTTTCTTGCACCCTGGCCGCCTCTACTACGACACGTGCGCGCCTCTACATCCACCAGTATATATGTACGTACACGTTCGCGACCAGAATGACAACGCCACGTAAGCTTCGACCAGGTGGGTCCCGACTGTCAGGCACTTCCTTGTCTGCGAAGATGTAGCTGGTGGGTCCCAGCAGTCAGGGGGCAAATCGTTTTTTTACCCGGACGCACTTCCTTGTGTGCGAAGATGTAGCTGGTGGGTCCCAGCAGTCGGGGGGCTGGTGGGTCCCAGCAGTCAGGGGGCGAATCATTTTGGTTTTTTTGCCCGGACGCACTTCCTTGTGTGCGAAGATGTAGCTGTTGGGTCCCAACAGTCAGGGGGGCGAATCGTTTTTTTTGCCTGGATGCACTTCCTTGCGTGCGAAGGTGTAGCTGGTGGGTCCCAGCAGTCAGGGGGAAACGTTTTTTTCGCAAAATATGGTGGCCCGTCCGGTGGGTCCCTTCTGTTAGGTGGAGGAATCATTATTTTCCGCGTAATAAGGAGGCACTTCCTTGCTGCCGCCGTGGACCCAGCTGTCAGCCTCTCCATGTACAGTCCACGTCCGATGGAAGTCGTTCCTTGACCATGTTGACAACGCCGCGCCGAGAGCACCAGGGCAGTGGACAACAGCGAGGACTAGGAAGGGGACGACACGGAGGCAGGGAAGACTCGGCAGTTGTTTCCCACGCGGAGGGGAGTACGACTGTACGAGGGTTTACTGGTTCGTCTGCTGTCGCCGGAGAATAACAGCAGGTGTGGGTGAGTAGAGGGATGGCTAGTCCAACAATGGCAGTACGGTCGGGCGGTGAGGCCTGCGCGGCAGCACAGCCGACCGCGAGGAGGAGGGAGCAGGCAGTCCTGTCGGCGCTTGTTTGAGCGGCTGGAGCAGGAAGAGCAGAGATTGAAGAACCACGATGGCCGTTGGATGGACATCCAACAGTCAGTGCTTGTGCGTCAACCTTTTTTCAGGAAAGCCTCAAATCTGTGGAAAACAACATACATCCCATCTGCCATTATTTCTAATAATTTATAGCCCATTTGCTAATTCTTAAGGTGTCTTTGGAGCCCATATTCTTTTTGTTAGCATTGCAGCCCATATTGTGGCAACGGTTAAAAAATTATACGAAATTTTGCATATTTCGGTGCGGTCCGAACTGTTTTTAATCCCGAAATTTCGACTCAAATTCAAACTGATTTTAAAAATAAATGTATATCAGTATAAAATCCAACAAATTCTCCACGCATAAAAATTAATGTAATTTAAAATCTTGAAATGAAAAAAAGATATTTGAAACTAATTGCCAGTTTGATGTGTTTTAAAAATGTACAACCCATTTCTCATTACTGATGGGCCATTTTCTCGGCCAGCCGAATGAAAGCTCTCCTCGTCTTGAAAGATTTGCAGTCCAACAGGCCTGACAAAGCGACTTACTTGGAAAATCACAAAAAAAAACTGCGTTGTGGCCGTGGACCCAGCTGTCAGCCTCTTCAAGTACAGTAATCTTCCGATGGAAGTCGTTCCTTGACCACGTTGACCACGCCGCACGGAGAGCACCATGGCGGTGGATAACGGTGAGGCCTAGGAAGGGGACGACGCGGCAGTGGAAGCCCGCGCGGAGAGGACTATGAGGGTTCACTGGTTGGGCTACGGTGTGAGGCTACCATCGCCGCAGGGCCTGTCCAGCGGTGGGAATAGTAGGGGGCGGTGAGGCCTCTGCGGCAGCATAGCCGACCAGGGGAGGCAGGAGCATGCGGCACGACCAGCGTTGCTTTGGGCGGCTGGAGCAAGAAGACCAAGGGTTGAAGAAGCACTACGGCCGTTGGATGGACATCGTACGGTCACTGGAGCTAGAATCGTTCATATTGACTAAGTTGACAAAGCCCTTCGTCCCCGTCAACTTAGTAGGCCCACAAGTCAGCCTCCCAGCAAGGTGGGTCCCAGCTAGCCGGGGGAGTATTCATTTTTTTGTGCGTAATAAGGAAGCACTTCCGGTGGGTCTGAGCTGACAGCGGGGCGCGAAATACGGTGGCCCGTCTGGTGGGTCCCAGCAGTGAGGGGGAAACGATTTTTTTCGCAAAATACTGGTGGCCCGTCCGGTGGGTCCCTGCTATTAGGTGGAGGAATAATTATTTTCCACGTAATAAGGAGGCACTTCCTTGCGGCTGCCGTGGACCCAGCTGTTAGCCTCTGCACGTCCAGTACTCTTCCGATGGAAGTCGGTCGTTGACCATGTTGACCATGCCGCGTCGAGAGCACCAAGGCGGTGGACGACAGCGAGGACTAGGAAGGGGACGACTCTGAGTCGGGGAAGACGCAGCAGTGGATGCCCACGCGAAGAGGAGTACGAGGGTTCACTGGTTCGGCTGCGGTGTGAGGCTGATGTCGCCGCAAATTAACAGGGGGTGTGGGTGAGTAGAGGGATGGCCTGGCCAGCGGTGGGAGTAGTAGGGGGCAGTGAGGCCTCCGCGGCATCACAGCCGGCCACGGGAGGCAGGAGCACGCGGCACGATCGGCGCTGGTTTGGGCGGCTGGAGCAAGAAGAGCAGAGGTTGAAGAAGCACTACTGCCGTTGGATGAACATCATACGGTAACAGGAGCTAGAATCATTCATATTGACTAAGTTAAAAAGCCCTCCGTCCCCGTCAACTTGGTAGGCCCACAAGTCAGCCTCCCACTATGCTGGTTCGAGCTGGCAGGGGGAATATTCATTTTTTTGTGTGTAATAAGGAGGCACTTCCTTGCGTGCGAAGATAGCTGGTGGGTCCGACATGTCAGCGGGGGGCACTTTATTTCGTGAAATACAGAGGCCCTTCCGGTGGGTCCCAGATGTCAGGTGGAGGAATCATTATTTTGCGCGTAATAAGGAGGCATTTCCTTGTGTGCGTCCATGGACCCAGCTGTCAGCCTCTCCACGCATAGTCTACTTCCGATGGTGTCGTTCGTTGACCACATTGACCACGCCGAGCCGAGCGCATCCAAGGTGGTGGACGACGGCGAGGCCCCGGACAGCAACGAGCCGGAGATGGGAAGACGCGGGAGTAGAGTCGCAGACGGAGAGGTGTACGAGGGTTAACTGGTTCTAGTGCGGTGTGGTTCGGCAGTCGGTGGAGAAGAACAGGAGGTGTGGAGGGGTGGAGGGATGGCCTGGCCAACGGTGGAGTAGCTCTTCATAGCGAAGCATGCTAAGTAGAGCTGCTAGCAGCAGGAGGCGGGAGGTGGTCCCGGTGACGCTGGAGGAAGAAGACGAGAGATTGAAGATGGATGTGTGTCGTTGGATGTAAATCCAACGGCTAACATGTCAGAATCATTTGTTGACTAAATTGACAACGACTTGCATTGGCTTCGACCTATTGGCCCACATTTCAGCCTCCAAAAATGTGGCACGTATTCAACCCATTTTTTCAGAATTTACAGTCTTTTTTTTGCGCGGTAGAATTTACAGTCAATTTGATCTTTTTTTTGAATTACAGCCATTAGCTGGGCTGGGTGAACAAATAATGTAGCGTCCATGCAGCCCGTTTATTTTATTTCCTAAAAAATTACAGGCCATTTGCACTTTCTCAAAATACACGATTTTGCTGGGCTGATTCTAATTATAATGTTGGATTGGGCTAGCAATGTTATCAAAAAATAAAAAGGGGCTGAGCATTTTGTTATAAATATATTTAAATAATAAGTGATATTATTACATTCGTCCTTAAATCTTACCAAGCTTTTGTACACAATCACTAGGATTTTCATGCCAAAACAATCCAGGATTTTATTTGTTAAGAAATTATTTTTATAAGTTAATAAGATGTGGGATATTGTTTTCTTACATAATAAGTATCTGTTAAATATATGATGACAATAAAAATAATATATAATAACATATGAAATAATTTTTTTTAGAAAACCAGGGAGCATCTCCCCGGTTCCATTGCTGAGAACGAAACCACAACATATTCTGATACAGCAGCTCAAAGAGCAGTTCGAAAGCAAAGGTAGAAAGCTACAAACTAGGGGGGCGGATGAATAAGTTCTCTGAATAACACAAATCACCCGAGCGGTGCCAAAGGCAGAGCGGATAGAGCACTCAAATGACACAAGGAGGGTCCAGCGAAGCCTTCATGGTCTTTAGCCGAGGGGCCATGTCAGCCTGCGGCGACTAGTAAGCAAGCAGAGAGACTGGGCTGGAAGGCGTAGCATGGTGGATGTCCCTCTTTTTCGGTGCCAGGTGCCCATCATCTTCATCAGAGATCTTGAGACGAGCCCACGGGTCCAGCCCCAGGTAATGCTTTTGTTAAAGAGAGTTTTAGGCACTGACCATCCCAAACTTCATTGACACTTTTGTTAAGCTCACTGAGGACAGAGTAAATAGGCCAAAATTGGACTGCTAGGGGGGATGTGCCAAACCAACTATCTTCCCAGAACCTGGTTCTGCTCCCATCCCCTATGTTCCATCTGTAGCCAAATTTCACAGCATGCATAATAGATTTTAATCCTTTCCAGAATCTAGAGGTCTTAGGGTTGGAGGAAGGGACAAAAATATTAAGTTTATTTCCTAGGTATTTATGGGCAATAAGAAGCTTCCAGGGTTTCAGGTCTTCCTCATAGAATCTTTTAATCCAAGACCCTAGAAGACAGATGTTAATTTCTTGGAGGTTAGGTATGCCTAGGCCTCCAAAATCTTTTTTCATAGAGACTAGGGCCCAATTAGCAAGGTGTAGCTTCCTATTTCCCTAAAAATCATTCCACAAGCAATGAGACATCCAAGAATTGATGAGGTTCACTACCCATTTAGGAAACTTGAAGAAGAGGAGATACACTGGAATGCTAGCCAAACAAGCTTGTATGAGGATCAATCTACCTCTGTAAGAGAGAAGTTTGCCCCTCCACCCAGCAATCCTTTTAATGATTTTATCCAGAAGGGGTTGGACATCCTCTCTCCTCAGTTTATCATAGTGGAGAGGGATACCTAGGTACTTAATGGGGAAGTTACCTTTATTACAGAGTAGAATAGAGAGGAAGTCAGCTAACTCCTGATCATCCATGTTGATAGGGATGAGTTCACTTTTAGAGTAGTTAATTCTCATGCCTGAGACTTGTTAAAACCAGGTTAGAACAGTTTTCAGATTGCTAGCATGTGTGGAGTCATTGTCTAAGAAAAGGACGGTATCATCTGCATATTGAAGGCAGATGATGCCACCAGGGCAGTCCTCAGGACAGAGACCTGCAATCAGACTATGATCAGCAGCTTTGCTCAGCATTTTAGTAAGAACGTCCACTACTAAATTAAACAAAAGCAGGGAGATGGGGTCACCTTGCCTAAGGCCTTTACCAACAAGGAAAAAAATCACTTTCACGGTTATTTAACTTGACCCCAACAGACCCCCCATAAGTAAGTTGCTGGATCCAACTCTCCTCTATGAAAGGCTTGGAAAATATCTAAGAGATCATTTTTCACCATGTCCCAAAAATGCTTGTAAAACAAGAAGGGGATCACATCAGGACCAGGAGCCCCATCAGGATAAGAGCTAAAAATGGCTTCCTTGACCTTTGTCTCTGAAAAAGGGGCTTCTAGCAGCTCATTTTCAGCAGGAGAGACCTTTTCAGAAGTAGAGAAAAAATTGTTTTGTAGAGAGAACCCAGAAGGTTTTTTTTTCTTAAACAGGTCTTTGTAGAAGTCAGTAGCCACTTTCAGCATCTCATCTACCTCAGTAACAGGGCCATTAGGGCCATCAAGGGAGTGAATGAGGGTTTTCCTCCTCTGGTTAGCTACTGCATGGAAATAAGCAGTATTTCTATCACTTCCAACATATCTAGCAGAACTTTGGGTTTTCCTTCTGACAGGGCAATTCTCAACTTTATGGGTAACCATTTTGCAGATAAAACAACTCTTGCACTTGACACATTTATCCAAATGATGCCCTGGTTCCCCACAGTTGTAGAAGATCACCTCAGAGTATGCCATAAGGCCCGAAGCAGGGGCAGGAGCAGTTTTCTGGATGTCCTATCTCTTCTTTTGCTGATTCTTGCCTTGAGATTTCCCACTGATCTGTGAGTCAGAACCACCAGCAGATTGATTTTGGGCAATTACAGGAGCCTGCCCAGATTGTGCCCCCATTTGGAGCGGAGGTGGGCCGTACCACTGCCCAACCGGCGCTCCCCCTCCCATTGTGATAGGGGAAATTCATCGGAGTTCCTGGTTCCTGCTCATCCTCCAGCCGGATGTTGTCTCTCAGGAAGCAGAAATAACCACCAGACAACTCAATTGAAGCGGATTGCAAGCCTAATTTCAATCTTCTACAGGTTTGGGGGAGAGGTAAGGTAGGGGATCCACCTGCTCCGGCTCCGGTGGCATGCTGGTGGGCAGGAGTCCAGTCAAGCATTCCCATCTCACAGCACGGCATGGATATCCTGAATTCACTTCTCCTTTCGCCCATCGAACGAACGCAATCGGTGGCTCACTGGGGTGGGGCATCCTGTGCTTCTCCAAGGAATCTTCTTCGAAGTAGATCCGCAGGGCTAGATTCAGCAGCTCCCAATCCACATGCTCCTTGCACATCCGAGCATACCTGCACGAGTGAGAGAACGGATTCGGTCCGTCCTCGGCTTCCTCCCTCGCAGCTTCCTCCTCTGTTTCCCTCCATTCGCACGTGCACTGGGTCCAGGAGAGAGCGTTAGCGCGAATCCGCATCGCCTGCTCCCTCCATCTCCTCCCTTGAGTCTCCCACAACACCGCCAGCGTGACGGAGTCGAGCGGTTGGAGCATCCGCAAGAAGGCTTTGTAGACATGTGGGAGATGCATCTTGTACATCTTCCTGTCTTCCAGCCATTCCCCCGTGGATATGGCCGGTGACTCCATGGGGCGCACAAGCGGACTTGCTGAGGGGGGCAGGCGCGCCCGGAGTCAGGGTGTGAGGGGTGGCGGCGAGATCTATTTGCCAATTACTCCCTCCTTTTTGGTTTATAGGGCTCAATTCAAAAATCTCACCAACCAAGGTAGATGATGAATGGTGGAATACTTTTTGTAGTTTGCAAAATCACCTAATTAATGCACTTGTTTTCCTCAAAAAATTATGTTTATCAATGCATAAATCGCAATGCATGTATGCATAAAGTACATGCATTGGCCAATTTTCTCTTAATACTTGCATGCAATGATTTAATGCACCTTGGAATCTGAACATGTGATGGAAAACAACTAAATTGAGCCTTATAAAATTGAAAAACTAAAATTTTGAGATAAGCCCTATAAATCGAAAAGGAGGGAGTATGTGAACTAAACAGTCAACATATAAAATAATTTAAATATATATATAATATAGTTAGAAGGGAAACATAAGTTGGACCTGGCGTTCCTAGTCTTATATAGAAAAATAGAACATACCTCTGCGTTTTCTTCAAAAAAATACATAAATTGGGCTGCCAAAAATAAAACCTCGGATGGGAGGTCCATAGGCCGGTCGATACATGACGGCCCTAAGAAAATACAAACAGGCCTATGGACCTCCCATCCAAGGTCGTGGGTTGCGCATGTTAAAAATGAAAGCCTAGACGGGGCATCCCAAAACCACGTCCAACACTTGCCAAAACTTCATCCATCATTTTCTCTGTGTTTCGCACACTCGACATTGTGTGGGCATTTTTACTGTGCATCATATGAAGATGGGCTATGCATGAATGTTGATCAGCATGATGTTAACTGGCTGGTAGTTCCATTTTCGACCATGAATAAAACTTCCAACATGAGGGTAACCCTGTTTGAAAAGGTCGTGTTAATATAAATGCTCTGCCTCTGAAAGTTGCAGTTTCTTATCTGAAACTGAACTTGCTGTTTCTAATCTAAAACTGAAACTTTCAGATTCTTCTCTGAGAATCACATTGTCTGCACTTTTATACTCCTATGAAACTACATTTTTTAAGTGCTAAAAATAGATCTCTAGAATTCATAAAATACTTCATATGCTCAATACTGCAAATCTTAAATTCAAAAGACATTCATATCTGAAAGTACTCTCAAAATACACAACACAAAACACAATTCACAACCTGCAAATACTGACAACCCTAAGCTCCTCCTAACAATTCACAACCTGCCCGACTATTGGGCTGGGGGGTCAGCCCCCTCCTATTCCTCGGCGACAGACAGCCGCCCCGTGAGACGATGTGAACGGTGAGGGAGACGATGGAGGGGAAGCGTCGTCGGGCCAACTGCTTTTCTCCTCTTGTAGTTGGGTTCGGTCGACGAAGACTCCACCGGCTTGCTTTGGCAGGACACCCTCACAAACGGCACCCTGTAGATACTCGATCCTTCAATCTCTGGTGGATGCTCCATATGGGATCGATACTCCCACCACTGCTCCCTCATGATCGGATTCGGTGAATCTGTTTGCTCCATGGCCTAGAGGAGCAGCTCTATGTACTCCGACGCGACTCCCTCCAGGAGTATCGCCGCCTTTTCGCTCTGTTGCAGATATTTGGCCATGGATGTCGCCGTCGCCGCTAGTTGGTCCTTGTTGTCAAACCAAGACTGTATCTCCAACATCCTAGCTAGCTTCACATGGCCACCGTCTGTGATCCTCACATATCGGTTGTACTCCTCCATCGATCTACTTCTTCACAAGACCTTCGCTCGCCGGCGGTGGTTTCTGAATGGAAGAGGAGAGGAGCAGCGCTGGTTTTGGATTAGAATGGGAGAGGAGCGATGCTGGTTTTGGACTGGAACAGGAGAGGAGGGGCGGTGGTTTTGAAATGGAAGAGGAGAGGAGCGGCGCTGCATTTAGATTGGAACAGGAGAGGAGCGGCAGTGGTTTAAGAGGAGAAGAGAGGAAGAGCGGTGCTGGTCTTGGAAGTATTTTTTTGTTGTTTCGTGTATTTTGGGTCAAAGTTTGACCACATACTGTATTTGGCAAGCAAAATGTGAATGCATGTCACCAAAAATTGTACCGTTTGGTTCATATCTGAATGTACTTTCAAATTATACTCCCTCCATTTTTTATACAAGGCCACAAACTCATATTACAGGTACCAAGGTAAAAATCAATGTTATGTTTAAGTAAATGTTGCTAGCTAGCTTGTCACCTTGATTGTCATGTTAATTAATGTGTTTTTTCTCTCCCAAGCACAACAAGCCAACCCTCTTACTCCTCATTGGTTGATTAATGTTGGGAATGCAAGCTAACCTTCTCACTCCCGCATGCACACAAGGGATATTAATGTTCTCGGGTGCTAGTACGAGGCAAACGCCATCAATTTTGCCTCGATTAATGTTAGTTGCCTTGTATAGTTGCAAATTGTAATTTTGATAGTGGCCTTGTATACAACGTATAACATATATTTTATGTGCGAAAATCATGGTCAATTATGACCCAAAATAAAAGGGAGACTAGTTAATGTGGGGTCGCTTTCTTAATTGAGGGGTAAATTGATTTTTATTTTGATCCAGTCAGAGCGCGCCGGCCCTCTCATCCAATCCTAAATCGCTGCCGCACGCTCCTCTCCCTCTTCTCCATTGCAAAACCACCTCCTCTCCTCTCCATCATCTCCATTCCAAAACCACAGTCTCGCCTCTCCCTCTTCTCTATTGCAAGACTGCTGTGTCTCCTCCGTTTTCTAGACGCTTTGCTCCATGGCGCGGGCGCAATCCATGGATACAAAATTAGTATACTATATACTATTTAAAAGTCGAGGGAGGGGCTTTTCCTGCGCGGTAGGCGGCAGGGCAGTTCCACCTAGTCGGTTCGACAGAGACGCGAGAAGACGAGGGAGTAGGCTGTTGCAAACGTAGGGCTGTGTGATTTGACAACGAGTTACTGCTGGACAGGTGGGGTCCCGTGATTTGACTTGCCATTATCATTTTAACTGCGGCGCTACGACCGGCGTGAGTCTCCCAGATTCCTGACCACCTCCATACATGTGCCTCTCCCAATGCTCCACGATGTAGTAGAGGCTGGCTCTTGCATGAGAGCCCACTTCTCCACTTTTTCCTTGCCTCTCTTTCCTCCACATATGCAAAAATGCCATGTAAAGCGCACTATTGTACTTACTTTTACTTGCTCCTACAGGTGCTTAAGCTTGCCACATAGGCATAAAGTCTGATGTGGCAAGTTAATCAAGAAGAGAGAGACTAGTTTGGTGACCCAAGGAAGAAATGGTGCTAAGCACGTGTACCTAGGTGAAAAGACAATTTTGAGTCTATAGCTAATTAAATGAAGCAAACTTAGCAACACCATTTCATTGGAAGAGGTCACTCATTGGCAAATGCAATAAATACACGCGCTTACTAGCACCGTTTCTTCCTTGAGTATGCAGAAAGAGATAGAGAGGAATAACAAAAGATACACTTATAGCCAACCTTGTTGTAGTATGAGTGACTAAGTGATGACTATGTATGAAATGCCAACATCGGATAGCCTAACGCACCGTGTTAAATCTCCAAGGAAGCGACCGCGCGAGCGACGCGACGGTCGTGGTAGGCGCAACCATGATACGGGCTGCTGGCAGCCCTTGGATCTGAGATCAAACGGTCGCATGCTAAGTTGCTGAAAATTTGCAGAATAACCCTCCAGGATAGGATATTCAACCATAGGTCTAGAATCACGCCATGCAACCATTCGATCTCAGATCCAAGGGCTCTCGGAATCCCGTATCATGGGAGAATGGAAAGTCACTACCCTGCCGTTCGCACGCTGGCAGTTCACTCCTACTCGTCCCCGCACGTCCTTCAATACTACGGAGGTTCGCTCCTAGTCGTCCCATCCATTCACATTACGGTAGTTCCACTAATCCTAACCTTCCTCCCAAATCCATGGCGTCCCAAATCTCCATGATCGGCGGTGAGTACAAGGTTAGAACCATCACCGGCGATGAGTTCAACGTCATCTACACCCGTTCTTTCGCAATGGTGAAAGGATGCCTTTCTCGCTTCAGACGCATGTTCGAAAACTCAGATGATGAGTGGGTCGCTGGGCTAGATGTTGAGCACACCACAGTCCTGGGACGAGAGAAGGATCTAAAGGACAAAGAGAGGAAGAAACCCGTCGTGATCCAGGTTTGCGTGCATGACTTATGCTTGGTCTACCACATATGCCATGCCAATGTTGAGTGCCAGGATTTTAAGGACTTCCTCGGGAGCAACCTAGTCAAATTCGTTACTGTAGACTTTGGTAACGACAAAGAAATCCTGGGTCGGATAGGTCTCGTTGTAGGCAACCCCTTCTACCTCCAGAAGAATCGGCTGGTGCCCTCTCGTCAACCTTCTATGCTGACCCTGGCAGGAGCCATGGTTCATCCTTCGTACGGTAAACTGGTGAAACCTCCATACACGTTTCATCGTCATGCATGGCAGCAGAATGTAATAGATATAGACCACATCTAGTATGCTGCAATGGATGGCTACCTTTGCTTCAATATCTACAAGGGTTGGATGAAGAGCAAGAGCCAAGTGTGCGGTTCAAGCAATGAAGTATCGGCCAAGAGGAAGAGGGACAAGGACGAAGTCGAGGACGTGGACGAGGACTCCGAGTAAGGTGGCAGTGTCGTTGCTCATGGTGGTTCTAATGCAGTGTCTACCGGAACAGTTGCAAAGTTTAATTTCAGGTGTGCTTAATTTAATTTGAGGGGTGTGTTGCGCTGAGCCCCCAGCAGAACTATGTTATGTTTTTCTCGTTACTTTAACTCTTCAGTACATACATACTAGTATTTCTTACATTTCATCTTTTAGTTGGTATAGTACTACCACTCGTTTCTTCACATTATATACGTACAATATATATGGCCAACATCATATAGCCAGTAGTTTAGTTGTCAAAGAATTTCAGGGTGCTTAGTTTTGTCAAAGAATTCCAGGATGCTTAGAGGGTGCTTGGATCCAAGGGACTTATTTTAGTCTGACTAAAAATAGTCTCTTTAAGAGGCTAAAGTTCCAAGCACCCTTGACTAAAGAGGGGCTAAAACTAGTCTTGAGACTAAATTTTTTTAGTCAGGGGTACCCCTACTAAAATGTGGATTAGTCCTCTCTCTACTCATTTAACTCCTCTCCTTTAACATAGGTGAGTTCTGGATTGGAGGGTTTGGAGGATAATAAATGCTCATTAACTTGATTTTAGCCTTTTTAGTATTTGGATCCAAGCATGGGTGAGGCTAGCATATTTTAGTCCCACTACTTTTAGTCACGGGACTAAAACGTATCCAAGCACCCTCTTAGTTATATTTGAGGGGTGGGTTATGCTGGACACCATTATTGTGACTAGCCTTTTTAATAGTACTATATGCATAATTTGGCGACGAGCGCTCTCTATATGTACCACATTTTTTAAAAGGCTAGAGGGCGGGGCAGTCTAGCTTGGTTGGTTTCATGAGAGGCGAGGGCCTTTGTGATTTTACGGCTCATTATTGCTGGAAGGCGGGGCCTTGTGATTTGACTGCTCGTATAAATGCGCTGACGACCTGATCGAGGAGGAGCAAAGAACCGTGCGGTATACTCAAGTTTTCCACTGGAGTAGTACTGCGACGGAGGAGCACGAAGCATGGCAGCCCAGTGCCATATGGCGATAAAAAATGATCTAATTTGCTACTCATCTCATTGTTAGCATTATTCTATTCATTCCCTCAAAAAAACATTATTCTATTCATGCCTCGCAGAGAACGTGACACGTGCGGCGAAACAGCCGAAGCAAAAGATGAAACATAGGAGCAAAAGAAGAAGGAAGATTATCACCCCAAATGATCTAATTCGACGCGGAGTCGTAACTGCTTCTTCATCGCCTGCACGACCTCCATCTCCTTGCGCGTCTCCTCCGCCATCTTCATCATTGTGTCCATGACGTGGCATTTCTCGACGCGAGCCTTCATCATCTGTTCCACGGCCATATTATGTACCTTGACAGCAGCCAGGTGCTCGATGCGGAGCTTCGCCAACTCTTCCTTCTGTTCCATGGGGAGGGTGTAACATCCCAAAATTCTAAATTTTGGAATGTTATAATAAATAGATAGATTTGATTGATTGTTTGATTGATTGAGTGTAATTGAGTGAAATTCGAAACTTTTTGAAAGTTAAATGAGAGGGAATAAAAGGACTTTTCCAAACTTTCATTTTTGCATTTATGATCTCCGGGAATTCAAATTCTTTTCACCACAAAACCCTGGAGAGAAGATGACATGACTTCTTCCATTTATTTAAATGACAAGGGGTGTTGAAAATATTTGAATTTCATTTGGAAAATATTTCCAATTCTGAAACTTTATGCAACTCGATGATTTTCACGAGAGGAGATAAAATGACTTCTTCAAATTATATGAAATATGAGTTGGAAGTTTCAAAGGATCAAATTCAAAGTCTTTTTGGAATTATTTTTCAATTTGGAGTTATTTGGATTTTATTCAAATAATTTTTCTCCAAAAATAAAATACATGGAAAATAGGGTAACATGATTCCCTACAACGGAAAATTGGAGAGAAATAAATTTGATTTCATTTTGGTATTTTTGAAATGATTTTGTTGGATCTTATTAGAGCAGGAGCACTGTTGGAATTATTAGAGTTTGTGTGTATTTTATTTAATGCTAGGAAAATGTTCATCTTGTAGAAAATCTTTTTCTGAAAATTTTGATATATAATATGCCTATATAAAGTTTTATTTTTATTTTCGTTTTTCAGTTTATCGCATTCTGTTTAAAAAGAATAACAAAAACTGCGCGCGCTTGAAACTAACTGTCGCCCACGTGCGCATCATAGTACCAGCGGGCGCCCTATCTTTTTTTTCTTTATGATATATGGGCCAGGCCCAGCCAGTCTTTTCATTTTTTTTCTTTCTTAGGCCGATTTTGTTTAAAGAAAACTGCAGCCGCAGCGTGCGCGTGTGGCCGGCCGAAGGCCTTTAGGCCCATGCGAGCCATCTCTTTTCATCTTTGTTTCGTATATTTTCGTCTACGTTTAGTCCCACATTGCCTAGCCTTTGACCTCAAAACCTCTTTTTCACCAATAAATATAGACCCATAGAGCCTCCAAAAATCATCCGATTCGAGTTAAATCAATATTTTGGTTTGACTAGATTCATTTAAGAAAAATATATTTCTCCTCTCCGGCGTGACTTCTGGAAATTGTCTCTTCTCTCCAAAGTCGTCTTTTCTCTGCCTTATAAAGGTATCTTTCTTTATTTTTTTCTTCTTATACTTCTGTAGTTTATTATTTTTAGACTAATATGATAAAATAATTAGATTATCAATTAGTCTACGTATTTATATGTTAGACCTTAACCGTAGCTATTTTTCTTTCGTAAAACAGCTTGGCCCTGATTTTTCAAATAGCCATAACTTTTCACTCGTTTATCCAAATTAGATGAAACCAGCGCCTATAACTTCGTCTTGTTTTCACCTATCCAGTGAACCTGTCACATCAACTTTTTGAAATTTTAAAATTTCGAATTTTGTTCAGATTCATATTCAAACTTCTTTTAAACATAACTTAAGTTTCATAACTCCGATTTAGTTGATTCTTTTTGCAAATCGAAGCTCTTGACCTAAACTTTCTGATAAGGCCAAATTCACTTAATTTTGGTACTGTTAGAAATTGTTTTATGTTGCAAGAGTTATTTGCTTGGTTTTAACGTTTTCCGAATTGTTTTCTTTGTTCTCTCCGATCTTTGAGGGATTGCTTATGTGTGGTTACTATTGCTTGCTTACGATAGATTGACCGGAGTGTGACGAGTAGAACTATCAAGAGTTTTGAGTGCGAATCATCTTCATCAACATTGCAGGCAAGTTCACACTTTGATCATACCCCTTTATCACCTAGTTTTTATGCATTAGTTTCAACCTCAAACATTGCATGAGTAGGATTGATAACATGTGGGTATTGGGAAGTAGTTGATGAGGTAGGAACCTATTGCCCTGCATTCAAACCTTGGGAGTTACTATTACGTTATGCTTATATTGCCATGCTATGCTCGTAGACGTGGGTTGGGTTTGAGAGTATTTCATGACAGATGTGAGATTGTTACTTAATGGTTTACTTAAGGTGGCAACTTTAACACACATCTGGGTGGATTGAGGCACCTGGGTATTCCAGCGATTGCCTGTCTAGGCACCTAGGTATTCCAGGATTGCCTGTTTTTTTATGGACCGCCACCCAGGCTCAAAGGGATCATGAGATTATTCATACTAGAAACTTCCGTGTGCAGCCACAAGCTATTATGGGCTCTAGCATAGTTGATTAAGTCGTGTGAACTCTTACAGTGGTAGACTAGCAGATGTAGGGGTTGTAGGTGGTACGGTCTACCCATCGTAAGATGCAAATGCTTTTGAAAGACTATGTCTCGGTCATCCGTTTCTCAAACACCATGTAGTGCGAGAAATCCAACGGAGGAGATCGAGTCTTGTGGGAAAAAGTGCGCAAACCTCTACAGAGTGTATAAAGTAATCATGGTTAGCTGTGTCCCCGGTTATGGACATCTTGAGTATCTAGTACTTGGATTATCATGTGAATCTCATCATGTTACTTTAAATTAAGTTGTTGGGTTTAATGATGTTACTTAATTGGGATTGAGAATGCTGTCAACCATTCTCAATGTTCAACAACCACCATGATAGTTAAATAAAATTTATTTCTTTGCAGTAGGGAAAAATTGGCTTTTCGCAAAAACATATAACCATAGAGCTTTTCCACCAGCCATATATGCATGTAGTGATAGCCATTGTTCATCATTCTCTATGGTGTGAATCTGTGGCTGCAACGTCTCATGTTGCAGGATTTCTTACGACGAGTAAGTGATACGTTAGGGTTACGATTTCTACACTCAACTTTGCCGTTGGTGTTGATGGGAATCCACAACCTTGTTACTTCCGCTATTTGGATTGAGGTAATAGTATTTATGTTACTTTTTACATGTGATTTACCTCTGTTATAAATCCTCGAGTACTGTGTGTGTCAGCATACCGATCCAGGGATGACACTTAAGCACAGAGACTTGACCGTCTGAGGTCGGGTCGCTACAGAGGGCCTGCAGCATCTTCATCGAGGAACAACTATTCTCATGCAGCTTCTTCCAGCCGGCGTTCTTCTCCTTCAACAGGTGGATCTCGTGGCAGAGCTTCGCATTGTCCTCCCGAAGTCACAGGATTTCGCCGGTCGCCTTCTTCTCCGAGGCAATGCTCTTCTTCAGCAGCATCACCAAGCCGGCGGTCAACTCCCCCTGCTGATTGAGCTCAGCGGGCATGTCATCAAGGCTCTCCTTCAGCAACTCCATCAAGCCTTGGATGAACTCCTTCTGCTTATTGAGCTGATCGGGCATGCCGTCGAGGGATAACGACTCCAGCTCCGCCGGCTCGGCATGTTCGCCTCCGCGGCTAGGGCGCTCCTGGGAGCCATCGCCTGCCCGTGAGAGATCTTGCGAGGTCTCTGCGTGGCGGCGAGCCCTCTCTTTTTTTTTCCGCAGCCTTGGTTGCCGCTCCCTTGTTACGAGTAGTTCTCGACCTAGAGGTCCGCTCACCGGCCATGGCAACAACGGACGAAGAAGAAGCACTTATGAGGAGGAAAGGTAGAGTAATTTTCGGTTAGGTAGTTCCCCTTTTTATAACCTAAGTACTAGCACTAGTACTAATACCTGCATAGTGGGAACACGTTTAGGTTTGGTACGTACTACTAGTAGGTGTGAGCAGGTTTTGAATGTGATGGGAACAAGGTAAAGATTAATTGATGGTTTTGGTTTCGAGGCCCGAAACGGCTCCCGGTGAGTTTAGCGGAACATAAATTTCAAGTACTACACTGCTCAAATGCATAAATATTGAGTAGTATGTTACTGTAAAAAATTGGCACAAAATACGAAGGAGACCAATGGAAGTACTACTAGCAACCCACGATTTAACTACTCGCATGCGCGCAGTGGAGTAATAATGTCTTTCTTCCGCCCTCACGTCCACTCAATTTGCATGCGCTGTATTAATCGACCATCAATGAAGTGAATGACTTTACACGCGTCAAATTATCACATGGGGTGGATCTTGGTACAAAATAGCGTCCGCCCGTGTACCCGCCTGTGCGTGCGAGGAATGAGTGCGTGCATGGCGTGCGTGCACATCTTCGCTTCGTGCATGTACCATCAGTATGGCTCAGGGAAGACGAGTACATTCTTCTGGAACCAGCAGCACGTCACTGTGATCAATCCATGCAAGGAGGTCGCGACAACGCCTACACATGTGCCACGTGGCTTCATGAACTGTAAGAGAGACACTGTGTAGTGTGCCATTGGTATTCTAGTTTACGTGTTTTGCACAAACTCGAAATACTAGTAAGGTACACGTGCATTGCACGCATCAGATTTTGCAACCAAATTATGAATAAATACCACACTATAGCATGTAAGCTCTGAGTCATATATGCCTGATGTAGCCCTTCATTTAATTCTTATAGTTCATCTCATTCAAAATCAATTAGTTTTTATAAAAAAGCTAAGAACGCGGGAATAGGAAAAACATGGGATTATAGTGGAATGTCGTCTTGAATCCTACAGGATTGTACGAGTGTTTAATTGTGCATAGAAAAAATGCAGAATTATTTCAAAGAGGTTTGAGTGGATGGGATGTTTCCTATGAAATCTAGTGCAAATGAATCATATGGAAAAATTCCTACGGTTTACAATCCTACGAATCAAACAACCAAGACAGGAAAAATTCCTAATGATTAGAATCCTCCAAAATTCCTTTGAGAATCCTTTGAATCAAAGAAGCCCTTAATATATTTTATGATTCATGGCATTGTGCGTTGTAAAGCATAAAGTAAAAACAAATAATGGCAATTCAACTAGAAAAAAAGTTTGGGCAGTTATGATACGGAAGAATCTAGAACAAATGAGAACCACTGTTGTTTTGAGGTTTGTGCATTATGCTTAAGTTCAACCATGGAGTCTGCTAGATTGTACATGTGGCAAAATCCGGTGGGTGGGCTAGAAGATGGTGCGAGGGGCCGAGTGGAGGGAGACTATGAAGGAATGCACAAGTGGAGATCGATATTTAGAGAGAGGGGGCGAACAGGTGCGCTGATGCGCGTAGTGGCGGAGCCATGAAAAATAAATGAGCTAGGGGGCCAAGCATTGCTAATCCTTTACGAGGAGGGTCAATTCATGAACTTAAACCATTTTTAGCAGCAATTGTCTAATGATCACATTCATATTAGCCTTGATATATAGTGATATTAGGGGGGGAGGGGGGCAGGGCCCTTACTGCCCCCTGTCTTCGCCATTGTGCACGCGTCTGAGAGATGAAGAGGAAGGCATGGATGATGAGAGGGGGACGTTGGATACATAATTAATGTGGGTGTATTAGCTATATATGTTAATCCTATATACAGAGATATAGATTGATCGATGTGGACGTGGGAAAGAGGGTGAGACCTCACTGGATATATCGATTGATCGATTTGTGTGGAAAACTATGAAAGACCTAGCTATATACACACATACATAGAGGAACATCGATCGTTGCGCATGCACGCGTGAGAGATAAAGAATGCCCGATATGATGGAGAGGGGGATGTGTGTTGGTGTGTGACTTCATGGCAGACCGACCTGAAGAAAAAGATTGCATACGTGCGATGGATAATGCCGACTGGTAGTGTGTGTGCATGCATGCACGAGAGAAAGTTAGTGGTACGATTATAAAGAGAAGACTACTATGTGGGTGTAAAAGAATAGCTGAATAGGTGAGGTCACAATCAATGTAGAGTTGAATTCAAATATTTGAATAAGAGATCCCGATGTTTGAAACCCATACATGCATGAATATAACGGAGATATGCGTGGTGTGGTTTGGAAACGAGCATGTTGTAATGTATACACATTGAACAAGGTCAGACTGATTTGAATTTGAGATACCGATGGCACACATCATTTGGCCACGTCGCATCCGTGCATGGACACACTATTCTAATTGGAGATGATGGGCGGATTTTGCATCACATATCTATATCTATACCCCTATATATTATTATTTTTTTATATTGTGTGCGGGTAACTTTAACTTTGAAAGATGGTCGTTGGATGAGGCGAATCCGATGGTCCAAAGATGGCAAATTTGAGGACTACTGGTCGTTAGATATCATCTAGATTCCACCAGATTTCGCCACATGTATAATCTAGAAGACTCCATGGTTGAACTTAAGCATAATGCACAAACATGAAAACACAAGCACTTCTTATTTGTTCTAGAATCTTCCGTACCAGAATTGCCCAAATGTTTTTCTACATGATTTGCCATTATTTGTTTTTTACTTTATGTCTTATGAAGCACAATTCCATCAATCTTAAAATAGATTAGCTTTCTTATAAAAACTAGATGATTTTGAATGAAATGAACTATAAGAATTAAACGAACATCTACATTATGCATATATGACTCAAAGCTTGCATGCTATAATGTGGTATTTATTCATAATTTGGTTGCCAAATCTCATGCGTGCAATGCACGTGTATCTTACACTAGTCTAAATGGTGTTTGTGTGTGTGTTGTGCGTGTTGAGGTGCAAATTGTAGTTTTTTGGGCACACGTTAAGCTTGTTCTTCCGAAATTTCAAGCGCGCCTTGTTATGCCGAAAATTCAAGCTAGCGTCTGTGTCTATCGTGCTGCGAAACTCCCGCCTCTTCAACCCGCGCCTTGTTAGCCCGAAATATTTAAGATATATCTTTGTCTCGTTTTTCTCCGACAACTCCCTCCATGTCAACCCGCGCCTTACTATTCCAAAATTACAACGCGTGCGAAAACTCCCACCTCCTGTGAAATCCAGACACGCGAAATGCCCGTGGTACCCCTGAACCAAAAGAACCACCTCAAATCGGTGGGGGTACTTTCGTAACTTACCCCACATTTCGGACAAGCGCGTCTCTAAGCCATGGTTCCCCACTGCCATCCCATCCGCCCACCCATTCATACACCGAGGCCGCGAAAACCCGCGACGAAACCCCACACCCTGCTCCGTCCGCCACCCAGCCGGAGCCTCTTCCCCGACGACATCGTCCACAACAACACCTCGACGTCCCTCACCCACCGTACCGGTTGAGGATCCGTCGTCGATCTCATCATCCCGCTGGTTTAGCCACCCCATCCTCCACCTCCAAGGAGCTGCCCTGACGTTCCCCTCGTCTTTCGCGCCACCTCCATTCCCAGACTGCCGTCTTCACCTGCACCACTGGAAGAGCATCATCATCACCGTTTCCTCGGATGAAGCTGCGGCCTAATCGGCGCCAGCAAAGAGGTTGTACACTAATCGCCGCATTTTCTTCTTGATTCGATCTCACGGTGCTGCCGGCGCTCGCTCCCGAGCTGACACGGCGCGGCTCCATCCATGGCGGCATCGCCGACCACTTCCTCCACGACGTCGCTCCCTCGACGGCGACGTCCACATCAGTAGGACCTGCTACTGCTTTAGCTCTCACTCGCGCTGCTGCTCTGCTCTTGCTCTCGGTCCCCTGCCTGGTCTGCTCTTGCTATTGCTCTTGCTCGTGATGCTGCTCTCACTCTTGCTCTCGCTTGCGATGCTTCTCCGATTTAGCTACACTTTAGTCGACTGAATCGACTTTTGGGTCAGTCGATTTTTAGGTGGCGGGGGGCTCGCCAGGGTGAAGGAAGAACCAGCCGCAGTGGGGAGGGGGGCTCGCCGGAGAGATACCCCACTATCTATCTTAGGGTTCAGGATGGGGGCGGTGGTCGCCGGCGGTGGCGGGGCGTTGGCGGGGCGGTGGCGTGGGGATCGCCGGAGAAAAAGCTCGGCACGGGGTGGCCTAGAGGGATGGCCGGGGCGGTGGTGGACCGGCGGTGGGGAGTGTTTTCGGGGCGGGCGGGGCGGCGCACCGCCGGCCGCGGGCGGCGGGGGGCTGCTGTTTGGCCGGCTCAGGGGGGTGGAGGTTGAAGATGAACCGCAGGCCCTTGATTTCGTATCCAACGGCTGCAAAATCGACTGACCAGAGATGAAAAACTCAGTCGACCGACATGTAGCCTCACCTTGCTAGTGTGTTCAGTTTCGACAGCAAAATTCAGTTTCGACAGTTAAGTTCAGTTTCGACAGTTAAGTTCAGTTTCGACAGTTAAGTTCAGAGATGAGCGGCTGATGTATTTTACATCTAGCACTTTGTGGTTATGTATTTTACGTCATGTATTGGAGATGCTATTAGAATTCCACTCAGGTTAACGTTGTTCGTTGTCTCTCTTGTCCTACTTCAGCCTCGATGTCGTACAACTCACCGGAGCTGCTCCAACGACGAAACCCTCCATCACAGCGGAGCTGTACCTCAGGCTCCATCTCTAGACGCCTAAGATCTTCTTCCCCTCCTCCGACAGCCAAGTCAGCCGGAGCATCCTCACTGGCCAACCCAATCACGCTGAGATCGACATGGCTTCGCCAAAGAGGTTCTACACTTGTTGCA
Organism: Triticum urartu; assembly: GCF_056163025.1. NCBI lineage: Eukaryota > Viridiplantae > Streptophyta > Magnoliopsida > Poales > Poaceae > Triticum > Triticum urartu. The sequence continues at coordinate 232,021,732 of NC_141875.1, forward strand.
TCTCTTTTTTACTCTACATGTTATATATATTGTCCACTAAGCACTCGTAGTAACGGGTAATATGATTATTTTATCCTACTATATGACAAGCAGTGAGGTACCAGGCAACTTAGCTATCCGTGATGGACTCTCTTGAACGCCATCATTATTTATCTCTGCGTTTTTCAGCTGTGCATTTGTCGATGGGCCTGGGAGTTGAGCTAGTATGGCAGTGGCCTGGGTCCAAAGTAATAGAAGTAGCACAAAAACATTTTTTAGTGTAGGATTTTCCTTTCTCAAGCCTACCTACTAGAATCGCCAGTGCTTGAAAGGAAAAGTGAATGAAAAACATCGGAATTGGAAAGTTTCCTATGGTACTACTTTTCATGAATTTGGTGCAAAGGAATGGAGCAAAGGAAAACTGTAGGATTTGTTCCTTTAGTGTCTCCTTGAAAGAAAAACCATAGGAATTCTAATTTCCACTTCTCCTCCTTTTCATATTCCTATTCATCAAGCACAAGACTAAGAGATAGTAGCATAATAGCATTATAACCGTACATTTTCTTGTGGTTCGACTTAATCTCACCATGCTTTTTTGCATCCTGTGATCTTCCAATTGTTGTGAATCAAACAGCCAGATTGGCAGAAATCCTGTGTTTTTAAATTCTCTGTTTTGCACGTGCATTCCTATCCTATTCCTGTCTATTTCCTATCCCTGCATTGTTGGAATCCTCAAATTCAAATAAGCCCTTACTCAATTACTTCTGTTACAGATATGTGTCAAAGAAAACCTTGTGTGGTTTGTCCTTCTCCTGCGGCGCTGTGTTCCACCCCAGCTCAGCTGCTCCAACGACGGAAGGGTTCACCACAGCAGGGATCCGCTCTCCAGACTGTATTTCGCCGCCTCAGATCTTCTTCCCCGCCGTCGGCAGCCACGGCAACTGCATTACCATCATCAACTGAGTAGATGACCTTGAGGACTACACGGGTCCGCAAGAGAGGTCGCACTCTTTCATGTCTGCTTACGTTATGCGTCGCTTAATATGATGACATGCTACATTATCTTCGTTTTCACCTATTAGACTCCGAGTCAGTTCCAAACTAATGCTAAAACTTGAGTTTTTAAATGGTTGTGGGGTACATATTGGGGCAGCAATCAGTACTATCTGTCTACTATCTGGTTAATCTCCGGTGTCTACTATGAGTTTCATGTTGGGTGCAAACAAACATTAAAGGAGCCATTATCAGTATTCTTTAACTAAAGCTATTATCTGCCTGCTATCATTGGTTTTGGGTCTATCCACAGTTTTCTACCATCACTCTGGATTTGTGCATGCACTCCTTACATAATCTCACTATGTTTTATTCCTATGCCTGCCAGTTATTGTACACAATGGAACTGATCATGTAGAGCAAAAGAGACGAGCCTTGCGTGGCAATAAAATTTCATGTAGACGTCGTTCCATGGTGGGTGCAAAGGCAGCCCCCCCTCCACCCATTTCGGATCATAATCAAGAGGAAGATAACTGTTATGAGGGGGATTCAGAAGGAGAAGACCACTCCTATTTACCCCATGAGGTCTTCGCTCTAACTTGGCATGTTGATGTTGGTAATATCATGTATATGGTGCCTTGCATTGCTTACTCTATACATTAAAGATGTCATCTGCTTAGGTTAGACATGCTTTGTGTCAATGCCATCTGTTTAGTTTCTTTATCGTATATATGAATCATGCAATGCCATCTTGTCTAGCCAGGCATCATATATGTGAATTTTGCAATGCCACCTTGGTTAGCCAGTCATCTTATATGTGAATTATATCATGCCATCATTTTTTTATTACGTGTTAAATTTGTCAACAATTTTAGTACATTCAATTACTCTTCACGTGCATCAGCCATTTCGCACGGTCATGGAAAAATCTGGAGTGCAAACAAGGTCTTCAGAGCAGACAATGCTATCTGACGAAGTGCATGTCTTGCTGGTTACCGATAGCTCCTCAGAGGAGGATTCAGAGATAGATGACCAGTCATATCCCCCCCCGAGGTGCATGCCCTAACTTGGCAGGGTTATGTTGCTCATATCGTGCGTATGGTATCTTGCATTGCTATGTCATTTGCTTAGTTTAGACATGCTTTGTGTGAATGCCACCTGTTTAGTGTCTAATTACCATATATGTGAATTATGCAATGCCATCTTGTTGCAAGACATTATATATGTGAATTATGCAATGTTATCTTGTTGCAAGGCATTATGTATGTGAATTATGCAATGCCATGTTGTTTAGGCAAGCGTCATATATGTGAATTATATCATGCCGTCCTTTTTTTTGCATTTCTCATTGCTTTTGTCGACAATGTTTGTATATTAAACTGCTCTTCCTATGCATCAGCCATTTGAATTGGTGATGGAGAAATCTAGAGTGAAAACAAGGTCTTCAGAGCAGACAATGCTACCTGCTGAAGCAGATATCTTGCTGGTTACAGATAGCTCTTCAGAGGAGGATTCAGAGGCAGATGACCAGTCCTATTATCCCCCTGAGGTGTATGCTCAAACTTGGCAAGGTTATATTACTCATATAATGCATATGTTGTATTGCAATGCTTAGTTTTTACATCATATACACAATATTGAATGTCATCTCCTTAGTTGACACATCATATATGCGATTGCCCTCTGCTCACTTCCTTAGTATATAAATCATATATTTGAATTATGTCATGCTATGATGTTTACATAGACAACATGTATCTGAATTATGGCATGCCAACCCATTTTCTAAAGACATAATATAGTTATATCATCGCATCCTGTTTACATAGTCATCATATTTAAATTATGTCATTCTATCCATGAATTATATCATGCCATCATGTTTCCGTCGATGGCATGTTTGTGATTAATGGCATGCCAACCACTTTAATAGACACATCGTATAGTTATATCATGTCATCCTGTTTACATAGTCATCATATTTTGAAGTATGTCATTCTATATATCCTATTTAGTTAGCCATCATACATGTGAAATTGTGTCATGCTATCCTGTTTAATTAGCCATCATATATGTGAAATTATGTCCTGCTATTCTGTTTGCTTAGACAACATAAATGTGAATTATTCCATGCCCCGATTTCTTCCCTACTATCCATTGCACCTGTCTATCTTACAATGTCTGTACATTCAATTACTTTTCTTGTTTATCAGCCATTTCAATTGGAGGGAGTGACGGTAGTATCTGTGGGAGTGAAAATGCGGTCTTCAGAAAAGATCGTGCTACCTGTCGATGCAGGTAGAACCATGGTTGTACTTGCCCAAGAACCAGCCCCACCACACATAACCCACACTCATGCAGATTGTACCCCTACCCAATTGGATAGAGAACCAGCTACACCCCTTCTAACCCCAACCCCAACAGATAGACACCCAGTTCCCGTTGACACAGCACCGTCTCCACCACAGAGCACCCAAACACAAGCAGTTAGTAAGGCAACTGTAGTGCCCAAATCACGAGGACCACCACCCCGAACCCGAAGTCAACGCTTAAAGCAGAAGAAGAATTGTTCTCAGGTCAGGTTCCGTAGCTATGGTTCATACTACTTTGCTCTTGCATCACTGTATTTACTGATACCAACTAATTTCAAATTTGAAGGATGCAATTGAAACTCCAATGGCGCAACATGTATGTTTTAAACCTGTTTCTTCAACGTGTTTGGCTATTTGCTGTTGTAACTTGCTCTATGTTGATTTCAGTTTCAATTGAATAAATAGTTATGTTCTCATTCCATGCACATTACAAGTGTTGTTATTGCTGTGTAGTTTCCCACACTTATATTCTGTCTATGCTGCTTTGTCTTAAATAGATATGATTCGAACTGTATCTATCTTGATTTGTCAACATAAACTAGAATGATATAGACCATAAAGTGACGATACTACATAGATATATGTTTGTTTCATGCTGTTATCCTGTCCACCTTACTACTGAACTGGTAAACCTGAGATGTGTTTGTTTGTTTCTCTTTTAGAACGTGGATAAAATATTGGAGAAGAGTACCCTGTTATGCAATGGGAAAGGAAGTAATGTAGATAAGGTTCAAGATAGTGAGATATCCCTGTTGGTCTCCAAGAAAGCTGATAAAAACTATATTGAAGACACTGAGGCAACCCCAAAGTCCTGTCTTGATGTAGTGTTCGAGTTACTGGCTACCACTGCAGGCACCAGCTCTTCGAACTCGTTGCCTGAATCAGTTCGGCTTCTTGAGTCTCAACTTCAAGTTGAAAGACATCGATCAGATGTTATGCGACAGGAAGCCGAAGGACTGAGGAAGTCCCTGCAGAATTCAGATGCATACTTTCTGGTGCAACAGCAAGCGCTGGAGGACTTAAGCGCCAAACAAGATAAAGTTAATAAGGTTGCTAAGCATCTTGCCAGCATTATGGGTACCCAGGATATTGTTTCTTGATCTCTTCTGAAGTGGTTTCAGTTCTAGACTTGTTTTGCTGCGGCGTTTATATGCTGTTGTGTTCCCTATATTTGCACTGGTGGCGAACTTTGATGCCCAGTGGATGTAATATGTGTAATAGCTGTGATAGCCTAGTGTAAGTTGCTTGCTTATTTATTTCCTTGTTGTCTTGTTTATTTGTTTGCTTGTAGTCAGTGCAGTTCTTTTTCTACGGTTTGCTAGTGGTTACAATAACCTATTTTTTAAAACTAGGCTACAATAACCATGGGCTAATATTTACTGTAGTGACACTGGGCCTCCTACAGGCCGTAGAAACAGTGGGCCTTCTACGGGCCGTATAAACAGTGGGCCTTCTATGGGCCGTAGAAGCAGTGGGCCTTCTACGGGCCGTCGAAACAATGGGCCTTCTACGGGCCGTATCATCAACGGGCCTTCTACGGGTCGTATCATCAATGGGCCTTATACGGGCCGTATGATCGATTGGCCAAACATGGGCCGAACAGACCGCATTTTGGCCGTAAACAGGCTAGAGTTGGAATCGTCCGTTCATGGACCGACTATAACGGGCCATCGTTAATAGGCCGTATTTGATGATGCTATGAAAACGGCCCAACGTATTAACGGACCACAAACGGGCCGACTGTAACCACGGGCTGAATTTGGCCCACAAGCAGAAAATGACAGTAACGGGCCGTACGTAAACGAATGCTGGAAATGAGCCCAAGAATAAATTGGCTCTGAAGAAGGCCGGAAGATAACATGGGCTGGAAACGGCCCAACGGTATAACAGGCCATTAATGGGTATAAAGTGATACACTATTCATCACGGGCCAGTTTCACCACGGGCCGTTAACGGGTGTAAAGTGATACACTGTTCATTATGGGCCAGTTTCACCACGGGCCGTTAATAGGCCAAGAGTTACATAGGGCCTCATATGGGCCGAAAGACGTCATGTGCCATACTTGGGCCAGAAGTGGAAATGGGCTGGAATCATATTGGATGGCCCAGATGACGCTACTGGGCCTAATTCGGATAGGGTGTAACAGGCCTTGGGTTAGCGGGCTGTAAATGGGCTATATTCGAACAGGCCGTTAACAGGCTTTCCATGGGCCGGCCCACCAGCTTTTGACCAAGTCAAACGGGCCGGCCTTTACACAGGAATGGGCCTCTGTTGGGCTGTGCCACGTGTCAACATATCATAGGCGCCTATCTGACCCACTAACGAGCTGACACGTGTTTCGTCCGGCCAATAAGAATTTTACACATGGAAATTTCCCATTGGTCGGGGCTGTTAACGGGTTATCGGATCCAAAACTTGACCCGATAGCTTAACGGCGTTCCGTGACGGTGGATGCCACGTGTCGGTCACCCTTGACGAAACCACTTCTATGATGCGCGATTTATCGTCATGGAAGTGGACACTTCCGTGATGATAATTTTGGTAATGTCATGGAACACTTCTACGACAGCATAGGTATGACTATCTTGATTCTGTCATAAATTTGTCATGGATGTACATGCATGACAAAAAATGCGACCTACTGTGACAAACACGTATCATCACGGAAGTGTATTTTTTTGTAGTGGTAGCTTGCCTTCCACGCCAAGTAGAGTCCCATCCGGACACGGGACGAAGTCTTCAATGTTGTATCTTCATAGTCCAATAGTCCGTCCAAAGGATATAGTCCGGCTGTCTGGAGACCCCCTAATCCAGGACTCCCTCACACGCCTTCAGCTGCACCAACTCTCCTTCGTCTACAGAACCAGGTGACATTTTCCAAGCTCGTTTAGCTGGGAGCGCCCATCGGGCTGCATTATTCCCAGGCCGCATGGGTCCATCCCTGTGGCATGTACCCCTTTTGCTTATGTCTTCAGCTTACCTTGTTGGGGGCTCCCCTCGGGCTGCATCATCCCCAAGCTGTTTGGGCTGGACCCGGTGGCATGTACCTTCTTGCATTTATCCAAGTTGATCTGGTCTCCATGTTTAACCTGCCAACTGCTGTCACCTGCTCGATTGCTGCCCACCACGGGTCTATTGTAACACCCTCGATGCGACTATAGCTCCCACATGTCGAGGCACGACTTAGAGACGTAATCGCATTGAAGGCATATGTCGCAAGTTAGGAAATCTTCACAACATCCCATGTAATGTAAATAATAAAGGGGAGAACATAGTTGGCTTACACTCGCCACGTCAATAAAGTACATAAATAACATTACATCATCCAAAACACTCATGGCCCGACTACGGCGCCAAAATAGAAGAAAACCCAACATGCGACAATGGTCCCAATCACCCCCAACTGGTCACCACTACTGATCATCAGGAAAAGACACGTAGTAACACTGAGAGTCCTCATCGAACTCCCACTTGAGCTCGTACTCGTCACCTGGAGCGGAATCACCTGGACCTGCATCTGGATTTATAGTAATCTGTGAGCCACAGGGACTCAGCAATCTCGCACCCTCGCGATCAAGACTATTTAAGCTTATAGGTGTGGCAAGGTAAAATATGAGTGGAGCTGCAGCAAGCAACTAGCAAGTATGGTGGCTAACTTATTCGCAAAAGAGAGCGAGAAGAGGAGGCAAAGCACGAGCGAGAAACTAGAGGAACCACCTGCGCAAACATAACTCCAACACCGTGTCCACTTCCCGGACTCCGCCGAGAAGAGGCCATCACGGCAACACACTCAATTGATTCATTTTAATTAATTAAGGTTCAAGTTATCTACAACCAGACATTAACAAATTCCCATCTGCCCATAACCGTGGGCACGGCTTCCAAAAGTTCAATCCCTGCTGGGGAGTCCCAACTTAGCCCATGACATGCTCTCACGGTCAACGAAGGAATAGACCTCCTCCCAAGACGTTCCGATCAGACTCGGTATCTCGGTAACTCAAGACACTTCGACAGGTTAAAACAAGACCAGCAACACCGCCCGAATGTGCCGACAAATCCCAATAGGAGCTGCACATATCTCGTTCTCAGGGCACACTCAGATGAGACTAGCTACGAGTAAAACCAACCCTCAAGTTTCCCCGAGGTGGCCCCGCAGGCAGCTCAGTTCGGACCAACACTCAGAGGGAGCACTGGCCCGGGGGGGTTAAAATAAGATGACCCTTGAGTCTGCAGAACCCAAGGGAAAGAAAAGTCTAGGTGGCGAATGGTAAAACCAAGGTTGGGCATTGCTAGAAAAGCTTTAATCAAGGCGAAATATCAAGGGGTTCCCATTATAACCCAACCGCGTAAGGAACGCAAAATCCGGGAACATAACACCGATATGACGGAAACTAGGGCGGCAAGAGTGGAACAAAACACTAGGCGAGAGGCCGAGCCTTCCACCCTTTACCAAGTATATAGATGCATTAAGATAACATAGCAATATAATGATATCCCAACAAGTAAATAAATGGTGTTCCAACAAGGAACGGCCTCCAAACTTCACCTGCAACTAGCAACGCTATAAGAGGGGTTGAGCAAAGCGGTAACATAGCCAATCAACGGTTTGCTAGGACATGGTGGGTTAGAGGTTCAACATGGCAATTGGGAGGATGACAAGCAAAAGGTAGGCATCGTAGCATTGGCATAGCAAAGAGCGAGCAAACTAGCATAGCAAAGATAGTAGTGATTTCGAGGGTATGATCATCTTGCCTGCACAGTTGTCAGAGTTGACTAGATCCTCACAAGAAAACTCAACGGGCTCCTCGGTAGCGAACTCGCCTCCCGGCTCTACCCAACAAGACAAACAAGCAACAAGGATACAATCAACCACTTGCAAGACCAAGCAATAAGATGCAATGATGGTACGCTATGCGGGATGCAAAATGTAAGATGTGACAGGAAATGCATGAAACTGGCCTCAACTTGGAATTCCAAGTGTTCCACTGGAAATATGAGATGAAATCGCTTGAAAACCATATAAAGAACGCCGGAATCGGAGTTACGGTTTGGAAATGGCAAGCGTTTTAAGATATGACACCGGTCTGCGATTTACAACAAGTAGGCATCTAAATGCAATGAGATGAATATGCTACAGCCACCAAACATGGCAAAAAAATACATGGCAGGGATGAACACAAGATGCTTAACAAAAGACTAGCACTGAGACACGGCCAAATCATCCATTATGAGGTTCAAACAAGCATGGCAGAAACGCAAATGCAAAATAGATTCCAGACTTAGTGAAATTAACACTTGTCTGAAATTTCAGATCACGAAGCCCTCTTCGGAGCAGCAAAACAACATGATACATGACCTGATTATGATAAATAAGAACATGGCATGGAGCTACTCAACAAGATTAACAAAAGACCCAAAGTGACCTGGGGCCAATAGGGTTCACAAAATATACTAACAAGCACACGAACATAGCTAAAACACAATCAGTTTTCAGACTTAGTGAAAACTGAGACATGCTGAAATATAACTCACGAAGGCATGTAAACGAGCTCGATGCACTCACCACGGTGCAAGTCATGGCAAGGCAAGCACACACCCATAAATAAGGCACAAAATTCTAGCTAGAAATGGCAAGAACAATGGCATAGCATGCACGGATCAACTACAACAACATCGGCAAAATCGCAAACGAGTTGACGATCTGCCCAGATTCACCACGAAGCAAAAGTAGAGCTCGATTGACTCAAGCTAGGGTACTCCATAATTGCAAACAAAGACATGGATGGATATAGAATAACAAGATTAACAAAACTCCTTTAATGATCATTCTCAAAAGAGGCACGGATCACTAGGAAACAAGCTGAACATATGGCATCACGAACTAAATAATCCCAGACTTAGTGAAAACTACTAAGTCCCTGAAAACAGATTTACCGGGTGCTTCACTTTGCAAGCTTGCACAAGTCACCACACACATCCTAAAAATGCATGGGTTGCACCTCTGGAAAGAAGACAAAATCCTTAACAAAACATATGAAGGACTCATAGGCATATCATGCACACAATAATCATGGCAAAAATGACAAAAGTCTAAGATTAAATAGCAGATCTGACAATTATCTCACGAAGCCTCCTTCTAACAGCATTTGGGGCATCAATATTAACTCAAATAAAAATGACGTAATGGAATGAAATGATGTACTCGTCGAGACGAACATTTTGATATACTATATGTCCAAAACGGAGCTACGGATGAAAAGTTACGGGGCCGCGAACATGAGCATATGGATCAAAAATTCTGGGACTTAGTAAAAAAATCAACCTCTCGGATCAGATCTAGGGTTTCGCACGGAAACCGAGGCGCGGCGCTGCACTGTAGCTGTTCGAGGTTCACCGGAAAAAAGGGGCGCGGCGGCCGGAGCTCTCGCCGGAGAGGCACCGGGGAAGTCGGAGGAGACCCGGGCTGGGCGGATCCAGCGCCGGAGGACCCGCCGGTGACGAGGGCAGCCGCGCCCGAGGGCGGACGGCGAGGTGGAAGCCACGGCGAAGGGCGGCCGGCGAGGCGGCAGCCGCGGGCGGGCGGCGGCTGAGGGCGCCGGCGACGAGCTCGCGTGGCTCGGGAGGAGGAGGGAGCGGGGGCGCGCGGAGGATGGGCTCGGGGGGCCGGCGATGGGCCTGCCCGAGCCGGCGGCGCGGTGGTGGTGAGGCGCCGCATGGTGGCTTGCGGGTGGACGGGCTGCGGCGACGGACGCGTCCAGCCGGGGGGTTCGGGGAGAGAGAGATCCGAAAACGAAGGGGGGTGTATTTAGAGGCATCAGTGGAGCTAGGAGAGTCCAAATGAGGTGCGGTTTTCGGCCACGCGATCGTGATCGAACGCTCTAGGACATGGAGCAGAGTTTGGTGGGTTTTGGGCCAAATTGGAGGGGTGTTGGGCTGCAACACATACGAGGCCTTTTCGGTTCCTCGGTTAACCGTTGGAGTATCAAACGAAGTCCAAATGACACGAAACTTGACAGGTGGTCTACCGGTAGTAAACCAAGGCCGCATGACAAGTCTCGGTCCAATCCGGAAATGTTTAATCCCCACACACGAAAGAAAGCTAGAAATGACCACCGGTGGAGAACGAAGCGCCGGAATGCAAAACGGACAACGGGGAAAATGCTCGAATGCATGAGATGAACACGTATGCAGATGCAATGCACATGATGACATGATATGAAATGCATGACAACGAAACCAACACACGGAGACAAAGACCCGAACCCGAGAAATAAATATAACTTAATGCCAGAAACGGCAAGAGTTGGAGTACAAATTGGGAAAGTTACATCTGGGGCGTTACAACACTCCACCACTACGAAATGATCTCATCCCGAGATCTAGGACTGAAAGAACTCCGGGTACTCAGAACGGAGGTGATCCTCGCGTTCCCAGGTAGCTTCACGGTCGGAATGGTGTGACCACTTGACTTTGAGAAATTTGATCGACTTGTTGCGAGTCTTGCGTTCAGTCTCTTCAAGAATAGCAACTGGGTGCTCACGATAAGAGAGATCTTCTTGGAGCTCAATGTCCTCGAAGTTGACAGTGCGGTCAGGAGTCTTGAAGCACTTTCGAAGCTGAGAGACATGGAACACATCATGAACATTTGCAAACTTTGAAGCAAGCTCAAGTTGATAGGCGAGGTCGCCTCTCTTGCTGACAATCTTGAAAGGTCCGACGTATCTAGGGGCAAGCTTCCCTTTGATACCGAAGCGACGAGTACCTTTCATAGGAGAGACACGGAGGTAAACATGATCTCCGATCTTGAAAGCCAAATCATGGTGCTTACTATCATAGTAGCTCTTCTGGCGGGATTGGGCTGCTTTGAGGTTATCACGAATGACTTTGCACATTTCTTCTGATTCTATGATTAAGTCATTACCCAAAAGCTGACGTTCACCGGTTTCAGACCAGTTGAGAGGGGTACGGCACTTCCTGCCATACAGAATTTCAAATGGGGCCTTGCCCGAACTTGCTTGAAAACTATTGTTGTAGGAGAATTCAGCATAAGGAAGACAATTCTCCCACTTCATGCCGAAGGAGATCACACAAGCCCTGAGCATATCTTCAAGAATCTGGTTGACACACTCGACTTGACCGCTTGTTTGGGGATGGAAAGCAGTGCTGAAGCGGATGTTAGTGCCCATGGCCTTCTGAAAAGAATCCCAAAACTTCGAGGTAAAGATGCTGCCACGGTCTGAAGAGATCACTTGAGGAATACCGTGCAGAGAGACAATACGAGAGGTATAGAGTTCCGCCAATTGAGCTGTAGTGATCGACTCCTTGTTAGGCAGAAAGTGAGCCACTTTGGTGAGCTTGTCGATGACAATGAATATAGCATCATTGCCACGCTTGGACTTTGGAAACCCAGTCACGAAGTCCATTTCAATGTGGTCAAACTTCCACTCTGGAATGGCAAGAGGTTGGAGGAGACCAGCTGGCCTTTGGTGTTCTGCCTTCACTCTTCTGCAGACATCACATTCATTCACGAATTGAGCGATCTCGCGCTTCATTCGAGTCCACCAATAAGCTTGCTTGAGGTCCTGATACATCTTCGTGCTACCAGGGTGGATGGAGAGGAGAGAATTGTGAGCCTCGTTCATAATCACTTTACGAAGTTCACCTTTGGGCACAACAATACGATCCTCGAAGAAGAGAGTGTCCTTGTCATCATGGCGGTAGCACTTGTACTTGGACTGACTCTTGGCAATCCCAATCTTCACCTTTTTCACCATAGCATCAAGAAGCTGGGATTGGCGAATCTGGTCTTCTAAGGTAGGAGAGACTAGAAGGTTGGCGAGGAAACCATGAAGAACAACTTGCAGATTAAGCTTGCGGAAAGCTTCACAAAGCTCGGGTTGATAAGGCTTGAGAATCATATTGTTGCAGTAGGCCTTTCTGCTCAAAGCGTCAGCAATCACATTGGCCTTGCCTGGAGTATACTCAATACTCGGATTATACTCTTGAATCATTTCGACCCATCGAGTTTGCCTGAGATTGAGATTAGGCTGAGTGAAGATGTACTTGAGACTCTTGTGATCAGTGAAAATGTCCACTTTTCTTCCCAATAGAAGATGTCTCCAAGTCAACAGAGCATGCACAACTGCAGCCAACTCGAGATCTTGAGTGGGGTAGTTCTTCTCATTAGGCTTCAACTGGCGAGATGTACAAGCAACAACTTTCTTCTCTTGCATCAATATTGCGCCAAGACCTTGGAGAGAGGCATCACAAAAGACCTCGTACAGCTTGGATTCATCAGGCGGAGTCAGAACTGGAGCAGTGATCAACTTCTCTTTCAAAGCGTTGAAAGCAATGTCACACTCCGGAGACCAAACGTACTTGACGTGCTTCTGAAGAAGATTTGAGAGAGGCTTCGCGATCTTAGAAAACTTTTCAACGAATCTTCAGCAATAGCTTGCGAGACCGAGAAAACTGCGGAGTTGCTTCACGTTCTGAGGAGGTTCCCAATTCACAATTGCAGACACCTTCTCAGGATTCACGGAAATGCCCTTGGCAGAGATGATATGACCAAGATAAAGAACCTCATCGAGCCAAAATTCACACTTGGAGAACTTGGCGTAGAACTGATGTTCCCTGAGCTTATCAAGCAGCAAACGCAAGTGTTTGGCATGATCTTCCTTGTTCTTGGAGAAAACCAGAATGTCATCGAGATAGACCAAAACGAAGTCATTGGTGTAGGCGTTGAAGATGAAGTTCATCATGCGAGAGAATGTCGGAGGAGTGTTGGCGAGGCCAAAAGACATGACAGTGTATTCATATGAACCAAAGCTTGTTCTGAAAGCTATCTTGGGAATATCTTCTTCACGAATGCGAATCTGGTGATAACCCATACGGAGATCAAGCTTGGAGAATACTTGAGCACCTTTGAGTTGTTCGAACAGCTCATTGATGTTGGAAGTGGGTATTTGTTCTTGATGGTCTTCTTGTTCACCAGACGGTAATCAACACAAAGTTGGTCCGTTCCATCCTTCTTCTTCACAAAAAGAACACCACAACCCCACGGAGAAGAACTAGGCCGGATGAGACCCATTCTTTCTTGCTCATCGAGTTGCTTCTTCAGCTCCTTCAACTCTTCAGGTCCGAGCTTGTAAGGACGTTTGCACACAGGTTCCGTACCAGGCTCAAGATCAATAACGAATTCAATTGGCCGGTGTGGAGGCATTCCTAGGAGCTCTTCTGGAAAGACGTCTTGATATTCGCAAACGACTGGAATTTGAGAGATGGCATCCAATTCACCCTTCTCATTGAGAGCAAACAGACAGATAGTATTATCCCGAGCGGCAAAGACAATTACATCCTCAGACGAATGAGTCAATTGAATCTGCCTGGCTGCACAATCAAGCTGAGCCTTGTGCTTAGAAAGCCAATCCATCCCGAGAATAAGATCAATATCCGAGTTACCAAGAACCATTGGAGAAGCCAGAAACTTGAAGTCACCCATCAAGATAGAAATATCCGGAACCATCAAACTGGAACTCAGACGCTTAGCCGGAGAGACGACTTGCATAGCTCTAGGTAAAGCCTTAGTACTAAAATTGTTCTCCGATGCAAATGGGAATGACATGAAGGAATGCGATGCAGCAGAGTCAAAAAGTACTTTTGCGGGAATATCATTAACAGGAAGGTTACCCATGATGACATCTGAAGAATCCTCTGCCTGAGCTGCATTCATCAAATTGACCTTGGCATGCTTGGGGTTATGCTTGACCACAGCTGTACTTGCCGATCTGACAGGAGGAGGAGGAGGAAGACGCCTCTGGTTGAAACACTTATTGGCATAGTGACCCTTCTGTTGGCACTTGTTGCATATGACCTCTGAAAGCGGACGGTGATACGGAGCACTCGATCTTGGAGCTTGAGACGAAGTCTTGTTCTGAAAGCCAGGGTTGGGTGGGTGGGAAGAACCACTGCCACCTTTGCTCTTCTTCTGATACGGCTGACGGAACGGAGGAGGAGGAAGCCAAAACTTCTGCTGCTTGGCCACTTGAGTAGAGGAAGAAGGAGTAACATCTCTGACTCGCTTCCTGGAAGCATCACACCTCAACTGAGCAGCCTCTTGCTTCAGTGCCATGTTGTAGAACTCATCGTATCTCAAGGGCTCGAAGAGAACAAGAGCGAGCTGAATATCTTCTCTGAGACCACCCCTGAACTAGTATATCATGCTCTTCTCAGAGGGAGCACTGGCCCGTGGGGGTTAAAATAAGATGACCCTTGAGTCTGCAGAACCCAAGGGAAAGAAAAGTCTAGGTGGCGAATGGTAAAACCAAGGTTGGGCATTGCTGGAAAAGCTTTAATCAAGGCGAAATATCAAGGGGTTCCCATTATAACCCAACCGCGTAAGGAACGCAAAATCCGGGAACATAACACCGATATGACGGAAACTAGGGCGGCAAGAGTGGAACAAAACACTAGGAGAGAGGCCGAGCCTTCCACCCTTTACCAAGTATATAGATTCATTAAGATAACATAGCAATATAATGATATCCCAACAAGTAAATAAATGGTGTTCCAACAAGGAACGGCCTCCAAACTTCACCTGCAACTAGCAACGCTATAAGAGGGGTTGAGCAAAGCGGTAACATAGCCAATCAACGGTTTGCTAGGACATGGTGGGTTAGAGGTTCAACATGGCAATTGGGAGGTTGACAAGCAAAAGGTAGGCATCGTAGCATTGGCATAGCAAAGAGCGAGCAAACTAGCATAGCAAAGATAGTAGTGATTTCGAGGGTATGACCATCTTGCCTGCACAGTTGTCAGAGTTGACTGGATCCTCACAAGCAAACTCAACGGGCTCCTCGGTAGCGAACTCGTCTCCCGGCTCTACCCAACAAGACAAACAAGAAACAAGGATACAATCAACCACGTGCAAGACCAAGCAATAAGATGCAATGATGGTATGCTATGCGGGATGCGATGCGGGATGCAAAATGCAAGATGTGACAGAAAATGCATGAAACTGGCCTCAACTTGGAATTCCAAGGGTGCCACTGGAAAGATGAGATGAAATCGCTTGAAAACCATATAAAGAACGCCGGAATCGGAGTTACGGTTTGGAAATGGCAAGCGTTTTAAGATATGACACCGGTCTGCGATTTACAGCAAGTAGGCATCTAAATGCAATGAGATGAATATGCTACAGCCACCAAACTTGGCAACAAAATACATGGCAGGGATGCACACAAGATGCTTAACAAAAGACTAGCACTGAGCCACGGCCAAATCATCAATTATGAGGTTCAAAGAAGCATGGCAAAAACGCAAATGCAAAATAGATTCCAGACTTAGTGAAATTAACACTTGTCTAAAATTTCAGATCACGAAGCCCTCTTCGGAGCAGCAAAACAACATGATACATGACCTGATTATGATAAATAAGAACGTGGCATGGAGCTAATACACAATCTTAACAAAAGACCCAAAGTGACCTGGGGCCAAAAGGGTTCACAAAATATACTAACAAGCACACGAACATAGCTAAAACACAATCAGTTTTCAGACTTAGTGAAAACTGACACATGCTGAAATATAACTCACGAAGGCATGTAAACGAGCTCGATGCACTCACCACGGTGCAAGTCATGGCAAGGCAAGCACACACCCATAAATAAGGCACAAAATTCTAGCTAGACATGGCAAGAACAATGGCATAGCATGAATGGATCAACTACAACAATATCGGCAAAATCGCAAACGAGTTGACGATCTGCCCAGATTCACCATGAAGCAAAAGTAGAGCTCGATTGACTCAAGCTAGGGTGCTTCATAATTTCAAACAAAGACATGGATGGATAGATCATAACAAGATTAACAAAACTCCTTTAATGATCATCATCAAAAGAGGCATGGATCACTAGGAAACAAGCTGAACATATGGCATCACGAACTAAATAATCCCAGACTTAGTGAAAACTACTAAGTCCCTGAAAACAGATTTATCGGGTGCCTCACTTTGCGAGCTTGCACAAGTCACCACACACATCCTAAAAATGCATGGGTTGCACCTCTGGAAAGAAGACAAAATCCTTAACAAAACATATGCAGGACTCACAGGCATATCATGCACACAATAATCATGGCAAAAATGACAAAAGTCTAAGATGAGCTAGAAGATCTGATAATTATCTCACGAAGCCTCCTTCTAACAGCATTTCGGGCATCAAGATTAACTCAAATAAAAATGACGCAATGGAATGAAATGATGTACTCGTCGAGGCAAACATTTTGATATACTATATGTCCAAAACGGAGCTACGGATGAAAAGTTACGGGGCCACGAACATGAGAGTATGGATCAAAAATTCTGGGACTTGGTAAAAAAAATCAACCTCTCGGATCAGATCTAGGGTTTCGCACGGAAACCGAGGCGCGGCGCTGCACTGTAGCTGTTCGAGGTTCACCGGAAAAAAGGGGCACGGCGGCCGGAGCTCTCGCCGGAGAGGCGCCGGGGAAGTCGGAGGAGAACCGGGCCGGGCGGATCCGGCGCCGGAGGACCCGCCGACGACGAGGGTAGCCATGCCCGAGGGCGGCCGGCGAGGCGGCAGCCGCGGGCGGGCGGCGGCGGAGGGCGCCGGCGACGATCTCGCGCGGCTCGGGAGGAGGAGGGCGCGGGGGCGCGCGGCGGATGGGCTCGGGGGGCCGGCGATGGGCCTGCCCGGGCCGGCGGCGCGGTGGTGGTGAGGCGCCACGTGGCGGCTTGCGGGTGGACGGGCTGCGGCGGTGGACGCGTCCGGCCGGGGGCGGACGTGTCCGTCGGTGGCGGGGATCCTTTTTTTAGGGGGGGGGGGGTTCGGGGAGAGAGAGATCCGAAAACGAAGGGGGGTGTATTTATAGGCATAAGTGGAGCTTGGAGAGTCCAAATGAGGTGCGGTTTTCGGCCACGCGATCGTGATCGAACGCTCTAGGACATGGATCAGAGTTTGGTGGGTTTTGGGCCAAATTGGAGGGGTGTTGGGCTGCAACACACACGAGGCCTTTTCGGTCCCTCGGTTAACCGTTGGAGTATCAAACGAAGTCCAAATGACACGAAACTTGACAGGCGGTCTACCGGTAGTAAACCAAGGCCGCATGACAAGTCTCGGTCCAATCCAGAAATGTTTAATCCCCACACACGAAAGAAAGCTAGAAATGACCACCGGAGGAGAACGAAGCGCCGGAATGCAAAACGGACAACGGGGAAAATGCTCGAATGCATGAGATGAACACGTATGCAGATGCAATGCACATGATGACATGATATGAAATGCATGACAACGAAAACAACACACGGAGACAAAGACCCGAACCCGAGAAATAAATATAACTTAATGCCGGAAACGGCAAGAGTTGGAGTACAAATTGGGAAAGTTACATCTGGGGCGTTACATCTGTTCATCCTATGCAATCCGCTTGTATGTTAAAAAGGGGCTCCTGAGCATCGCGACTCAGGAGCTCTTACTGACTCTCTAGCCCTCACCCCCTGGCCTTGACCACGACATCGCGACCTGGCATACCAGTGGCGGCTGAGCTCGCTCGAGGGCCGGGACCTGAGGACGTAGAGTGCTTGCATCTAACCGCCTTGCAAGGACATGCAGTCACCAAGACTCAAGACCAAGAGCAACCCGCCTTGTGGTAGGGCCTCGTGAGTCCCGCGCTGGCTCACGAGTGCCTAGATACACCTCGCAGCCCTGCCGTGCAAGCCACTTGTTAGGGCGGGGCTGTACACGCCCCGGGGGCTTCTCTCGGAGGGGGCCCCCATCCCATGCCTAAGTGGAAGCACCATTCTCCACGCTGGCTAACGACACTGTCGAGGAGAGGCTATGCCTGTGTACAAGCGGAAGCACTATGCTCCGCGCTGGTGATAAACAACAGAGGGAGGCCCCACGGTCGTACCGACCTCAGGGAGCCCAGAGCTTAGTGCCCAGCCTCGCCACAACGCCTCCCCTCGGAAGAGCCGCATGAGGGGGATGGGCACGAGGGCTATGCTCGGGTCACATCCAAGCGCACGCCGCCCAACCAGGTCCCCCGGACCTGGGCGTCGCGCGCCCCTCCTGAGGCCTCGGCGAGGGCAGGTATGGAAATTGTTTGCATGTCAAGGGGGACTCGTGAGCAATGCAACTTAGGAGCCTAACTGGTCACGTAGCCCCTCACTCCTTGGTCCGTCCTGGTCTCCTGTCGGCCCAATGGCGGTTGAGGGATGCGCGGGGCCGGGCTCTGCCGACGTAGAACGTTAATCTATCCTCACGAACTCTCCATATATGATGTTTGCGCGTCAAGGGGGACTCTTGAGCATCACGACTCAAGAGCCTAACTGGTCACGTAGCCCCTCACTACTTGGTCTGTCCTGGTCTCCGGTCGACCCAATGGCGGTTGAGGTATGCGCGGGGCCGGGCTCTGCCAATGCAGAACGCAAAGCAAATAGGAAGGAAATCACCAAATCTCGAAGCAAATATTACAAGCATATTGTTCTCACAACACCAAATGAAAAGTCTAAACGCCTCCACGAGGCCTGATACATGTCGCAGGAACGAAACAGGAAGAGTAGCCGCAGGTCACCCCTGGATATCGCCATCGCCTGCGGAAGGTGCTCCCCCATGGGCAACGATGTTCTCACCTTCAGCCGCAGGATCCGCGGCGTCGCCAGACAGAGGATCAGAGACAAAGCCGCGGAACTTCCCCAGCAAAGCCTCCACTTGACCTTCAACAACTGCAGCGGCGGCTTCGCAGTGATCTTCAGCCACACGCTCCAGCAGCTCGTCAAGGCGGGCATTGGGATCATGGAGGTACAGATGGCTGAGGACGCGAGTCAGTGCGGCTGAAGACAGGGCACGAGCTTCTGCTTCTGCCATGGGACCGAGACCATCGACGACCTCCTCAAGCGCCTTCACCACGAGAGGAAGCAGCTGGGCGGGGCCGTCCTTGTCGGTGTCCAGCGGCCTCTCCAGGCCGTGCTTGTAGAGTGTCTTCAGCGCCTTGCGAGACCTCTTCTCGAGATCGGCAAAGGCCACGCGGTCTTCGGCCAGGACTCACGCCTTGGCATTCAGATCGGCCTCCCTCGTCCCCATCTTCTGCTCCAACTCTTCCAACCGGTTGCACTCGGCGGCCTGCTTCCTCCCCAGCTCCGCCAGCTCAGCATCGCGGTTCTTGACGGCTTCCTCCTGGGACTTCATCCCCTCCTCCTTCACCTGGCGGCAGCATACCTCTTCGGCGTGCTTGTCGCGCAGGCTCTGCAACTCGCCCTCCAGCACTTGGCAGCGGTCACAGGCGGCCTTGGTGTCTTTCAGTGCCTCCTCACGATTGGCTGCAGTGCTAGCCGCTCCTCGCTTCTCCTCCTCGAAAGCCGCAGCAGCCTGGCTCAGCGTTGCGCGAACTGCCAGGTCGGAGTGAAGCCAGCCAGAGGCCAGCTCTAGACGCCCGGCCACTAGGCGCGGGTCCGCGCTCAGGAGATCCGCCTGCAGCCAGGTCATCTCCGAAAGGGCACGCCCCAAGATAGCAGCAGGAGCAGAGGAACCAGGGAGTGGAGGTGCTGTGGAGGGAGGAAGCGGCACCGTCACCAGGCCTCGGGAGACCGCGGGTTCCGGAGTAGCTAGGATCTCGTCAGCCGCGCCAAGCGCCGGCGCCTCCGGAGCCAGCGGGGCCATGGGGGGCTGACTCCACGCGGCAATGTTCTTCTTGGCCCCGCGAGGACGACCAGGATGGGGAGATGCGGGTGTTGTTGCCTCCTTTCTCTACAGAGGGAGGCATGGTCGCCGTACCCTCCTTCCTCTTCTTCACGGAAGATGCCGGCCTGATCAACCAAGGGCGAGCGTCAGGAAATTACAAGTACCGGCAGGGATAAAGTGAAGCTCGAAATACCTACCGGTCCACCGCAAAGTACTCCACCGTTCGCTTATGAAGCTTGAGGCCTGACGGCATCGGGAACTGAGGGGCAGGTGTTCGGGCTCCGGCGGCGCCAGGCGGTGCGGAGGTGGAACCGGATCCAGCCCCAGGAGGCGCCGGGGTGGAGGCGGCACCACGGACCACCAGAGACGACCTACCCTTTATCGGTATGAGGGGTTGCTCCCTCTCCCCTTGGTAGGCATTGGCTTCGGCATCATCAGGAAGGGCGCGGAGAAATCTCAGCCTTGCTCAGAGGGGAGGTCTCCCCCACCTCTTCTGGGGTCTTCTCCGAGTCCGCCTCCTCCTCCTCTCCGCGGGACTCGCTAGAAGACACCTCCACCAGTTTCTGCGCCATAGGAGCTCCCGATAACACCGGCGACACCAGCCCGTGCGCATCAAAGGTCGGCCTGGAGGCGACGAATTCCTCCCGGTCCCTGTTCCTGCGTTGGAACAGGGGAATGAAGGCGCTAGGCGGGTACTCCTGGTTGTCTTCAACTATGAGACGCAGGACGGCGTCCAGTTCATCGTCAGGCAGGTCCCTCGGCCTCAGGCAGGCCTTCTATTCCCCTCCTTCAAGCTCCCAGAAGGGACGCGCGCGCGCCTGGAGTGGGGCAACCCGCAGCGTCAGGAACTCCCTCAGGAGCATCGCTCTCGTTATCTTGGCCACCCTCGCATTGCCCGGCTTCAGGTCAGTCATCATTTGTCCCAACACTGACGATGCCCGCTGGTCGACAAGCTCCACCCTGGGCCACTCCTTGCCCTGGTGGGGCGCCTCTGTTGGCAACATCATGCCCGGATGGACGAGCTTGGCATCCATCGTGACCCATTTGGACCGAATATTATTGGCCCTCTTCCCGGTGCTCGAGATCGAGTTGGCCTTGCCGGACGCAATGAAGTTGGCGCATCCGGAGATGTGACCCTCGCTGACGCGGAGGAAGAAGAAATGGCGCAGGAGCACCACAGACGGCATCACACCCAGGTACGCCTCACACTAGTATGCGAAGATGGACAGGAGGAGGACAAAGTTGGGATGGAGGTGCAATGCCTGCAGCCCGTAGTGGTCGAGGAGTTCATAGAAGAAATCAGAGAAGGGAGGAACCAACCCAACAGCGACGCTGCTCGAGAAGAAGGGGAAGAAGGAGCTCCCCTCAGGCTCCGTCTCGTCGGAGGCTAGCCGGAGATCCGTCTTCCCCCACTCGTTGCTCTCTCCCGCCGTCAGCAGGCGCACAGAGGCAAGGCTCTTCTCTATGACAGTGGGCGCCTCAAGAGCAGGCTTGTGCCAAGCCGAAGCCGAGGAAGTCTTGACCTTGCGCGGCGCCATGGGTGGCTGATGCAGAGCAAGGCCGGAGCAGATCTGGAGGTAGTGGCGACGAAGAGCAAGAAAGGGGATCTGGAGTGAGGCAAGGAAGAAGCAAGGAAGGCAAGTGCTGCCTGCGCCAGCCTTTTTCTCAGGTCAAGCAGTTACCGAGGCAGCATGGGGAAGCGGAGGCGCCCACGTCCAATCAACCGTCACCCGTCAATCGAGGCCGCAGGCTTTGGGGGGCCGCAATGCTCCGTACATGGCCCTTGGCTTCGCCGCGAAGCCAAGCCCGAGCGCACCTTGGGCCCGGGGGCTACTGTCGGCGTCCTGGGAACGGGGGTCCCCGGACTTGCCTGCCAGCGGCCCGCGGCGTGGCTGATCCTGTAGGACGTACGACCCATCTTAACCAACAAAGCATCCAAGACCCTCGCGAAGGTCCAAGCCTCGCGAGGCGGACGATGCAAGACCTCCTCGGGAGTAGCCTAGCTAGGCAGGCTCATGAGGAGCGGAGAGATCAAGGCGGGGCAAACCTCATGAGAACCTCGTGACGTGAGCCATGACGCACGACACCAGGAAGGCGCTAGGCGGGCGCCAGCGTGCGCAGCGTCCTTGTTTAGTCTTTGGTGCTAAGGAGGCCAGCGCAGGCGAAGAGTACCCAGGCATCAGGCAAAGGTTGCTATATTGGTGCAACGAGACCAAGACCAGGAGGACAGCAAGACGGAGGTCATCGTGGAGCCCAAGATGGCGTCACCACCAGAGCCTTTGGCAAGAGAAGACCACTTGTGTCAGGATAGCTTGTACTAGTTGTCCCCCTTCGAATTAGTCTGCCATTGTTGGCTCCCTTCCTGCTCGATATTTGGGAAGAGGACCAGGGCCAATATAAATAGGGCTAGCCACCACCTTAGCAAGGGCGGGAGAGAGAGAGAGAGGGGGGACGGATCATGAAGGCATAGATCATTCGGGGACGGATCATTCAGACCATCCTCACACACACAAGCTCATCGAGCTCAAGAACACCTCAACCTCAGG
Source organism: Triticum urartu (assembly GCF_056163025.1). Classification (NCBI taxonomy): domain Eukaryota; kingdom Viridiplantae; phylum Streptophyta; class Magnoliopsida; order Poales; family Poaceae; genus Triticum; species Triticum urartu. The sequence goes on from NC_141875.1 coordinate 232,044,320, forward strand.
AGGCTATTCTTCCTTTGTACTGTTCACCATCAGCCCTAGAGGCAATCCACCACCACCACACTGGAGTAGGGTATTACACCACAACAGTGGCCCAAACCAGTATAAATCTTGTATCTTTCTGTGTTGCGAGTTCGTCGAGTTCGTTCGCGAGATCTTAATGAGCTAGGGCATAGATTGGTAGGAAGGAAAGACTTTGCGCGCACCCCAGTGTTTGAACCTTAAGGGTTTGCCGGAACCCCACATCCGACATAGTATTCATACTACTTCAAGCTGCATTAAATCAACACATGCAAGTATCAAAAGGAGTCACGACATGCATCAATAAACGCAAATTATTGAAATATATCGAGTACAGTGCTTTGATGTGTCATGTCAACTCGTACAAGATCGAGAAGTTTGATTACTACAATGCCCTCTCCCTCGCGGACTGAGCTCCGGTGGCTGCACCTGCCTTTGGCTACATGACAGGTGGGCCACCCGCCTGTTGGGCCCACCTGTCATGCACGCATAGGAAGGAGAAGTAAGTCAATGAATCTGCGTCCCTCCCTCGCCCATGAGCGTGGTGGCTGGTAGGACTAGGAGAATCTTTCGTTCGCTACACAGTCTACCTCCCTCACGCGGTGGACATGCAGCAGTTCAATCGGTGTTAGATGGCCAGAAGCATGCATTAGTACTCCATCATTGTTCGACTTCCTGAAGAGGCAAAGAGCCAAGCGTAGCCTGGATGCTCGTGTGACAGTTTCATGTGTAGAGTAGTCTAGGATAGCGTGTACTGTGCCAGTAAGCTTAAAATCGTTGGGGTCGGCTCCATGCTTATTTACTAAAATAATCTTCTGGCCCTACCTATCATCCTGGTGATTGTAGTTTGCATGCTCATCTTGTTAAGACAGGAATATATATTTTAATTTGTGGTGGGGTAAATGTTAGAGGTTGCAGCAAATGGAGTATTCTACACTACAGGTCTTTCAGCCAAGTTTAGAGGCAACCATGTGGGGCCAGTGGCTCGCGTCAACTCGCACAACGAGGAGAAGCTTGATTTTACTACTACACACCTTCTCCCTCGCCCATGCGCGTGGTGGCTCGCAAATGAGGACAGGCTTTTGCTTATACTAATACTATAATAAGCTATCCAACTAGTTGTGTATCACTACTCAGTTTTGCCATTAGAAGTTACAACTACTCAAAAATGCCATCGATCTGTGAGATGCCTTCTCAAAAATGCAATTAGATATCTCAAAAATGCCATTGTTAAGTTAGATGTTTGCTCAAAAATGCCATTAGACATTGTGATTTTCACGTCAAACCCGTTGACCATGTTACATGACAAAAATAAGCCGATTCTCACAATGATAAGTGTGGTCCTGCTTGTCAGGAGTAACCAAGCGAACAATTTTACAAGAAAATAAGAATGTTGTTGGGATCAAGTAGGCCCCACACTTTATTTTATTGTAGTGAGATAGAGGGAGAGCTTGTTGGAAATATGCCCTAGAGGCAATAATAAATTGGTTATTATTATATTTCCTTGTTCATGATAATCGTTTATTATCCATGCTATAATTGTATTGATAGGAAACTCAGATACATGTGTGGATACATAGACAACACCATGTCCCTAGTAAGCCTCTAGTTGACTAGCTCGTTGATCAATAGATGGTTACGGTTTCCTGACCATGGACATTGAATGTCGTTGATAACGGGATCACATCATTAGGAGAATGATGTGATGGACAAGACCCAATCCTAAGCATAGCACTAGATCGTGTAGTTCATATGCTATAGCTTTTCTAATGTCAAGTATCATTTCCTTAGACCATGAGATTGTGCAACTCCCGGATACCGTAGGAGTGCTTTGGGTGTATCAAACGTCACAACGTAACTGGGTGACTATAAAGGTGCATTACGGGTATCTCCGAAAGTGTCTGTTGGGTTGGCATGAATCGAGACTGGGATTTGTCACTCCGTGTAAACGGAGAGGTATCTCTGGGCCCACTCGGTAGGACATCATCATATGCGCAATGTGACCAAGGAGTTGATCACGGGATGATGTGTTATGGAACGAGTAAAGAGACTTGCCGGTAACGAGATTGAACAAGGTATAAGGATACCGACGATCGAATCTCGGGCAAGTAACATACCGCTAGACAAAGGGAATTGTATACGGGATTGATTAAGTCCTTGACATCGTGGTTCATCCGATGAGATCATCGTGGAACATGTGGGAGCCAACATGGGTATCCAGATCCCGCTGTTGGTTATTGACCGGAGAGTCGTCTCGGTCATGTCTGCATGTCTCCCGAACCCGTAGGGTCTACACACTTAAGTTTCGGTGACGCTAGGGTTATAGAGATATTAGTATGCAGTAACCCGAAAGTTGTTCGGAGTCCCGGATGAGATCCCGGACATCACGAGGTGTTCCGGAATGGTCCGGAGGTAAAGAATTATATATAGGAAGTGCTATTTCGGCCATCGGGACAAGTTTCGGGGTCATCGGTATTGTACCGGGACCACCGGAAGGTTCCCGGGGGCCCACCGGGTGGGGCCACCTGCCCCGGGGGCCACATGGGCTGTAGGGGGTGTGCCTTGGCCTATATGGGCCAAGGGCACCAGCCCCAAGAGGCCCATGCGCCAAGAGAGAAAAAAAGGGGGAGAGTCCTACAAGGGGAAGGCACCTCCGAGGTGCCTTGGGGAGGATGGACTCCTCCCCACCCTTGGCCGCACCCTTCCTTGGAGGAAGGGGCAAGGGCTGCGCCTCCCCCTCTCCCTTGGCCCTATATATAGTGGGGAAAAGGAGGAGCAAACGGATCTAAGGCCTGGCGCCTCCCTCTCCCTCCCGTGACACATCTTCCTCCTCCCGCAGCGCTTAACGAAGCCCTGTTGGAATCCCGCTACTTCCACCATGCCGTCGTGCTTCTGGATCTCCATCAACCTCTCCCTCCTCCTTGCTGGATCAAGGCATGGGAGACGTCTCCGTTCCGTACGTGTGTTGAACGCGGAGGTGCTGTCCGTTCGGCACTAGGATCATCGGTGATTTGAATCACGACGAGTACGACTTCATCGACCCCGTTCACTTGAACGCTTCCGCTTAGCGATCTAAAAGGGTATGTAGATGCACTCTCCTTCCCCTCGTTGCTGGTTTCTCCATAGATAGATCTTGGTGACACGTAGGAAAATTTTGAATTTCTGCTACCTTCCCCAACAGTGGCATCATGAGCTAGGTCTATTGCGTAGATTCTATGCACGAGTAGAACACAAAGTAGTTGTGGGCGTTGATTTTGTTCAATATGCTTGCCGTTACTAGTCTTATCTTGATTCGGCGGCATCGTGGGATGAAGCGGCCCGGACCAACCTTACACGTACTCTTACGTGAGACCGGTTCCACCGACAAACATGCACTAGTTGCATAAGGTGGCTAGCGGGTGTCTGTCTCTCCTACTTTAGTCGGATCGGATTCGATGAAAAGGGTCCTTATGAAGGGTAAATAGCAATTGGCATATCACGTTGTGGTTTTGCGTAGGTAAGAAACGTTCTTGCTAGAAACCCATAGCAGACACGTAAAACATGCAAACAACAATTAGAGGACGTCTAACTTGTTTTTGCAGGGTATGCTATGTGATGTGATATGGCCAAAAGGATGTGATGAATGATATATGTAATGTATGAGATTGATCATGTTCTTGTAATAGATGATCATGGAGCCCCAAGATGGAGATCAAAGGAGCTACATGATATTGGCCATATCATGTCACTATTTGATTGCATATGATGTTTATCATGTTATGCATCTTGTTTACTTAGTACGACGGTAGTAAATAAGATGATCCCTCATTAAAATTTCAAGAAGTGTTCTCCCCTAACTGTGCACCGTTGCTACAGTTCGTCGCTTCGAAGCATCACGTGTTAATCGGGTGTGATAGATCCTTTCATTCACATACAACAGGTGTAAGCAAGATTTACACATGCAAAAACACTTAGGGTTAACTTGACGAGCCTAGCATGTGAATACATGGCCTCGGAACACAGAGACCGAAAGGTCGAGCATGAGTCGTATAGAAGATACGATCAACATGAAGATGTTCACCGACGTTTACTAGTCCGTCTCACGTGTTAATCGGACACGGCCTAGCTCACTTGGATCATGTAATCACTTAGATGACTAGAGGGATGTCTATCTGAGTGGGAGTTCATAAGATGAACTTAATTATCCTGAACATAGTCAAAAGGATTTTGCAAATTATGTCGTAGCTCACGCTATAGTTCTACTGTTTAGATATGTTCCTAGAGAAAAATTAGTTGAAAGTTGATAGTAGCAATTATGCGAACTAGGTCCGTAAACTGAGGATTGTCCTCATTGCTTCATAGAAGGCTTATGTCCTTAATGCACCGCTCGGTGTGTTGAACCTCGAACGTCGTCTGTGGATGTTGCGAACATCTGACATACACGTTTTTATAACTACATGATAGTTCAGTTAAACGGTATAGAGTTGAGGCACCAAAGACATTTTGAAACATCACGAAACATATGAGATGTTTTGAGGGCTGAAATTGGGATTTCAGGCTCGTGCCCACGTCAAGAGGTATAAGACCTCCGACGATTTTCTTAACCTGCAAACTAAGGAGAAAAGCTCAATTGTTGAGCTTGTGCTCGGATTGTCTGAGTACAACAATAATTTGAATCAAGTGGGAGTTGATCTTCCAGATAAGATAGTGATGTTTCTTCGAAGTCATTACCACCAAGCTGCTAGAGCTTCGTGATGAACTATAATATATCAGGGACATATAAGATGATCCTTGAGTTGTTCGTGATGTATGACACCGCGAAAGTAGAAATCAAGAAGGGCAAGGGCAAGAAGGGATACTTCATGAAACGGCAATTCAGCTGCTGCTCTAGTGAAGAAACCCAAGGTTGAACCCAAACCCGAGACTAAGTGCTTCTGTAATAAGGGGAACAGCCACTGGAGCATAATTACCCTAGATACTTGGTAGATAAGAAGGCTGGCAAGGTCGATAGAAGTATATTGGATATACATTGTGTTGATGTGTACTTTACTAGTACTCCTAGTAGCACCAGGGTATTAGATACCGGTTCGGTTGCTAAGTGTTAGTAACTCGAAGTAAAAGCTACGGAATAAACGGGGACTAGCTAAAGGTGAGCTGACGATATGTGTTGGAAGTGTTTCCAATGTTGATATGATCAAGCATCACACGCTCCCTCTACCATCGATATTGGTGTTAAACCTAAATATTTGTTATTTGGTGTTTGCGTTGAGCATAGACATGATTGGATTATGTCTATCGCAATACGGTTATTCATTTAAGGAGAATAATGGTTACTCTATTTATTTGAATAATACCCTCAATGGTCTTACGCCTGAAATGAATGGTTTATTGAATCTCGATCGTAGTGATACACATGTTCATGCCAAAAGATAGTAATGATAGTACCACCTACTTGTGGCACTGCCACGTAAGTCATATCGGTATAAAACGCATGAAGAAGCTCCATGTTGATGGATCTTTTGGACTCACTCATTTTTGAAAAGTTTGGGACATGCGAACCATGTCTATTGGTATATATGCATGAAGAAACTCCATGCAAATGGACCGTTTTGTACTCGCTTGATTTTGAATCACTTGAGACATGCAAATCATACCACATGGGCAAGATGACTAAAAGCCTCGTTTTTCAGTAAAATGGAACAAGAAAGCAACTTGTTGGAAGTAATACATTTTGATGTGTGCAATCCGATGAGTGCTGAGGCATGTAGTGGATATCGTTATGTTCTTACTTCACAGATGACTTGAGTAGACGTTGAGTATATTTACTTGATGAATCACGAGTCTGAATTATTGAAAGGTTCAAGTAATTTCAGAGTGAAGTTGAAAGATCGTCGTGACAAGAGGATAAAAGATCTATGATATGATCATAGAGATGAATATCTGAATTACGAGTTTGGCACGGAATTAAGACATTGTGGAAATTGTTTCACAACTAATACAGCCTGGAACACCATAGTGTGATGGTGTGTCCGAACATCATAACTGCACCCTATTGGATATGATGCATACCATGATGTCTCTTATCAAATTACCACAATAGTTTATGGGTTAAGCATTAGAGACAACCACATTCACTTTAAATAGGGCACCACGTAATTCCGATGATATGACACCGTATGAACTATGGTTTAGAGAAACCTAAGCTGTCATTTCTTAAAAGTTTGGGGCTGCGATGCTTATGTGAAAAAGTTTCAGGCTGATAAGCTCGAACCCAAAGCGGATAAATGCATCTTCATAGGACACCCAAAACAGTTGGGTATACTTCCTGTCTCAGATCCGAAAGCAATAAGGGATTGTTTCTAGAATCGGGTCCTTTCTCAAGGAAAAGTTTCTCTCGAAAGAATTGAGTGGTAGGATGGTGGAGACTTGATGAGGTTATTAAACCGTCTCTTCAACTAGTGTATAGCAGGGCACAAAGAGTTGTTCCTGTGGCACCTACACCAATTGAAGTGGAAGCTTATGATATTGATCATGAGACTTCAGATCAAGTCACTCCCAAACCTCGTGGGATGACAAGGATGCGTACTACTTCAGAGTGGTACGTAACCCTGTCTTGGAAGTCATGTTGCTAGACAACAATGAACCTACGAGCTATGGAGAAGCGATGGTGGGCCTGGATTCCGATAAATGGCTCAAGGCCATAAAATCCGAGAGAGGATCCATGTATGAAAACAAAGTGTAGACTTTGGCAGAACGGCTCGATGGTCGTATGGCTATTGAGTGCAGATGGATTTTAAAGGAAGACGGACAATGATGGTAAATGTCACCATTAAGAAAGCTCGACTTGTCATTAAGATGCTTTCCGACAAGTTCAAGGAGTTGACTACGATGAAACTTTCTTACTCGTAGCGATGCTAAGAGTCTGTTGGAATTATATTAGCGATTACTGCATTATTTATGAAATCTTGCAGATAGGATGTCAAAACATTGTTTCCTCGACGATTTCTTGAGGAAAGGTTGTATGTGATACAACCGGAAGGTTTTGTCAATCCTGAAAGATGCTAATAAGTATGCAAAGCTCCAGCAATCCTTCTAGGGACTGGAGTAAGCATCTCGGAGTTGGAATGTATGCTTTGATGAGATGATCAAAGATTTTGGGTTTATACAAAGTTTATGAGAAACTTGTATTTCCAAAGAAGTGAGTGGGAGCACTATAGAATTTCTGATGAGTATATGTTGTTGACATATTGTTGATCAGAAATGATGTAGAATTTCTGGAAAGCATATAGGGTTATTTGGAAAGTGTTTTCAATGAAAAACCTGGATTAAGCTACTTGAGCATTGAGCATCAAGATCTATAAGGATAGATCAAAACGCTTAATGGTACTTTCAAATGAGCACATACCTTGACATGATCTTGAAGTTGTTCAAGATGGATCAGTCAAAGAAGGAGTTCTTGCCTGAGTTGTAAGGTATGAAGTTAAGACTTAAAGCTCGACCGCGGCAGAATAGAGAGAAAGGACGAAGGTCGTCCCCTATGCTTAAGACATAGGCTCTACAGTATGCTACGCTGTGTACCGCACCTGAAGTGTGCCTTGCCATGAGTCAGTCAAGGGGTACAAGAGTGATCCATGAATGGATCACAGGACAGCGGTCAAAGTTATCCTTAGTAACTGGTAGACTAAGGAATTTTTCTCGATTATGGAGGTGGTAAAAGAGTTCGTCGTAAAGGGTTACGTCGATGCAAGCTTAACACCTATCCGGATAGCTCTGAGTAGAGATGCCGGATACGTATAATGGAGCAACAATTTGGAATAGCTCCAAGTAGAACAGTTATTTGGAATAGCTCCAAATAGAACGTGGTAGCTACATCTAGGAGATGACATAGAGATTTGTAAAGCACACACGGATCTGAAAGATTCAGACCCGTTGACTAAAACCTCTCTCACAAGCAACATGATCAAACCTAGAACTCATTGAGTGTTAATTACATAGTGATGTGAACTAGAATACTGACTCTAGTAAACTCTTGGGTGTTAGTCACATGGCGATGTGACCTGTGAATGTTAATCACATGGCGATGTGAACTAGATTATTGACTCTAGTGCAAGTGGGAGACTGTTGGAAATATGCCCTAGAGGCAATAATAAATTGGTTATTATTATATTTCCTTGTTCATGATAATCGTTTATTATCCATGCTATAATTGTATTGATAGGAAACTCAGATACATGTGTGGATACATAGACAACACCATGTCCCTAGTAAGCCTCTAGTTGACTAGCTCGTTGATCAATAGATGGTTACGGTTTCCTGACCATGGACATTGAATGTCGTTGATAACGGGATCACATCATTAGGAGAATGATGTGATGGACAAGACCCAATCCTAAGCATAGCACTAGATCGTGTAGTTCATATGCTATAGCTTTTCTAATGTCAAGTATCATTTCCTTAGACCATGAGATTGTGCAACTCCCGGATACCGTAGGAGTGCTTTGGGTGTATCAAACGTCACAACGTAACTGGGTGACTATAAAGGTGCATTACGGGTATCTCCGAAAGTGTCTGTTGGGTTGGCATGAATCGAGACTGGGATTTGTCACTCCGTGTAAACGGAGAGGTATCTCTGGGCCCACTCGGTAGGACATCATCATATGCGCAATGTGACCAAGGAGTTGATCACGGGATGATGTGTTATGGAACGAGTAAAGAGACTTGCCGGTAACGAGATTGAACAAGGTATAAGGATACCGACGATCGAATCTCGGGCAAGTAACATACCGCTAGACAAAGGGAATTGTATACGGGATTGATTAAGTCCTTGACATCGTGGTTCATCCGATGAGATCATCGTGGAACATGTGGGAGCCAACATGGGTATCCAGATCCCGCTGTTGGTTATTGACCGGAGAGTCGTCTCGGTCATGTCTGCATGTCTCCCGAACCCGTAGGGTCTACACACTTAAGTTTCGGTGACGCTAGGGTTATAGAGATATTAGTATGCGGTAACCCGAAAGTTGTTCGGAGTCCCGGATGAGATCCCGGACGTCACAAGGAGTTCCGGAATGGTCCGGAGGTAAAGAATTATATATAGGAAGTGCTATTTCGGCCATCGGGACAAGTTTCGGGGTCATCGGTATTGTACCGGGACCACCGGAAGGGTCCCGGGGGCCCACCGGGTGGGGCCACCTGCCCCGGGGGCCACATGGGCTGTAGGGGGTGTGCCTTGGCCTATATGGGCCAAGAGCACCAGCCCCAAGAGGCCCATGCGCCAAGAGAGAGAAAAAGGGGGAGAGTCCTACAAGGGGAAGGCACCTCCGAGGTGCCTTGGGGAGGATGGACTCCTCCCCACCCTTGGCCGCACCCTTCCTTGGAGGAAGGGGCAAGGTCTGCGCCTCCCCCTCTCCCTTGGCCCTATATATAGTGGGGAAAAGGAGGAGCAAACGGATCTAAGGCCTGGCGCCTCCCTCTCCCTCCCGTGACACATCTTCCTCCTCCCGCAGCGCTTAACGAAGCCCTGTTGGAATCCCGCTACTTCCACCATGCCGTCGTGCTGCTGGATCTCCATCAACCTCTCCCTCCTCCTTGCTGGATCAAGGCATGGGAGACGTCTCCGTTCCGTACGTGTGTTGAACGCGGAGGTGCTGTCCGTTCGGCACTAGGATCATCGGTGATTTGAATCACGACGAGTACGACTTCATCGACCCCGTTCACTTGAACGCTTCCGCTTAGCGATCTAAAAGGGTATGTAGATGCACTCTCCTTCCCCTTGTTGCTGGTTTCTCCATAGATAGATCTTGGTGACACCTAGGAAAATTTTGAATTTCTGCTATGTTCCCCAACAGAGCTGGCATGTTGGTCCATCGGTATTTATGTCACTATAACATGGCAAAAGAGATTTGAGTCACAAAAATGGTGTCTAGCACAACACACCCCTCAAATAAAACTAAGCACCCTGAAATTCTTTGACAAAACTAAGCACCCTGAAATTCTTTGACAACTAAACTACTGGCTATATGATGTTGGCCATATATATTGTATGTATATAATGTGAAGAAACGAGTGGTAGTCGTAGTACTATACCAACTAAAAGATGAACTGTAAGAAATACTAGTATGTATGTACTGAAGAGTTAAAGTAACAAGAAGAAACATAACATAGTTCTGCTAGGGTCTTAGCACAACACACCACTCAAATAAAACTAAGCACACCAGAAATTAAACTAAGCAACTAATACGGTAGACACTGCATTAGAACCACCATGAGCAATGATACTGCCACCTTACTCGGAGTCCTCGTCCACGTCCTCGACTTCGTCCTTGTCCCTCTTCCTCTTGGCCGATACTTCTTTGCTTGAACCGCACACTTGGCTCTTTCTCTTCATCCAACCCTTGTAGATATTGAAACAAAGGTAGCCATCCATTGCAGCGTAGTGGATGTGGTCTATATCTAGTACATTCCACTGCCATGCACGATGAAACGTGTGCGGAGGTTTCTTAAGTTTACCGTATGAAGGATGAACCATGGCTCCTGCCAGGGTCAACATTGAAGGCTGATCACGAGAGGGCACCAGCCCTTCCTTCTGGAGGTCGAAGGGGTTGCCTACAACGAGGCCTATCTGACCCAAGATTTCCTTAGCGTTCCTAAAGTCTACAGTAACAAATTTTACTCAGCCGCCCTTTAGGAACTTCTTGAATTCCTCGCACTCAACGTCAGCATTGCATATGTGGTAGACCAAGCATAAGTCATGCACGCAAACCTGGATCACGGCGGGATTTTTCTTCTCTGCCTCCTTTAGATTCTTCTCACTTCCCAGGACTGTGGTGTACTCAACATCTAGCCCAGCGACCCACTCATCATTTGAGTTTTCGAACATGCGTTTGAAGCGAGGAAGGCATTCTTTCACCGTTGCAGAAGAACGGGTGTAGATGACGTCGAACTCATCGCCGGTGATGGTTCTAACCTTGTACTCACTGCCGATCATGGAGATTTGGGACGCCATGGATTTGGTAGGAGGGTTAGGATTAGTGGAACTGCTATAATGTGAAAGGACGAGATGACTAGGAGCGGTTGATCGATTGTAAAAATGCCGAGTGGGTGGCGTGCGAACGGCAGGGTAGTGAATTGCCTGGTTGATAAATGGATTCATGCACAGTACTATGGGAGCCCAATTAGATTTCATGTCTACTCGACGCCAAATTAAATGGATTTTGATGTCATGTCAAGCGTCGGGAAAATTGCAGGTGATATGAAGCTTCCAAGAGCCCTTGGATCTGAGATCGAACAGTTGCATGGCGTGATTCTAGGCCTATGGGTGAATATCCTGTCCTGGAGGGTTATTTTACAAATTTTCAGCAACTTAGCATGCGACCGTTCGATCTTAGATCCAAGGGATGCTAGCAGCCTGTATCATGGTTCCTCCTACCACGACCGTCGCCTCGCTCGCGCGGTCGCGCCCATGGAGATTTTGGTTTGAGACTAAGTTTGCCTAAGGTTGCCACACCAAAGGTTAGGCAAGTTTGACCAACTTGGGTGGGTGTCTGGTTCAAGCCACACCTTAGGCAAGCCATACTAGGGTCCCACATCAAATACACTCAGAAAGTGTGGCAGGACTCCCTTAGGCTTGCCAATTTGTGGCTCTCATTTTGAAGAACTATAACCTTAGGCAAGTGTGGCAATATTGTATGGCAAAGTGTGGCATGGTTAGGCCTAGAACCAAACAGCCTAGGCTGTTTGGTTCTAGGACTAGTATTGCCACACTTTGCCACTTATTTTTGCCAAACTTGCCTAATGTTAGTTCATCAAAATGAGAGCCACAAGTTAGCAAGCCTAAGGGAATCTTGCCACACTTTTTGTGTGTATGCCATGTGGGGCCCAAGTGTGGCTTGCCTAAGACGTGGCTTGAACCAAACACTCACCTAAGTTGGTCAAACTTGCCTAACCTTAGTTGTGGCAATCTTTGGCTAATTTAGTCACAAACCAAACAGCTTAACATGGTGCGTTAGGCTATCTGATGTTGGCATGTCATACATAGTCATCACTTAGTCACTCATACTACAATAAGGTTAGCTATAAGAGTAGTTTTTTACTTCTCTCTATCTCTTTCTGCGTAGTATTTATTGCATTTGCCAAGGAGTGACCTCTTCCAATGAAATGGTGCTTAGATGAGGTGCCATGGGCATTAAATGGCTTAGCAACTCAAGTCCCCAATGCATAGGTGCTTAGTTTTTTGTTGCTAAGTTTGCTTCATCTAGGTACACGCGCTTAGCACCGTTTCTTCCTGGGGTCACCAAACTAGTCTCTCTCTTCTTAATTAACTTGCCACATCAGACTTTATGCCTATGTGGCAGGCTTAGCACCTATAGGATCAAGTACAATAGTGGGCTATAAGCCCGCTTTACATGGCATTTTTGCATATGTGGGGGAAAGAGGCAAGGAAAAAGTGGAGGAGTGGGCTCTCATGCAAGAGCCAGTCTCTACATGGTGGAGTGTCGGGAGAGGCACCTGTATGGAGGTGGTCAGGAATAGGGAGACTCACGTCGGTCGTAGCACCGCAGTTAAAATGATATGGCAAGTGAAATCACCAGGCCCCACCTGTCCAGCAGTAACTCGCTGTCAAATCACACAGCCCTATGTTTGCAGCAGCCTACTCCCTCATATATGTACGCAGGGGCCTGAGCGCTTTCTTTACTAGGGTTGCTCTCTTCATTCTCTCATCATCTCCAGATCTAAACAAGACAGCGATAGCGACATTTTCTCTCTGCTCACCGCTGGTCACAGATCCGGCTAGATCCCTTCGGCTGGTGTGTGTAGAGGACAATGTGCATCGTTCATGTGGTCATCGCCGGCGAGGGAGGAAACCCACAGTGATCGGAGGGGCCCGATCCTCTGCCCGTGTCGTTCTCTCTGACACAGCGCCGACTCGGGAAGTCCTCCGACCCTTCTTCCTCCTTGCTGTATTGTGCGCAGATCCGACCTGCTGCCGCCGACATCCTGACGACCCTCAGGTATAAGTTCTTCGAAAGTGGCCTTTCTCTACTGCCCCAGCTCCCCACGTGTCTGCATGTGCATCTTTTTCTACTCCCATCAGCTCTTCCAAAGCTACCTAAATTTTTAGTATTATTAGAGGTAAAGCTACTTCATGCATTCGAATCTAGGACTTGGTTCAAACAACGAAGAAAGGGGGGAAAGTTGTAGCATGAATCTAGGACTTGATTCAAAGAGGAAATAATATGGTGAAAGTAGTAGAGACCGGATACCCAACCGGTCTCTTGGTTGAAAAGGGAAATAATGGGAAAACGTAGTACAAACTGGATGAGGAACAGATCTATTATTGGTTGAAAAAAGGATAGAAAGTGGCGGCTAGTGGACAAGTCAACAGAGTATGTACATGATTAGATTTGGTGCTCTCACATAGTAAAAGGTCTCCAGGATTAGAATTGCTTCCCTCGCATAGTAAAAGGTCTCCATGGTCAGAATTGCTGACCTCACATAGTAAAAGGTCTCCAGGATTAGATTTGCTGCCCTCACATAGTAAAAGGTCTCTAGGATTAGATTTGCTGCCCTCGCATAGCAAAAGGTCTCCAGGATTAGATTTGCTGCCCTCATAGAGCATGAACAAACTCGGCATCACCAATTTATGCATCCTTGTAGGTACATTGTGCTGATGCGTCCACTGTCACTTGTGTCAGGACGCCGATCCTAAGTCACACCGATCTAGCATGTAACACTTCATATCACTTTGCGGCCTCACACACGGTATTCCCACGGGTGCCACCTTACCTGGCCCGGGACCATTTGCGCCTTTTGGCTCACGTATATGATAGTGTCGCTAGCATCCATATGACAGAGAACCCGGGCCGACATGACTAGTCGTGAACCCAAAGTGGCACTAACTTACAGGGACATTCATACATGAATCAACCTCGAGCATGTCGGTCAACCGCGTATGAATTCGGGCTGTAGCACTGGGCTAACAGGACTCCGGGAACCCGGGCTGTAGCAGGCTAGGTAGGACTCCGGATGTCACCGCGTGACATTTCCCCGAAGGGACAGACACATGAACAAAGTGAATCACATGCCGGCCAGTCAAGTGTTCCGGAGCAGTAGTGCTGGGCTAGCAGGACTCCCGTGAACCAGGCTGTAGCGGACTACTATGGCTAATGGAAGCACAAGACTACATTTCCCCATAAGAGAGGCTACCAGGGATAAACAACTAGGTTGTCGGATCCCACACATAGCAATACACGTTACACGTACGCATAACATGCAAGTATGTGCTGTACAACATGGCATCACAAAATAACTCAAACTCATATAGATAAAGGCCCAGAAGAGCCACATAGCATTCAATACAAACAGGGGTCTCATGACCCACCATTCACAGCATACAAGCAACGGAAGCATTACATGTCTGAGTACAGACAACTACAAAAGGAAAAGACTAAGAAGCCTGACTAAACCCGACCCTCCCAAGGGTACAAGATCGTAGCTGGGATGCAAGCTACTCGTCGAAGTCACTAGTGTAACCAACTGCAAAACATAAATAAGCAAACGTGAGTACGAAGGTACTCAGCAAGTCTTACATCAGAACTATCTACATATGCAACATTATCAACAAAGGGGGTGGTGGAGTTTTAACAGCAGCATGCCAGCTTTGACCTAGTGGCTAACCTATACTATGAGTATCAGAAACTTCTTTGAGGTGAGAAGACGCACACGAGTCCACATATTCACCATATCAATACTCCACGATGGATCCGTTCCCGTCTCCCTACGAGAAGGCCACCCATAGCACTCACGCTTATCTTGCGGATTTTAGAGTATCCACTTCAAGTTGTCTACGTACTACATAAGTCCTCCAAGTTTCCATATCCGAGGAAAATGGCTATTCGAATAGATAATGTTGACCCTGCTGGGGTGTACTTCTTCACACACGCTCTCGCCACTTATAGCCATGCACACGTCATGTACCTCGGCAACCTTCAAGCGGAAGCCGGGCGAGGGTGTTGGCCACGACCTGACTAACCACACAAGTCTCTCATCCAGGTTTATCGCCTATTCGGGTTCCATCCGCAAGGAGATCTGGCCGGGGTGTCGCTCACGGCCCCAAACAATGTGAGCAGGGTTCCCAAGCCCACCATCCGGGTGCCACTTGGTACACCATGCCACAGTGCCTAGTCTGTCCCAAGCACGTCCCGTCGGACACCACCTGGTAGACAAGTAGCACTACCTACAAACGCCAGAAACTACTTGCAACTCCTGGACAGATATCAAGTGGATTAATAAGCTGAGAGGGGCCGGATAACCGGAACCCAATGTGTGCGAGTAACTAGACTTGTATAACATACACAGAACTCAGTGCTTAGGTACGGTTCCAATGAGACAACCCACCATGTACTCCTACATGGCCTCTCATCGCTACCTTTACCAAAACGTGTTCACACACTTAGCCTTTATCGGTAGGACATGTTCACCACTCCGATTCATTCCCGATGAATCAAACCTGACACAACTCTAAGCATAGCCGACATAAATAAAACAAGCATGGATGAGTAGGCACATTAGGGCTCAAGCAACTCCTACTCATGCTAGTGGGTTTCAACTATTTACTGTGGCAATGACAGGTCATGCAGAGGAATGGGTTCAACTACCGCAGCACAAAAGTAGCAGTTGAATCGTTGTTGCCCTAATGCAATATAAGGAGCAGGAGTGAGCGAGTGGGATTTTATTGAAATTCTCAAGGAGGTTTGCTTGCCTGATAGAACGACGAAGGGGTACGGCTCCTCTGACAGGTACTCGGGAACACCTTCTAGAGTTGAACCTATCGAGAAGAAACGGTGCTGGCGATAAACACACAAACAAATGCAACAAAATGATGCATGAACATGACATGTGCAAATGCTAGTGTCTGGGCTAATGCAAGATGCTACCAAGTTGGTTGAAGCCCATTTGAATCAAAGATTCAAATGCAATTCAAAATGAAGCATTTAAAATGCCCATATTATGTTTTCACTTATACACCATGTATAAGTTGGTTTTTCATGCATGTAACTGGCATAAATGGATTCCTTGCATTTTTTTGATAATTTTTCATATATAATTTATTTCATTCTAAGCTACGGTTGAATTATTATGATTTTTTGAAGTTTAGGCAATATTCTGGAATTTCCTGAGTTAAATTAATTCCAGAAATCAATTATTGCGTCAGCTCTACGTCAGCATGATGTAAGCGAGTCAACGGGGCTGACCAGGTCAAACCTGACCAGTGCGTCCCACTGGTTAGTGACCCAGTCAACTAACTAAGTTAGTTAGTCCTAACTAACTGGGCAGGGCCCACTAGTGAGTGACTGTAGTAGCTAACCTAGTTAGTTAATTAGTGCTAACTATAGTAATTAGTCGGGCGGGACCCACAAGTCAGTGAGAGAGAGGGGGAGGTCAAACTGGGCTGTGGTGGTCAACCCACGTGTCAGGACCCCGATTCCAAGTCACATCGATCTAGCCGGTAACACCTCAGATCACTTTGCGGCCTCACGCGCGGTATCCCACGGGTGTCGCCTTACCATGGCCTGGGACCGTTTGCGCCTTTTGGCTCATTTATATGATAGTGTCGCTAGCATCCATGTGACAGAGAACCCGGGCCGACATGGCTAGTCATGAACCCAAAGCGGCACAGACCTATGGAGACAGGCATACATGAATCACATCGAGCATGTCGGTCATCAGCGATTGATTCCGGGCTATAGCACTGGGCTAACAGGACTCCCGAAGTCACAGCGTGACATTTCCCCGAAGGGACAGACATAGGAACAAAGTGAAACACATGCCGGCCAGTCAAGTGTCCTGAACAGTAGTGCTAGGCTAGCAGGACTCCGGTGAACCGGGCTGTAGCGGACTACTATGGCTCGAGGAACACTAGACTACATTTCCCCATAAGAAAGGCTGCCAAGGATAAACAACTAGATTGTCGGATCCCACTCATACCAAGCATTTCAATCATACACACAATATGCCCGATATGAGTACATACAACATGGCATCACAACAAAACGCTACAACTCAAGTACTTTATTTAAAGGCTCCAGGGAGCCATACATAACATTTTCATATAGATAGGGGTCACATGACCCGACACTCAAGTCATACAAACATACAAGCACATGCGGAAGCAACTAGTCTGAGTACAGACTCTAGAAAGAAAGAAGGCTTCTCGAAGCCTGTCTATCTACATAGGGCCCTCCATGGCCAGGATCACCACCTGGGTGGCTAGTCACTCGTCGACGTCAAGGTCTACGTAGAACCCATCGGAGGGGGCGGTGTTGTCGTCTGAAAACAGTAATTAAGCAAACATGAGTACAAAGGTACTCAGCAAGTCTTACATCAGAACCTACTATACATGCTTATTCTCAAGAAGGTGGTGGGGTTAATGCAGCAAGCCAGCTTTGACTCTTGGCTAAGCTATCCTACGGAACTTCACCAGTAAAATAGTTTTCGCACACGAGTCCACTACTCACCAACACAATACTCCACCGGGGATCCTCCCTGTCATCCTACGAGAGGGCCATCCTCGGTACTCACACTTATCTTGAGTCTTTTATTAGTACCCATTAACTTGTCTATGAACTGTATAGGCAACCAAGTAGTCCTTTACCGCGGACGCGGCTATTCGAATAGTTTTATACCCTGCAGGGGTGTACTTCTTCATACACGCTTTCACCACTTACCGCCGTTTACACGACATGTACTCGGCAGCCTTCAAGCGGAAGCCCAGCGAGGGTGTCGGCCACGGCCTACCTAAACACTTAAGTCTCTAGTCCAGGTTTATCGCCTATCCAGGTTCCATCTGCAGGGAGTCCGGCCGAGGTTTCCACATACGGCCCCGAATGATGTGAACAGGGATCTCGAGACACCAAACGGGTGACTCGGTACACCGTGCCACGGTGTATCTACCGCAACATAGCCCACCCCTAGGGTCAGCGCTACGCACGGCCGCCAACACATAACCTACAAACACCAGAAACTATTTGCAACTCCTGGACACAGTACTAGGGTGGTTAAGAAGCTGAGAGGGTCAATTAAGGATCCCAATGCATGGTAGTAGCTGAATCTTAAATCACACATACATATCTCAGTTCTTAGGGACGGCCTCAATGAAACAACCCACCATGTACTCCTACATGGCCTCTCATCGATACCTTTACCAAAACATGTTCAACACATCCCTCACATTACCGGCATAAGCATTTCACTCTGGCCCATCACCTAGATGAACCAGACCTGACACAACTCTAAGCATAGCAGGCATAGCAAGGTAGGAATCACATACATGGCTCAATCAACTCCTACACATGCTAGTGGGTTTCATCTAGTTACTGTGGCAATGACAGGTCATGCAGAGGATAAGGGTTCAACTACCGTAGCACACAGCAGTTTGAATCGCGTTGTCTTAATGCAGTAAACAAGAGCAGAAGCGAGAACATGGGTTTGTATCGGAATGATCAATGGTTGCTTTCCTGATGGAGTGGTAGTGGGATACCGCCCTTCAGTTGGATACTCGTGAATATCCTCGGAGGCAGAACCTACCACGAAGAACACATCGGAACACAATCAACACATGACGATATGCAACAATATGATGCATGCTATGACATGGCAATATGAATGTGTCTTGGCCTAATGCAAGCTATAACAGAAAGGAATGAACTCATTTGAATCAAAGATTCAAATATTAGCTCATTAAACATGGCCTTAATAGTGCATTTCCTTATTCTGGTTAAACAGCAAGGTAACTTGTTTTGTCATGCATGAAACCATTACAGATGGATAGATTGAATTTTGCTGATCATTTTTCATATATAAATCTTTGCATTTGGAGCTATGGTTGATTTTCTATGATTTTTAGAAGTTTTAACTATTTTCTGGAAATTCCTGAATAAAAATAAATCCAAAAAATGCATTACTGCATCAGCATTGTGTCATGCTGACCTCAGCAGGTCAAAGGCGCCAGCCCAGGTCAAACCTGACTGGTGGGCCCCTTCTGTCAGCCTCTCAGCTAATTAACAGGATTAGATTAACACTAATTAGCTGTCAGTGGGGCCTGGGCCCACATGTCAGTGACTGATTTAATTAAAATTAATTAAAACTAATCCTAAATTAGTTAGCAGACCGGCCCCACCTGTCATAGACTCAGGGGGGGTCTACCTGGGCCCACCCAGGAGTCAAACTGGGTCAAACTCGCCGGCGAGGCCCGAGACGATGGCGCAGCTCAGAAAACGCCCACAGGGCATGGGCAAGGCCGTTCCTGGGCTCGTTGGAGAGCTCTTGCAGTCGCGCATCTAGTGGTGGTGGAGGCCGGGCCTACGGTGGCCGGAGACGACGACGGCGAGCTCCAAGGCGGCGGCCGGAGTTCGGCCATGTGCGGGGAGTGGGCTGCGGCGTGCAAACACGGAAACTGAAGCGCTAGCAAGGCACTACGCAATGCGGCAAGCACGTTGCATAGCACAGGAGGACCAAATGGTCGCCGGAGCGACGCCGACGACGAGCTCGAGCAGAGACGAGCTTCGGCCATGGTGGAACTATGGCCTAGAGGGTGCAAACGCGTGGGAAAGAAGAGGGGAAAGGCGGCGGAGCTCACAGGGAGGTCGATGAGCAGCTCAGTGGGCTCTGGGGCGACCAGAGCGAGGCGAATTGATGAACGTCGTCCGGCGGGTACCGAGGTTGAAGACGATCCGATGGCGGCGATGCAGGGCCTCCGGCGATGCGTGGCTCGGTGGGAAGGGCGAGGGCGTCGCGGCGGAGCTTCTGGACAGGTCAGAGAGGCGAGGGGGTGACGGAGAGCGCGACTACGGCGGTGAGAGGGGGACGTGGGGGTCGCGTGGCACCCCTAGGCGTCTCCAGGCGTCGGCGGAAGCAGGAGGTGGCCGGCGTGGGGCCGCGGGCGCCGGCCACGCACTCCGCGTCCTTCTGGCGTGAGGAGGACGACGACTGGCAGGGCCAGTAGGCTGGGCCGAGCCAGGTGGCTGGGCCAGCACAGGTAAGGCCCGGGTGGGCTTCCCTCTCTCTCTCTCTCTCTTTATTTGTTTCTGTTTTTCTAATTAACTACAACTGTTGGGATTTAAATAAAATACTAAAACGTTTCCAAAAATCCTGAAAATAATTGTGGGCTCTGTTTAGATTATTTCCAACAGCAAACATTTATTTCCAGGATTATTTGAGCATTTAAATTATTTTATAGCATTTAAATGCCCAAATTCAAATACTTATGATTTAATTCAATGACCTTCTGTTGACCTAGAAAATTGTGCACCAATTTTCCCAGAGGTTTTAACCCAAGACAAGGAGGGTGAACTTTTTAGAAGGGCATTTCAGGTTCATTGAAAATAATTTTAGTAAACCCTAGTTGTTTCAAGGGGGGGTGTTGGGGGTTTCTGCTTTCCCCATTTCAAATTTAAGAGAAATTTAAACATGATGCACACTCTAATGCTTGAACTAGCTAGGGTGTGACAACTCACCCCCACTCAAAAGAATCTCGTCCCAAGATTTAGGATCCTCCGGGAAGAAGGTGGGGTACTCAAGTCGAAGATGATCATCCCTTTCCCAAGTGGCTTCTTTCTCGGAATGGTGTGACCATTGAACCTTGAGAAACTTGATATTCTGACGTCGAGTGGTATGCTCGGCCTGATCAAGGATACGAATGGGATATTCCCGATAGGAGAGGTTATCTTGTAGATCAAGCGTTTCGTGGTCCACTCCACGGATAGGATCCGCGAAGCAACGCCTGAGTTGTGAAACGTGGAAGACATTGTGAACTCTGGAAAGATGTGGAGGTAGTTCCAATTGGTAGGCAACTTCTCCTCGTTTGGCAAGAATGTGAAAGGGTCCAATGTAACGAGGGGCCAATTTGCCTTTGATACCGAAACGATGGGTTCCCTTTAACGGAGTAACCCGAAGATAAGCCTTCTCGTCGACTTCATAAGTCATAGGCTTATGTTTACGATCATATTGACTCTTTTGATGAGATTGGGCTGTTTTCAATTTCTCACGAATAACGCGAACCTGCTCTTCTGCTTCCTGAATCATATCCGGGCCAAAGAGTTGTCTTTCCCCAGTTTCTGACCAGTTAAGAGGCGTTCGACATTTTCGTCCATAGAGAACTTCGAAAGGAGCCTTGCCCAAGCTGTCTTGATAACTATTGTTATAAGCAAACTCCGCGAATGGAAGGCATTTCTCCCAACTCATTCCGAATGAGATGACAGAAGCTCGGAGCATATCTTCCAGAATTTGATTGACTCGCTCTACTTGACCACTTGATTGAGGATGGAAGGCAGTACTAAAAGAGAGACGAGTTCCCATAGCATTTTGGAAACTTTCCCAAAATCGAGAGGTGAAGAGACTCCCATGGTCTGAGTTAATTTCCAATGGAACACCATGAAGAGACACTATTCGGGAGATGTATAAATCGGCTAGCTGGCTAGCGGTGATACTCTCACGAACAGGTAGAAAGTGGGCTACTTTGGAAAGACGGTCGATCACGACGAAGATGGCATTATTCCCTCTCTTGGTCCTGGGAAACCCAGTGATGAAATCCATACTGATTTTATCCCATTTCCATTCGGGAATAGCCAAAGGTTGAAGAGTGCCAGCAAGCCGTTGATGCTCTGCTTTAACACGACGACAAACATCGCAATTAGCAATGTATTGAGCGATTTCTCTCTTCATCCTAGTCCACCAAAACCTCTGGCGTAGGTCTTGATACATTTTAGTACTACCGGGATGAATGGTGAGAGGGGATTCATGAGCTTCCTTAAGGATCAACTGGCGCAGATGTTGTTTCTTGGGAACCACCAAACGGTTCTCGAAGAAGACAGCACCTCGCTCATCCATGGAGAAACATTTAGCAACTCTGCTAGCGATGTTTTCCTTAATCCAGGATATGCCCTTATCATACCGCTGGGCGGTTATGATTTGATCCATAAGGGTTGGTTTCGCCACCAGGGTGGATAGGAATCCTCGAGGAACAATGTGAAGGTTAAGCTTACGGAATTCCTCATGGAGAGGTGGTTGACTCTGTTGTAACATCAGGTTGTTACAATAGGATTTACGGCTTAGTGCATCAGCCATGACATTGGCTTTGCCCGGGGTGTAAGTTATTCCTAAGTCATAATCCGAGATCAACTCAACCCAACGTCTTTGCCTGAGATTCAAGTCTGGTTGGGTGAAGATATATTTCAAACTTTGGTGATCGGTGAAGATCTTGCAACGATTACCGAGGAGGTAATGTCGCCAGGTTTTAAGTGCATGGACTACAGCTGCAAGCTCTAGATCATGTGTGGGATAATTTTCCTCATGTGGGTGTAATTTCCGTGAAGCATAGGCAATTACCTGACGATCCTGCATGAGTATGCAACCTAGTCCTTGTCGCGAGGTGTCGCAATAGATAATAAAGTCCTTGGAGAAATCTGGTGGTACCAGTACGGGAGCAGATGTCAGGCGTCTTTTCAGTTCCTGAAAGCTGAACTCGCACTATGGAGTCCACTCGAACTTTTTATCTTTCTTGAGGAGTTCAGTTAGAGGTTTAGCAACCTTGGAGAAATTCTCGACGAAGCGGCGGCAATAGCTCGCTAAGCCAAGGAAACTCCGAACTTGCTTGACCGTCTCAGGTGGAGTCCAATCAAGGACGGCTTGAACTCGCTCGGGATTGACAGCAATACCCTTGCCAGAGATTACATGGCCTAGATAGGTCACTTCTGGCAACCAAAATTCACACTTGGAGAATTTCGCATGAAGGCGATGATCTCGAAGTTTCATCAATACCAGCCTTAGATGTTCGGCATGTTCCTCTTCATTCTTGGAGTAGATGAGTATGTCATCGAGGTATACCACGACGAATTTATCCAAGTACTCCATGAAAACCGAGTTCATTAACTGAGAGAAGGTAGCTGGGGCATTGGTTAAACCGAAGGACATGATGGTGTACTCGTATTGGCCATAACGAGTAACAAAGGCCGTTTTGGGAATGTCCCCGTTTCTGATTTTGATTTGATGGTAGCCCAACCTCAAATCCATCTTGGAAAAGACTGAGGATCCAGCGAGCTGATCATATAGATCGTTAATCCTAGGAAGCGGGTATTTGTTCTTGATGGTGACCAGGTTGACAGGGCGGTAGTCCACAACCATTCGATCCGTTCCATCCTTCTTCTTGACGAAGAGGACGGGGCAAGCCCAAGGAGAGGAACTAGGACGGATGAAACCCTTTTTCAAGGACTCATCGAGTTGGTTCTTAAGCTCGTCTAGTTCTAAGGGTGCCATCTTGTAGGGTCTTCTAGAAATTGGCACGGTTCCTGGAACAAGGTCTATCACAAACTCGACATCCCTGTCAGGTGGAACACCTGGCAGTTCTTCTGGAAAGACATCTGGAAAGTCTCGGACTATCGGAACATCCTAAAGGTCTGGAAGGGGGTTGGCATTTAGGGAGTAAAGCTGGCGCTTGGCCACTCGAGTTAAGACATTGACTGTCTTGCCCGATGGGTGAGTAAGCTGAACGGTTCTAGTGGCACAATCAATCTTAGCGTAATGAGCTGACATCCAGTCCATACCCAAGATGATGTTTATGTCCGTGGACTTGAGAGCTATCAAGGATGCAAGGAAGACAAGTCTATCGACAAGAATTTCGTTCCCATGACTTACACTAGAAGTTTGCCATTTGGAACCCAGAGTTTGAATTACCATGGAAGTGGGCATGTCACAGAATGTTGTGTTATGCAATCGAGCATAGCTCTCGGATATGAATGAATGAGATGCTTCAGTATCGAAAAGAACAGATGCCGGATGGCAGTTAACAAGGAGCGTACCAAAGATGACGTTGGGATCCTCATGAGCCTCCTCGGCTGAAACATAGTTGACATGGCCACGTGCAGTGGTGGTCGGCTTGGCGTAGAATGTTTTTCCCGCGGGCTTACCACGGCCAACGGACTTTCCAATTTGATTGGGGTTGTTGTTCTGGGGACACTCTCGGCTATAGTGACCCGGCTCTCCACACTTAAAGCATGTCACCACATTGGGGCGTGGAGCAGCATTAGCAGCGGGGCCACCATAGGGCTTGGGCGGTGCAAATTGCTGGTTGGGACGAGGCGCCTCAAAGGATGGCCTTGGGATGAACCTGGGTGGCAGTGCCGTGCTTGGGATCCACACCCGGCGCTTCTGAGCTCCAGAGCCGGATGAAGAGCCAAAGTCACGGGAGTGCTTGCGTGAAGCGTCATAATCAGTCTGGCCTGTCTCAGCACTGATGGCTTTATTGACCAACTTCTGAAAGGAGGTGCACTCGTGCAGACGAAGATCGCGGCGAAGCTCAGGGCTAAGTCCCTTGCGGAACCTTTTTTGCTTCTTAGCGTCAGTAGATACCTCTTCGGGAGCATAGCGTGCCAGATTTCCAAATTCACGACTATAAGCATCCACAGTCAGTCTTCCTTGGGTGAAGTTGCAGAAATCCTCCCTCTTGCGATCCATGAGACCTTCCGGAATGTGATGCTCGCGGAAAGCCTCACTGAACTCAGCCCAAGTAGTAACTTGGCCGATCGGGCGCATAGCTTCGAAGTTTTCCCACCAAAGGCTAGCAGGGCCTTCAAGGTGATAGGCAGCATAGGTAACCTTGTCGGCTTCGGCTACGTTGGCAGAACGTAGCTTGTGAGTGATGCTGCGAAGCCAGTCATCCGCGTCGAGGGGTTCGACGAAATGGTTGAACTTTGGTGGGTACAGCTTGATAAAGTCATTGATTGACACCAAGTCATTTCGTGGGTGGCGTGCAGTGTTCTGCTCAATCCGCTCTAGCAGACGGTTAGTCTCACGCTTGTTTCTTTCCGCCTCCAGCATTACTTCGGCTAGAGAAGGCGGGTGAGGCAGATTTTCACCTCTAGCTGCACTGGCTTCCCCCTGCTCTGAGGCAGCAGGGTTGCTGCGGGTGTTGACCATCCTAGGAGAAAACAAGACAATGGTTTAGATAAGGATGGCTTAAACTTAGCAAGGAGTGCAGAATGTAATGGATAACGCGGAATGCAGAGATGTTCATCCGTATGTCATGGTAATATAAAACTGCCATATATATACCAACGGTCATACACATCATACATAGTTTAGTACAAGCCCAGGCTATAGTACAACTATGATGAAAGACTTTACATCTCATCGGAGGCATTCCAAGCTCCTATACAGTATTTGTCTACACCTCCGGATTTGATTACACACAAAGTCATATTCCACAAGTCTCGCAGGATAGTGGAGATACAACTACTACAATACTAGTGGTACTACTACTAACTCAGACAGCTCCGTAGTAGTCCTCATAGAAGTCACCTCCATAGCCTGGAAGTTCAACGTGACCATCCGGGAACAGACGGTCCTGAGGAGCCTGTGGACCATAGGGGCTAGGATGAGGTCTTGGACCAACAAACGGTGGCCTGCGGGGACCATGGGGTGGGGTGATTCCTCCCACATCACGCCAATCCACCATGTCTGGCAGAGTTGATCTCACAGGATACAGATCCCTTGTATCCATACATCCAGCTTGCACCGCAGGTGCAAACCGAGTCAATGTGGCCCAATGATCAGCACGGGTATTGAAAAGCTCCAGCCTCAAGGCCCGATTCTCTCGGTCCTTATCTTCGAGCATCTCGGCAGTGGTACTAGTTAATGAGTCCTCCTGAGTGGAGTCAACATAGATAGCCTGAAGATACCCTTGCGCTCCCGAAAGTGAAGCTGGCATGTAACGGAAGTCGGTGTTCCGAAGCAGGCCAGTCCGGACTCGCAAGATGGTCATCATGGAATAGGCAGCATCCTGCACAGCCATCTCAACAGTAACCCCGAGTCCATAGGAACAGTGAAGGGGCTCGGTAGATCCAGGATAAGAAGGAAATATCCTTACGGTGCAGAGATATTGGCTTTGATTAAAGTCGCGGAACTTCTCTTCGACGGTGTATTCGGGATACCAACGGTAGCCCGTCTCGATCATTACCCGGACTAACATAGCAGTATGACCGGGAACGTCGAGGCACCGGGTCAGGCGAACCACTTGGTTTTGAACACGGTTGGCCATCTGAAAGCACAACCACAATGCAAAGACATCAGAATTTCTAGGGAAAATTGGACAGCATAACAGCTGTAAATGCTCAGGAAAAGATTTGAGACATCCACAACAGTTTGCAATACCACTCAACAACATCATATCAAGATTCTGATCCAATTAGCAACATACTAAAATAGTAGAAACTGAACTGGGGCTTGTAGCATCAATCCTATAAGCTACTACGGATTAGTAACACGTGAACCTGATAGAAGGAGAGAGCCTAGTCCTTAACCCACGTTGAATGAGAAGAGAATGACTCAAATCAGAGGCATGGGGTAAAGGAGTAAAAGAGCCTTACGTTCCATCCCACAATCAATTCCCCTACATATAACTAAAGCATTTCTAGACTCGACATCGACCAGTTTGGCTCAACGAACCTACAAGCAGCCCAGCTCTGATGCCAACGCTGTCAGGACCCTGATTCCAAGTCACATCGATCTAGCCGGTAACACCTCATATCACTTTGCGGCCTCACGCACGGTATCCCACGGGTGTCTCCTTACCATGGCCCGGGACCGTTTGCGCCTTTTGGCTCACGTATATGATAGTGTCGCTAGCATCCATATGATAGAGAACCCGGGCCGACATGGCTAGTCATGAACCCAAAGCGGCACAGACCTATGGAGACAGGCATACATGAATCACATCGAGCATGTCGGTCATCAGCGATTGATTCCGGGCTGTAGCACTAGGCTAACAGGACTCCGGAAGTCACAGCGTGACATTTCCCCGAAGGGACAGACATAGGAACGAAGTGAAACACATGCCGGCCGGTCAAGTGTCCTGAACAGTAGTGCTAGGCTAGCAGGACTCCGGTGAAACGGGCTGTAGCGGACTACTATGGCTCGAGGAACACTAGACTACATTTCCCCATAAGAAAGGCTGCCAAGGATAAACAACTAGATTGTCGGATCCCACTCATACCAAGCATTTCAATCATACACACAATATGCCCGATATGAGTACATACAACATGGCATCACAACAAAACTCTACAACTCAAGTACTTTATTTAAAGGCTCCAGGGAGCCATACATAACATGTTCATACAGATAGGGGTCACATGACCCGACACTCAAGTCATACAAACATACAAGCACATGCGGAAGCAACTAGTCTGAGTACAGACTCTAGAAAGAAAGAAGGCTTCTTGAAGCCTGTCTATCTACATAGGGCCCTCCATGGCCAGGATCACCACCTAGGTGGCTAGTCACTCGTCGACGTCAAGGTCTATGTAGAACCCATCGGAGGGGGCGGTGTTGTCGTCTAAAAACAGTAATTAAGCAAACATGAGTACAAAGGTACTCAGCAAGTCTCACATCAGAACCTACTATACATGCTTATTCTCAAGAAGGTGGTGGGGTTAATGCAGCAAGCCAGTTTGACTCTTGGCTAAGCTATCCTACGGAACATCACCAGTAAAATAGTTTTCGCACACGAGTCCACTACTCACCAACACAATACTCCACCGGGGATCCTCCCTCGTCATCCTACGAGAGCGCCATCCTCGGTACTCACACTTATCTTGAGTCTTTTATTAGTACCCATTAACTTGTCTATGAACTGTATAGGCAACCAAGTAGTCCTTTACCGCGGACGCGGCTATTCGAAAAGTTTTATACCCTGCAGGGGTGTACTTCTTCATACACGCTTTCACCACTTACCGCCGTTTACATGACATGTACTCGGCAACCTTCAAGCGGAAGCACAGCGAGGGTGTCGGCCACGGCCTACCTAAACACTTAAGTCTCTAGTCCAGGTTTATCGCCTATCCAGGTTCCATCCGCAGGGAGTCCGGCCGAGGTTTCCACATAAGGCCCCGAACGATGTGAACAGCGATCCCGAGACACCAAACGGGTGACTCGATACACCGTGCCATGGTGTATCTACCGCAACATAGCCCACCCCTAGGGTCAGCGCTACGCACGGCCGCCAACACATAACCTACAAACACCAGAAACTATTTGCAACTCCTGGACAGAGTACTAGGGTGGTTAAGAAGCCGAGAGGGTCAATTAAGGATCCCAATTCATGGTAGTAGCTGAATCTTAAATCACACATACAGATCTCAGTTCTTAGGGACGGCCTCAATGAAACAACCCACCATGTACTCCTACATGGCCTCTCATCGATACCTTTACCAAAACATGTTCAACACATCCCTCACATTACCGGCATAAGCATTTCACTCTGGCCCATCACCCAGATGAACTAGACCTGACACAACTCTAAGCATAGCAGGCATAGCAAGGTAGGAATCACATAGAGGATCAGGGTTCAACTACCGTAGCACACAGCAGTTTGAATCGCATTGTCTTAATGCAGTAAACAAGAGCAGAAGCGAGAACATGGGTTTGTATCGGAATGATCAATGGTTGCTTGCCTGATGGAGTGGTAGTGGGATACCGCCCTTCAGTTGGATACTCGTGAATATCCTTGGAGGCAGAACCTACCACGAAGAACACATCGGAACACAATCAACACATGACGATATGCAACAATATGATGCATGCTATGACATGGCAATATGAATGTGTCTTGGCCTAATGCAATCTATAACAGAAAGGAATGAACTCATTTGAATCAAAGATTCAAATATTAGCTCATTAAACATGGCCTTAATAGTGCATTTCCTTATTCTGCTTAAACAGCAATGTAACTTGTTTTGTCATGCATGAAACCATTAAAGATGGATAGATTGAATTTTTCTGATCATTTTTCATATATAAATCTTTGCATTTGGAGCTATGGTTGATTTTCTATGATTTTTAGAAGTTTTAACTATTTTCTGGAAATTCCTGAATAAAAATAAATCCAAAAAATGCATTACTGTGTCAGCATTGCGTCATGTTGACCTCAGCAGGTCAAAGGCGCCAGCCCAGGTCAAACCTGACTGGTGGGCCCCTTCTGTCAGCCTCTCAGCTAATTAACAGGATTAGATTAACACTAATTAGCTGTCATTGGGGCCTGGGCCCACATGTCAGTGACTGATTTAATTAAAATTAATTAAAACTAATCCTAAATTAGTTAGCAGACCGGCCCCACCTGTCATAGACTCAGGGGGGGTCTACCTGGGCCCACCAAGGAGTCAAACTGGGTCAAACTCACCGGCGACTCGACGCCGGCGAGGCCCGAGACGGTGGCGCAGCTCGGAAAATGCCCACAGGGCACGGGCGAGGCCGTTCTTGGGCTCGTTGGAGAGCTCTTGCAG
The DNA here is from genome assembly GCF_056163025.1 of Triticum urartu. Taxonomy (NCBI): domain Eukaryota; kingdom Viridiplantae; phylum Streptophyta; class Magnoliopsida; order Poales; family Poaceae; genus Triticum; species Triticum urartu. Next base: position 232,073,647 of record NC_141875.1, read on the forward strand.
TCGCGCATCTAGTGGTGGTGGAGGCCGGGCCTACGGTGGCCGGAGACGACGACGGCGAGCTCCAAGGCGGCGGCCGGAGTTCGGCCATGTGCGGGGAGTGGGCTGCGGCATGCAAACATGGAAACTGAAGCGCTAGCGAGGCACTACGCGATGCGGCAAGCACGTTGCATAGCACGGGAGGACCAAATGGTCGCCGGAGCGACGCCGGCGACAAGCTCGAGCGGAGACGAGCTTCGGCCATGGTGGAACTATGGCCTAGAGGGTGCAAACGCGTGGGAAAGAAGAGGGGAAAGGCGGCGCAGCTCAGTGGGCTCGGGGGCGACCGGAGCGAGGCGAATCGGTGAACGGCGTCCGGCGGGTACCGAGGTTGAAGACGATCCGATGGCGGCGATGCAGGGCCTCCGGTGATGCGTGGCTCGGTGGGGAGGGCAAGGGCGTCGCGGCGGAGTTTCTGGACAGGTCAGAGAGGCGAGGGGGTGACGGATAGCGCGACTATGGCGGTGAGACGGCGACAAGCTCGTCGGGCATGGTGCGGGAGAGGGTGACGGAGATGAGGGGAGAGTGAGCGAGGATGAGAGGGGGAGGTGGGGGTCGCGTGGCACCCCTAGGCTTCTCCAGGCGTCGGCGGAAGCAGGAGGTGGCCGGCGTGTGGCAGCGGGCGCCGCCCACGCGCTCCGCGTCCTTCTGGCGCGAGGAGGACGACGACTGGCAGAGCCAGTAGGCTGGGCCGAGCCAGGTGGCTGGGCCAGCACAGGTAAGGCCCGGGTGGGCTTCCCTCTCTCTCTCTCTTTTTATTTGTTTCTTATTTTCTAATTAACTGCAAATGTTGGGCTTTAAATAAAATACTAAAACGTTTCCAAAAATCCTGAAAATAATTGTGGGCTCTGTTTAGATTATTTCCAACAGCAAACATTTATTTCCAGGATTATTTGAGCATTTAAATTATTTTATAGCATTTAAATGCCCAAATTCAAATACTTATGATTTAATTCAATGACCTTCTGTTGACCTAGAAAATTGTGCACCAATTTTGCCAGAGGTTTTAACCCAAGACAAGGAGGGTGAACTTTTTAGAAGGGCATTTCAGGTTCATTGAAAATAATTTTAGTAAACCCTAGTTGTTTCCAGGGGGGTGTTGGGGGTTTCTGCTTTCCCCATTTCAAATTTAAGAGAAATTTAAACATGATGCACACTCTAATGCTTGAACTAGCTAGGGTGTGACACCATGCCAGTCAAAGGTCAGCGGCTGCCGGTGTTTAGCCGCCGGCGAGCCAAACACGGCGGTGCGCTACGGGTTTTGCCTACGGGGGGCTATTTGGCACGTGGAGTGCAGCTACGGGGTGCAGATGCTCGTCCGCATCTAGCCGTGGTGGTGGCGCGGCCGGGGAGCGGACGGAGTGGCGCTGGCGACGACGAGTGCGGCAGCCGGAGTTTGCCCAGGTGCACGCGGGGTGTTTTGGGGCACAGCAGGAGCGGCGAGTAGGTCCGCTCGACTCGCCAGAGTGCACTGAGTGCAACGGCGAGCTCGGCTGCGAGCTGCGGCGGCTGTGGCCACGACAGTGAGGGGCTGCGGCGGCGATGGCTTCGGCCGGGGTGGAAAAGGCGGGTACACGGCGCAACAGAGCACGGGGAGAGAGGGAAACGGCAGAGGAGCTCACAACGAGGCTAATGAAGGACTCGGCAGGCGCGGGGACGGCCGGTGGGTAGTGAATCGACGGCAGGATCTTCGGTGGCCGGCGAGGGGAACAGCGGTCCTTGCGGCATCCAGGGGCTTCCCGTGCCATGCGTCTCGTCGAGGAGGCGTAGCCCATAGCGGCAGAGCGCGTGGACACGACGGAGGGACGAGGGGGAGGCAGTGGCCGCGGCAACGGCGAGCGGTGGCGTCGGCTGCGCTCGGGTGCGGGCGAGAGAGGGTGACAGAGGAGAGGAGAAGCACGGGGTAGAGTGAGACGGGGTCGGCGAGGCTGCGTGGCGTCTCCAGGGGCGTCTAGAGGGAGGCGGCAAGCAGGAGGTGGCTGGGCGTGCGCCGGCGTGCGTCGGCCACGCGCTCGGCGTCCTCCTGGCAGGAGGTAAGTGCTGACTGGCAGAGGCCAGTGGGCTGGGCCTCTGCTGGGCTAGCTGGGGGTGCCAGGTAAGCCAGGCCTCAGGTAAGTGTTTTCCCTTTTTTTGTTTTCTTTTCTATTTCTGACATTTTTTTTGACTTAAAAATAAATACCGGCACAAATATAAGAATGTTGAGATTCCTTGTGACCACTAGTTATACTATACCAGAGGCCCTCACCAAATTCCATCATTTTTGGAGCCTTTAAAATATTTATATTATTTTAAACAGCTCCAATTCTAATACATATGGGTTCATTCAAAAATCCAGAATGTTTAGCAAAAATGTGCATCACCCCTGGTTGTTAATTCCAACATTTTTGAAAGACCATGAACATTTTTGAAAAGCATTTTGGGTTCATTGAAATTCCATTTTAAATTTGAACCTATTTGAATTGCTTTGGTGCTAGGGTTTGAAACATCCCCATTTCAATTTCATTTGAAATTTAAACATGATGCACAAAAGCAAGCCTAGGACATACCAGAACTAGGGATGTGACAACTCGCCCCCACTCGGAAGAATCTCGTCTCGAGATTCAGGAGTTGGCGGAAAGAAAGCTGGGTACTCAAATCGAAGATGATCTTCTCGCTCCCAGGTAGCTTCTCTCTCGGCATGATGAGACCACTGAACCTTGAGAAACTTGATGTTATGACGTCGAGTGACACGCTCTGCTTGATCCAGAATGCGAACGGGGTACTCTCGATAAGTGAGGTTATCTTGGAGATCAAGCGTTTCGTGGTCCACTCCACGGATGGGATCCGAGAAGCAACGCTTGAGTTGAGAGACGTGGAAGACATCATGAACTCGAGAAAGATGTGGGGGTAGTTCCAATTGGTAGGCAACCTCTCCTCGTTTAGCGAGAATGCGAAAAGGACCAATGTAACGAGGAGCCAACTTGCCCTTGATACCGAAACAATGGGTACCCTTCAAAGGAGTAACCCGAAGGTAAGCCTTGTTGCCAACTTCATAAGCCACTTCCTTATGATGACGGTCATACTGGCTCTTTTGACGAGATTGGGCTGTTTTCAAATTTTCACGAATGATGTGCACTTGCTCTTCTGCCTCCTGGATCATATCCGGCCCAAAGAATTGTCTTTCAACGGTTTCTGACCAGTTCAAAGGTGTTCGACATCTTCATCCATACAGAATCTCGAAGGGTGCTTTCTTAAGGCTAGATTGGTAGCTATTGTTATAAGCAAACTAGGCAAAGGGAAGACATTTCTCCCAATCCATACCAAATGAGATAATGCAAGCTCTAAGCATGTCTTCAAGAATTTGGTTGACCCTTTCCACCTGACCACTTGACTGAGGGTGGAAAGCGGTACTGAAAGAAAGATGAGTTCCCATGGCATTCTGGAAACTTTCCCAGAAATGAGAGGTGAAAAGACTGCCACGGTATGAATTGATCTCTAGTGGAACACCATGGAGTGACACTATTCGGGAGATATATAAGTCAGCGAGCTGACTAGCAGTGATACTCTCTCGAACAGGTAGGAAGTGAGCCACTTTGGAAAGACGATTAATGACTACGAAGATAACATTATTTCCTTTCTTGGTCCTGGGAAAGCCAGTGATGAAGTCCATACCAACTTTGTCCCATTTCCACTCGGGAATAGCTAAAGGTTGAAGGGTGCCAGCAGGTCTTTGATGCTCTACCTTAACGCGACGACAAACGTCATAGTTGGCAATATACTGAGTGATTTCTCTCTTCATCCTAGTCCACGAGAACCTTTGGCGTAGGTCCTGATACATCTTGGTACTACCGGGATGAATCGTGAGAGGAGATTCATGGGCCTCCTTAAGGATCAGTTGCTGCATCTGTTGACATTTGGGAACCACCAAACGGTTTCCAAAGTAAACAACACCTCGTTCATCCATAGAGAAACAGTTGGCAACTCCCTTTGAAATATTTTTCTTGATCCGGGAAATTCCCGTATCATGCTTCTGAGCCTCTATGATCTGATCCGTAAGGGTAGGTTTTGCCACCAAGGTAGAAAGGGAACCATGAGGAGCTATGTGAAGATTAAGCTTACAGAATTCCTCATGGAGGTGTGGTTGACATTGTTGCAACATGAGGTTGTTGCAATAGGATTTACGACTTAAAGCATCAGCCATGACATTGGCTTTGCCTGGGGTGTAGGTGATTCCTAAGTCGTAAACCGAGATTAACTCCAATCAACGTCTCTGTCTGAGATTCAGATCCAGTTGGGTGAAGATATACTTGAGACTCTAATGGTCAGTGTAGATTTCACAACGGTTACCCAGAAGGTAATGTCGCCAAGTCTTAAGTGCATAGACTACGGCTGCAAGCTCTAGATCATGTGTAGGATAATTTTCCTCATGTGGATGCAGCTGTCGAGATGCATAGGCAATCACATGAAGATCCTGCATAAGAATGCAACCTAGTCCTTGACGCGAAGCGTCGCAATAGATAAAAAAGTCTTTAGTGAAATCCGGTGGCACGAGTATGGGCGCAGAATTCAGGCGTCTTTTCAGTTCCTGAAAACTGTGCTCACACTGTGGGGTCCACTCAAACCTTTTATCTTTCTTGAGAAGCTCCGTGAGGGGTTTGGCCACTTTGGAGAAGTTTTCAATGAAGCGGCGACAATAACTGGCTAGACCAAGAAAACTCCTAACTTGTTTGACCGTTTCAGGTGGAGTCAATCGAGAACGGCTTTAACTCTCTCGGGATTGACAGCAATTCCCTTACCAGAGATCATGTGGCCCAAATAGGTCACTTCTGGCAACCAAAATTCACACTTGGAGAACTTGGCATAAAGGCGGTGCTCTCTGAGTTTTTCTAGCACAAGTCTTAGATGTTCGGCATGCTCTTCCTCGTTCTTCGAGTAAATAATAATATCATCAAGGTAAACCACGACGAACTTATCTAAGTACTCCATAAAGATCGAGTTCATCAAGCAGGAGAAAGTAGCTGGAGCATTGGTTAGTCCGAAAGACATCACGGTGTACTCGTATTGACCATAACGAGTGATAAAGGCCGTTTTGGGGATGTCCCCGTTTCTGATTTTGATTTGGTGGTAGCCTAACCTCAAATCCATCTTGGAAAAGACTGAGGATCCAGCGAGCTGATCATACAGTTCGTTGATCCTAGGGAGCGGATACTTGTTCTTTATCGTGACCACATTAACGGGGCGATAATCTACAACCATCCGATCCGTACCATCCTTCTTATTGACGAAGAGGATAGGACAAGCCCAAGGAGAAGAACTGGGACGGATGAAACCCTTTTGCAAGGACTCATCAAGCTGTTTCTTAAGCTCGGCTAACTCCAAAGGTGCCATCTTGTATGGTCTCCTAGAGATTGGAACAGTTCCTGGGTTAAGTTCTATGACAAACTCTACATCTCTGTCAGGTGGGACACCTGGCAGTTCTTCTGGAAAAACATCCGGGAAGTCACGGACTACCAGGATATCTTCAAGGTCTAGAACAGGGATGGCATTAAGAGAATAGAGTTGGCGCTTTGCAACTCTAGTGGAGACGGTGACTATCTTGCCAGATGGGTGTGTAAGCTGAATAGACCTTGTGTAACAATCAATCTTGGCCTAGTGAGCTTTCATCCAGTCCATACCCAAGATGATGTTGATATCTGTAGACTTGAGGGCTATAAGTGATGCAAGGAATACAAGTCTGTCAACAAGGATTTCATTGCCATGGCTTACACTAGAAGTTTGCCATTTGGATCCAGGAGTTTGAATGACTAGTGGAGAGGGCATATCACAAAATGACATGTTGTGCAAGTTAGCGTAGCTTTCGGAAATGAAGGAATGAGATGCTCCAGTATCGAACAAAACCGATGCTGGATGGCAATTGACAAGAAGCGTTCCCAGTACGACGTCGGGATCATCTTGAGCTTCTGTAGCTGAGACATGGTGCACACATGCTTGTACGATGGAGGCTGGCTTGGTACTGATCATCTTGCCTGATGGCTTTTCACGGCCAACAGACCTCTCAAATTGGGGTGGAGTATAACTGGACTGAGGGCAGTCATGTGCGTAGTGTCCTGGTTCTCCGCTGGTGAAGCAAGTTCCTGAGGTAGGACGTGGTCCTACATTGGCAAGTGGTCCACTAATAGGCCTGGGTGGAGCATGTTGCTGAGCTGGGTGAGGCGCCACATCGGATGGCCTCGGTGCATATCCAGGTGGAAGAGCTGAGTTCGGAATCCAAATCCGTCGCTTCTGAGAGCCAGAGGGGGAGGAAGAACCTAGATCACGGTTGTGCTTACGAGACTCCTCGTAAGTGAGCTGAGCTGTCTCTGCATTAGTGGTCTTGTTCACAAGAGCCTGGAAAGTATCACAATGATGTAGGTGGAGATCATGACGCAACTTAGGGTTGAGACCCTTCCGGAACCTAGCCTGCTTCTTAGCATCCGTGGACACTTCTTCTGTAGAATAGCCGGCGAGGTTTCCAAACTCTCTACTGTAAGCATCAACAGGCAGCTTACCCTGGGTAAAGCTACAAAACTCTTCCCTCTTGCGGTCAATGAGAGCCTAAGGAATGTGGTGCTCTCGAAAAGCCTCGGTGAAATCCTTCCACGTAGGAATCTGGCCAGCTGGAAGCATAGCCTCATAGCTCTGCCACCAAATACTAGCAGGACCTTCCAGGTGATAGGTAGCATAGGTGACCTTGTCACCTTCAGCCACGCTTGCAGAATGCAACTTGTGAGTGATGCTCCAGAGCCAGTCATCTGCATTGAGTGGCTCAATGGAATGATGGAAGGTGGGTGGTTTCAGACCAATGAAGTCGGTGATAGAAACCAACTTCTTACGCTGATGTGCGGTGTTCTGCTCAATCTGTGCCAGCAAGTGGTTAGTCTCATGCTTGTTCCTCTCGGATGCTAACAAGAACTCTGCCATCAAAGGCTGGTCAGGAGGATCCTCGTCCCTACCATCTCTGTGGTTCTTGCTATGAGCAACTGAACCTCGGTTAGCAGATGACATCCTGGCACAGAAACTAAGGAAACAAGGATGGAATTAGCATCGACATAAGGATGCGGAATGTAATGCAAAAGCATTGGAAACTCTTGAAATCCTAGGACAATTTCGGCAGCATAACGGCTGTAAAATGCTCAAAAGGATTTTGAGACATTCATCAACGGAATAGCATAATCAATTAATATCATAATATCAAGGTTCTGGGTCAAACTAATGACACATGGAAGTAATAGAACTGTACGGAGACAAAACCCAACAATCCTAAGTCTTTACGGTTTAGTAACACGTCATCCTGAGAGATAGAGGAGAAGCCTAGGCCTTAACCCTCGTAGAAAAGAAGAGGCTGACTCAGCAAGAATAACATGATGTAAAGGAGTAAAAAGAGCCTTACGTCCCCTTCCACAATCAATTCCCTTATATAACTAAAGCATTTATAGACTCAACTTCGGCCAGTTTGGCTTGGTAATCCTACTGTCAGTCAGGCTCTGATACCAACGCTGTCGGGACCCCGATCCTAAGTCACAATGATCTAGCATGTAACACTTCATATCACTTTGCGGCCACACGCACGGTATTCCCACGGGTGCCACCTTACCTGGCCCGGGACCGTTTGTTCCTTTTGGCTCACGTATATGACAGTGTCGCTAGCATCCATATGACAGAGAACCCGGGCCGACATGACTAGTCGTGAACCCAAAGTGGCACTAACTTACAAGGACATACATACATGAATCAACCTCGAGCATGTCGGTCAACCGCGTATGAATTCGGGCTGTAGCACTGGGCTAACAGGACTCCGGGAACCCGGGCTGTAGCAGGCTAGGCAGGACTCCGGATGTCACCGCATGACATTTCCCCGAAGGGATAGACACAGGAACACAGTGAATCACATGTCGGCCAATCAAGTGTTCCGGAGCAGTAGTGCTGGGTTAGCAGGACTCCGGTGAATCGGGCTGTAGCGGACTACTATGGCTCATGGAAGCACAAGACTACATTTCCCCATAAGAGAGGCTACCAGGGATAAACAACTAGGTTGTCGGATCCCACACATAGCAATACACGTTACACGTACGCATAACATGCAAGTATGTGCTGTACAACATGGCATCACAACATAACTCAAACTCATATAGATAAAGGCCCAGAAGAGCCACATAGCATTCAATACAAACAGGGGTCTCATGACCCATCATTCAGAGCATACAAGCAAAGGAAGCATTACATGTCTGAGTACAGACAACTACAAAAGGAAAAGACTAAGCAGCCTGACTAAACCCGACCTTCCCAAGGGTACAAGATCGTAGCTGGGATACAAGCTACTCGTCGAAGTCACTAGTGTAACCAACTGCAAAACATAAATAAGCAAACGTGAGTACGAAGGTACTCAACATGTCTTACATCAGAACTATCTACATATGCAACATTATCAACAAAGGGGGTGGTGGAGTTTTAACAGCAGCAAGCCAGCTTTGACTCAGTGGATAACCTATACTACGAGTATCAGAAACTTCTTTGAGGTGAGAAGACGCACACGAGTCCACATATTCACCATATCAATACTCCACTATGGATCCGTTCCCGTCTCCCTACGAGAAGGCCATCCATAGCACTCATGCTTATCTTGCGGCTTTTAGAGTATCCACTTCAAGTTGTCTATGTACTACATAAGTCCTCCAAGTTTCCATATCCGAGGAAAACGGCTATTCGAATAGATAATGTTGACCCTGCTGGGGTGTACTTCTTCACACACACTCTCGCCACTTATAGCCATGTACACGTCATGTACCTCGGCAACCTTCAAGTGGAAGCCGGGCGAGGGTGTCGGCCACGACCTGACTAACCACACAAGTCTCTCATCCAGTTTTATCGCCTATTCGGGTTCCATCCGCAAGGAGATCCGGCCGGGGTGTCGCTCACGACCCCAAACGATGTGAGAAGGGTTCCCAAGCCCACCATCCGGGTGCAAGTTGGTACACCGTGCCACGGTGCCTAGTATGTCCCAAGCATGTCCCGTCGAACACCACCTGGTAGACAAGTAGCACTACCTACAAACGCCAGAAACTAGTTGGAACTCCTGGACAGAGATCAAGTGGATTAATAAGCCGAGAGGGGCCGGATATCCGGAACCCAATGTGTGGTAGTAACTGGACTTGGATAACATACACAGAATTCAATGCTTAGGGACGGTTCCAATGAGACAACCCACCATGTACTCCTACATGGCCTCTCATCGCTACCTTTACCAAAACGTGTTCACGCACTTAGCCTTTATCGGTAGGACATGTTCACCACTCCGATTCATTCCCGATGAATCATACCTGACACAACTCTAAGCATAGCTGGCATAAAGAAAACAAGTATGGATGAGTAGGCACATCAGGGCTCAAGCAACTCCTACTCATGCTAGTGGGTTTCAACTATTTACTATGGCAATGACAGGTCATGCAGAGGAATGGGTTCAACTACCGCAACAGAAAAGTAGCAGTTGAATCGTTGTTGTATAAGGAGCAGGAGCGAGAGAGTGGGATTTATCGAAATGCTCAAGGGGGTTTGCTTGCCTGATAGAACGACAAAGGGGTACGACTCCTCTGACAGGTACTCGGGAACACCTTCCGGAGTGGAACCTATCGAGAAGAAACAGCGTCGGCGATCAACACACAAACAAATGCAACAAAATGATGCTTGAACATGACATGTGCAAATGCTAGTGTTTGGGCTAATGCAAGATGCTACCAAGTTGGTTGAAGCCCATTTGAATCAAAGATTCAAATGCAATTCAAAATGAAGCATTTAAAATGCCCATATTATGTTTTCACTTATACAGCATGTATAAGTTCGTTTTTCATGCATGTAACTGGCATAAATGGATTCCTTGCATTTTTCTGATAATATTTCATATATAATTTATTTCATTCTAATCTACGGTTGAATTATTATGATTTTTTAAGTTTAGGCAATATTCTGGAATTTCCTGAGTTAAATTAATTCCATAAATAAATTATTGCGTCAGCTCTACGTCAGCATGACGTAAGCGAGTCAAGGGGGCTGACCAGGTCAAACCTGACCAGTGGGTCCCACTGGTCAGTGACCCAGTCAACTAACTAAGTTAGTTACTCCTAACTAAATGGGCAGGGCCCACTAGTCAGTGACTGTAGTAGCTAACCTAGTTAGTTAATTAGTGCTAACTATAGTAATTAGTTGGGAGGGGCCCGCAAGTCAGTGAGAGAGAGGGGGGAGGTCAAACTGGGCTGTGGGGGTCAACCCACGCCAGTCAAAGGTCAGCGGCCGCCGGCGTTTAGCCGCCGGCGAGCCAAACGCGGCGGTGCGCTGTGGGTTTTGCTTATAGGGGGCTGTTTGTCATGCGGAGTGCAGCTACGGGGTGCGGACGCTCGTCCGTATCCAGCCGTGGTGGTGGCGCGGCCGGGGAGCGGCCAGAGTGGCGCCGGCGACGACGAGTGCGGCGGCCGGAGTTCGGCCAGGTGCGCGCGCGGTGTTTTGGGGCACAACAGGAGTTGCGAGCGGGTCCGCTCGACTTGCCAGACTGCACTGAGTGCAATGGCGAGCTCGGCTGCGAGCTGCGGCGGCTGTGGCCACGACGGCGAGGGGCTGCGGCGGCGATGGCTTCGTCCGGGGTGGAAAAGGCGGGTACACGGCGCAACAGAGCACGGAGAGAGAGGGAAACGGCAGAGGAGCTCACAGCGAGGCTAACGAAGGACTCGGCAGGCGTGGGGACGGCCGGTGGGCAGCGAATCGATGGCGAGGATCTTCGGTGGCCGACGAGGGGAACGGTGGTGCTTGCGGCGTCCAGGGGCTTCCCGCGCCGTGCGTCTCGTCGAGGAGGCGTAGCCCACAGCGGCGGAGCGCGTGGACACGACGGTGGGATGAGGGGGAGGCAGTGGCTGCGGCAATGGCGAGCGATGGCGTCGGCTGCGCTCGGGTGTGGGCGAGAGAGGGTGACAGAGGAGATGAGAAGCATGGGGGAGAGTGAGAGGGGGTCGGGGAGGCTGCGTGGCGTCTCCAGGGGCGTCTAGAGGGAGGCGTCAAGCAGGAGGTGGCCGGGCGTGAGCCGGCATGCGTCGGCCACGCGCTCGGCGTCCTCCTGGTGGGAGGTAAGTGGTGACTGGCAGAGGCCAGTGGGCTGGGCCTCTACTGGGCCGGCTTGGGGTGCCAGGTAAGCCAGGCCTCAGGTAAGTGTTTTCCCTTTTTTTGTTTTCTTTTCTATTTCTGACATTTGTTTTTGACTTAAAAATAAATACCAGCACAAATATAAGAATGTTGAGATTCCTTGTGACCACTAGTTATACTATACCAGAGGCCCTCACCAAATTCCAACATTTTTGGAGCCTTTAAAATATTTATATTATTTTAAACAGCTCCAATTCAAATACATATGGGTTCATTCAAAAATCCAGTATGTTTAGCAAAAATGTGCATCACCCCTGGTTGTTGTTTCCAACATTTTCCAAAGACCATGAACATTTTTGAAAAGCATTTTGGGTCCATTGAAATTCCATTTTAAATTTGAACCTATTTGAATTGCTTTGGTGCTAGGGTTTGAAACATCCCCATTTCAATTTCATTTGAAATTTAAACATGATGCACAAAGCAAGCCTAGGATCATACCCGAACTAGGGATGTGACATCTTGTCCTTATACCAACCTTTTGTTGTTGTTAATGTAAGGGCACATGTAAAATGAAGCGATCACACTGTTACCTTAAGGACATGTCTAACCAGTGTTATTGTTAATCTAATGCCTCCAGTGATATGATGCAATTAAACTGTGTGACAAATGGTACTCATGTTGTTTTCCCCACTATGATAAGTAAGTTGCTCCTTTATGCTGCTGAGTGTCCTGGTGTCCCCACGGTCCCATGCCCTTAGACCAACTCTTTAGCTGCTGTTGATTTACTGCATCTAGTAAACAAGCAATGCCACCATTAAAGTAATCCCATATTTGAGAATGCCATTGTTGATCGTAATGCTTCCGGTAACATGAAGCATTGCTGACATTTTAAAATTTCTGCTGTCCCTGTGTGATTGCCATGAACATAATTAAGATGCTTATTTTCATATCGTGTATGTTTTGTATATTCTTATTGACCATCAACTGTTTATTTTATATCTTTTGGTGCAGATAGGGATATCCATTTCACCTTGTTGCTATTGTGACCTTTTGGTGAAATGCACAAAACACTTTTCTTTTGAATGAGTGTCTTGTGAAGTTCAACTAAAATTTCACATGGGCAACATCTCTCAATTTTGGTGGAACTGCACAAAATGGTGATTGGAGTTTCCAAAATCTCTTTTAAATTTTGCTGGTAATCTCGTGCAACATTTTATTAGCCTTTGCAAGATGAGCCATCACTGTCACCACAATGACACTTTATTTTAGTGGAATTGCACAAAAGGATAAGCAAATTATAGTCACACCTTACATGAGCTAGACAGCCAACCTTAATGTTCCTCAATTTTAGTGCAACTACTAAAGAAGAACCTGCCAGCACACGAGAGCAAGTACTTCTTGCTAGCTGAATGATGCAATCTTTGCTTTATTTCAGGTGAACTACAGAAAAAGGTGCATGAATTGAATCATAGAACTCCAGGCAGGCCTCATTTGAGTGGAGCTTCAGGTTGATTTCAAGGAGTGCCACTATTATAGTAATCATGCTTTTCTTATCTATGTTGTGCAAACAGGAATACTCAACTAGAGATGTTGTGACTGTCAAGAGCATTCGCCAAGTTCTTGGGTTGTATGACACGGCTAGCCAAGATGGATTTAATCTCGATATTCACTTTATCAAAAGGCTCTAGTGGGTTGGTTTTGAATCTTGCAAGCTAGGAATCAATGAGATGTGTAGGCATCTTTGTTGTACTTATTATTTGAATCTTATTTGTTGGTTATGAATCTTGCAAGTTGGGAATCAATGAGATGTGTAGGCATCTTTGTTGTACTTATTATTTGGATCTTATTTGTTGGTTCTGAATCTTGCAAGCTGGGAAACATGGCATGATGATGCAGATGACAACAACCATAACAAACAGTTCAAACTTGGTAGTATTATCTGTGTGGAAGTGCGACAAATGTGTTGATCGTGTGCATCTTGAGAATAATAATTCTAATTGTTGTGCATGTTGATCCCGTGGCACTGATAGAACGAGCCAATGCATTGCTTGTTTTAAGTATAAATTTATATTAAAGCTAATTAAATTTAAGTAAAGTGACCAATAACTCTTGTTATTATAGTACCAATACAGACCCGCTCGTGAGCCAACGTGTGGCCGAAGTAGGTTTCTTAATGGGGGCATTTGAATGCGCCGAGGGTGCATCTTCTGCCGGGCGTGCAGCGGGCGAGGGAGGGGCAGTAACTATTGTCACCTATACACACTCAGTTTACTGTTGAATCCAGTTCCCCAAGAGCTGAAAAATGAACTGCTACCGCCGCCTACCCACTCATTCACTTGAAGAGACTCCAATGGCGATCCGAGGGGTGAGCCTACTGGATATGGACTTCAGCAAGGAGTTCCCCTTTGAATTCTCCGTTCAGTCCTATGGCTGCACCTAGTTGAATGTGATGTACAACAATGATCCAGACTCGGTGAAGCTTTGCCTCGCCGAGTTCAAGCAGTACCTACAGGACGAGAAAGCACAAGGTCGCAGGACTAGACCTTGTGCTCGTCCATTCTTCTCTTGACAGGGACCAGTGGATCGTCGTCGCCCAAGTATGTGTGCGGGACGAGGTTCTCATCTACCACTGTTGTAGGTCCATCGGAGGATCTGGAGCATTTGCCCGTTTCATCGGCAGCGCCGACTTCACCTTCGATACAGTGGAGAGAAGGAAGAACACGATGATTCGGCCATCTGGTGCAACAAGCTGGTCGACATCCAGAAGCAATACAAGATCATCGGCAACGGGCAGGAGAAGGACTCCGTGGTTGAGCTCGCCGATACCATCATCGACCCCTGATACGCCAACATGAAAGAAGACAACGATACCAAAGGACCTGAACACGTGGGAGGCACCTCTGAATCTAGCCTACATAACCTATGCGGCCAAGGACGCATATGCATGATACGACATGTACAGGCGGATCTTGGACATGAGGGCATCTCTGCTTCCCGTAACCGACGAGTACACGGACAGCCGCAGCGTCATGATCAAGCGTGCAGGGAAGGTCTAGATGTTGTACTTTATGTGTTTATAAGAACCTTTATCATCTGAGTGTTTCATGCATTAGCCTATGTGTCATAATTATCTGTTTTGTCCGAAATATTTCTTTTAAGAACCCATTAACTTGTTTGCTTTTTAGTGGCTATTTGCTTATGTATGTAATTAGTTCACTCGTCCATATAAAAAAACTAGTTCACTCGCCTGTCGTGCTTTGAATCTCCTTCCTCCCAACATATTCCCCTTCTCAGGTGGACCCAGCAGGTCTCGTACACAGACATATGGGACCAACCACCTATCCATTTGTATTTCTTTATTTTGTTCAATCTTTCATCCTCTTCCTATACAGCGGTTGGCCATCATAGCCTATGGCGTTGGCCATGCCATCCCTCTACTCCCACACATTGTCCGGCGGTGGCAGCTCCACCGGCCCACCCTACACCCGAACAAGTCAACCCTCGTACTCGCCTCCGCCTGCGTCTTCCCATGCACCGGTTCGTTCGGTCCGAGGTCTCGACGTCGTCCTCTGCCTTGGTGCTCTCGCTGCGGCGCCACCGTCTGTCATGCCCATCATTGTCAGCAAAACAAGAGGAATCGGGAGACAACTGTTCGTCGAGAGGCTGACAGTCCCGGGCCCACCAAGTCCATGGCCTGGGTTTTGTTGTTAAACATGGGCAGCCCATGACATGTTTCAACATTTTTTGGATCCAGCAGGTATCAAGCGGCCTCTCGGCCTCCCAACCTAGCTTGTCTATAACATCAGCAGCCTGAGTTATGTTTGTTTTTTCAAGAAGATGCACAACTCAGTTCTATTTTTCTATAAGAATGCAAAACTGAACCTATACTTATATCTTATTTTATTACACACACACACACACATATATATATATAATAGAAACAACATAAGGTTCCGTTAAACCTGTCGTTCGTCCAACCATTTTATAGACCTTCCCACTTCCTTTATTTTTCATTTTCATTAATCCTATATCTGAATTTTCTCCCACTTTCTCTTTCGATGTAAACTGAGTTTTCTCCCAGTACTTTTCCCTAGAACCAACTCAACTGTCCCACGTCTAGCCTAAAAAATAATAATACCCCACGTCCTATTATCTCATTAAATTAAAATGATATTTTATTTCGTAAATTGAAAGTTCTTACAAAATAATAAAAATAATTGTTTATATATAACTTGGCAAGTTAACTCCTAGTGATTGCATACATAAGCTTGCAAAGATTTTACTGACCAATGCAGTGATAGGCGTGCAATCATGTGTTTATGTTTTTATAACATTTCTCCGTCCAGCCCAACATGATATTTTCACCCATCCCAACAAGTCCGCGGATTTCAAGAAAAATGCAAATGGGCTTTAAATTCTACCATATATATAAACAGGCTGCATAGATGCTACATCATTGTTTCACCCAGCCCTCCAAATGGACTAAAAACAAATGTACTGGGTGACATATGGGCCAGTAGGTTGAAGCCTAAGCAAGGCATTGGATTTACATCCAACGGCCTGCATTCTTCTTCAATTTCTCGTCTTCTTCCCCTAGCGCTCCCGGGACCGCCTGCTCCAGCCTTCGGCACCCAGCGGCGTTGTTTTGCGTGCCTAAGCGAAACGCTACCCCGCCGACGGCCAGGCCATCCCTCCACTCCACGCCTCCTGTTATTCTCTGTCGAGTGTAGGCCCACCCCACGCCCGAACCAGTCAAGTTTCCCACTCCTCTCTGTTTGCGACTCCACTGCCGCGTCTTCCCCATCTCCGGGTCATTCCAGTCTGGGGCCTCACCATTGTCCAACGCCTCGCTTCGCTCCGCGCGGCGTGGTCAACAAACGAGAGTCATTGGAAGAGGACTGTACGTGGAGAGCCTGACGGCTGGGACCCACGAGGTCCATGGTCGCATGCAAGGGAATTTCCTCCTTATCAAGCTGTTTCCTCCCCCTGACAGCTGGGACCCACCGGCTGTATCTTCGCACGGAAGGAAGTGCCTCCTTGTTATGCGAAAAAAACCATTCCTCCTGATGACAGCTGGGCCCCGACAGATTTGGTGGCTGACTTGTGGGCCTACTAAGCAGACATGTACGCAGGGCTTTGTTAACTTAATCAACAAATGATTCAAGCAGCTGGACCGTTGGATGTTAATCCAATTGCCGTGCTCCTTCTTCGACCTCTATTCTTGCTCCTGTCTCCTGTGGGCGGCAGTGCTGCCGCGCACCCGAACCAGTCAAGTTTCCCACTCCTCTCCATCTGCGACCTCACTGTCGCGTCTTCCCCATCTCTGGGTCGTTCCAATCTGGGGCCTCGCCATCGTCCACCGGCCATGGTGCGCTCGGCACGGTGTGGTCAACATGGTCAACAAATGAGAGTCATTGAAAGATGACTGCACATGAGAAGCTGATAGTTGGGACGCACCACGCGCATGGACGCATGCATGCAACTGCATCCTTTTTACCTTAAAAATAATGTTTTCTCCCCCTGACTGCTAGGACCCACCAGCTACATCTTCGCACGGAAGGAAGTGCGTCCATATTACGGGCAAAAAAATGATTAGCCCCCTGACTGCTAGGACCCACTAGCTACATCTTTGCACACAAGGAAGTGCCAAACAGTCGGGATCCACCCAGTCGAAGCGTACGTAGCGTTGTCATTCTGGTCGTGAACGTGTATGTACATACTAGTCGATCGGTCTATTTGCAGGCTGCGGCGATGAACCGTGGCCGTGTAAGGAAGGGCACGTGTCGTTTTAGAGGCGGGCACGTAGCATGTACATGTACGTACAGTAGCTAGGGTGCAAGAAAGTAAATACGGCCACGTACATACATACAGGTGGTGTCGGTGTCAAAACCGGCGGATATCGGGTAGGGGGTCCCGAACTGTGCGTCTAAGGTCGATGGTAACAGGAGACAAGGGACATGATGTTTACCCAGGTTCGGGTCCTCTCTATGGAGGTAATACCCTACATCCTGCTTGATTGATATTGATGAATATGAGTATTACAAGAGTTTATCTACCTCGAGATCGTAATGGATAAACCCTAGAGGTCTAGCTTGTATGGCTATGATAATGATTCTGTCCTATCCGAACTAAGTCCTCTGATTTATATAGACACCAGGAGGATCTAGGATTACACAAGGTCGGTTACAAAGAAAGCAATCTACATATCCGGTCGCCAAGCTTGCCTTCCACGCCAAGGAGAGTTCCATCCGGACACGGGTACAGTCTTCGGTCTTCATATCTTCATAGCCCATCAGTCCGGTCCATGGCTAACAGGCCGGACGCCCGAGGACCCCTTAGTCCAGGACTCCCTCAGTAGCCCCTGAACCTGGGTTCAATGACAAGGTATCCGACGCGTAGTTCTATCTTCGGCATTGCAAGGCAGTTTCCTCCTTCTGAACTCCAAAATAGTCTTCGGACGAATTGATCGTGTCCTTACCTGTAACACACACCACACACAACCGTAGAGAGAATATAATAATACATGAGTCCAATCTGCTAACAACTTTTACAACATGACATCACGTCCATCTGGTCATAATTTCGAACCATTTTTTGCCTCCTGCTCCACGTTTCGAGATGCGGTTGCCATTGGCACATCTTGTCAAAGCTAAGATCGTGTCCCTTTATTACGGGATTCTCATCAATACGGGCGTGGGTAAACCAACCATGCCGTTTACACAGCCCTTGGGAGCAGGCGAATTTTGAGGCGAGTGGGGTGGCGTTCAATATTCACTGCCCTTATAAGGAGATAAGATTCCTCCTTCTTCCCCCACAACTTCTTCCTGCCTTTCCACTCTTGAGCTCCAGCACCCAAGCCCTAGCTTCCTTTGCTGGAGAAAACACTCCAACCATGTACGGATCCGGGGCAGGTGGCAAGTGGATGGCTTCTTTTCTTAAGAAGAAAGACATCAAGGAGCTTCGAGAGGCCGGATACCTGGCCAAGGAGATCGTTCACCGTCTCCCAGCCGAAGGACAGATCGTCCCTACCCCAGAGCCCCATGAGAGGGTTGTGTTTCTCGCACATTTCATCCGTGGGCTGGGATTCCCTCTTCACCCATTTGTCCGCGGACTGATGTTTTACTACAGGCTACACTTCCATGATGTAGCCCCAACCTTGTCCTCAACATCTCGACATTTATAGTCGTTCGTGAGGCCTTCCTCCGTATCCTGCCTCACCTTGGCCTATGCACTACAAAAAAAATACACTTCCGTGATGATACGTGTTTGTCACAGTAGGTCGCTTTTTTTGTCATGCATGTACATCCATGACAAATTTATGACAGAATCAAGATAGTCATACCTGTGCTGTCATAGAAGTGTTCCATGACATTACCAAAATTATCATCACGGAAGTGTCCACTTCCATGATGATAAATCGCGCGTCACAGAAGTGGTTTTGTCAAGGGTGACCGACACATGGCATCCACCGTAACGAAAAGCCGTTAAGCTGTCGGGTCGGGTTTTGGATCCGATAACCCGTTAACAGCCCCGACCAATGGCGATTTTCCACGTGTAAAATCATCATTAGCTGGAGGAAACATGTGTCGGCTCATCGTTGGGACAGATGTCAACCACTCATTGGACGGAAGGCGCCTATGATACGTCGACACGTGGCACGGCCCAACAGAGGCCCATTCTTGTGAAAAGGTCGGCCCATTTGACTTGGTCAAAAGCTGGCGGGCCGGCCCATGGAAAGCCTGTTAACGACATGTTCAAATATAGCCCATTTACAGCCCCCTAACCCAAGGCCCGTTACACCCTATCCGAATTAGGCCCAGTAGCGTCATCTGGGCCATCCAATATGATTCCAGCCCATTTTCACCTCTGGCCCATGTATGGCCCATGACGTCTTTCGGCCCATATGAGGCCCTATGTAACTCTTGGCCTACTAACGGCCCGTGGAGAAACTAGGCCGTAATGAACGGTGTATCACTTTACACCCATTAACGGCCCATGGTGAAACTGGCCCATAATGAACAGTGTATCACTTTATACCCATTAACGGCTCGTTATTCCGTTGGGCCGTTTCCAGCCCATGTTATCTTTCGGCCTTCTCAGAGCCCATTTATTCTTGGGCTCCTTTCCAGCGTTCGTTTACTTACGGCCCGTTACTGTCATTTTCTGCTTGTGGGCCAAATTCAGCCCGTGGTAATAGTCGGGCCGTTTGTGGTCCGTTAATACGTTGGGCCGATTTAATAGCGTCATCAAATACAGCCTATTAACGATGGCCCGTTATGGTCAGCCCATGAACGGACGATTCCAACTCTAGCCCATTTACGGCCATACTGCGGTCTGTTTGGCCCATGTTTGGCCAATCGATTATACGGCCCGTATAAGGCCCATTGATAATATGGCCCGTAGAAGGCCCATTGTTTCTACGACCCGTAGAAGGCCCACTGTTTCTACGGCCAGTAGGAGGCCTAGTGTCACTACAGTAAATATTAGCCCATGGTTATTGTGGCCTTGTTTTAAAAAATAGGTTATTGCAGCCACTAGCTAACCGTGGAAAAAGAACTGCAATGACTACAAGCAAACAAATAAACAAGACAACAAGGAAATAAATAAGCAAGCAACTAACGCTATGCTATCACCATATCATATACACTGGTTGTCAAAGTTGGCGACCAGCGCAAATAAACGCCGCAGCAAAACAAATCCAGAACTAAAACCACTTTAGAAGATCTCAAGAAACAATATCATGGGTACCCATAATGCTGGCAAGATTCTTAGCAAGCTTATTAACTCTCTCTTGTTTGGCGCTTAAATCCTCCAGCGCTTGCTGTTGCACCAGAAAATATGCATCTGAATTCTGCAGGGACTTCCTCAGTCCTTCAGCTTTACACATATTAAATCCACTGGGCATCAAAGTTCACCACCAGTGCAAATATAGGGAACAAAGCAGCATATCATATACACTGGTTGTCAAAGTTGGCGACCAGCGCAAATAAACGCCGCAGCAAAACAAATCCAGAACTAAAACCACTTTAGAAGATCTCAAGAAACAATATCATGGGTACCCATAATGCTGGCAAGATTCTTAGCAAGCTTATTAACTCTCTCTTGTTTGGCGCTTAAATCCTCCAGCGCTTGCTGTTGCACCAGAAAATATGCATCTGAATTCTGCAGGGACTTCCTCAGTCCTTCAGCTTCCTTTCGCAGCACATCTGATCGATGTCTTTCAACTTGAAGTCGAGACTCAAGAAGACGAACTGATTCAGGCAGCGAGTTCGAAGAGCTTGTGCCAGCAGTAGTGGCTAGTAACTCGAACACTACATCAAGACATGACTTTTGGGTCCCTCACTGTCGTCAAGATAGTTTTTATCAGCTTTCTTGGAGACCAACAGGGATGTCTCACTATCTTGAACCTTATCTGCATTACTTCCTTTACCATTGGATAACGCGGTACTGTTCTCCAATATTTTGTCCGCATTCTAAAAGAGAAACAAGCAGACACATCACATGTTTACCATGTTGTATATGAAAATTATTTTGGTAAATGAGTTCAGTAGTAAAGTGGACAAGATAACAGCATGAAACAAACATATATCTATGTACCATGGTCACTTTATGGTCTATACCATTCTAGTTTTTGTTGCCAAATCAAGATAGAGACACAGTTCAAATAATATTTGTTCAAGACAAAGAAGAATAGACAGAATATAAGTGTGGGTAACTATAGAGCAATAACAACACTTGTAATGTGCATGACATGAGAACATAACTATTTATTCAATTGAAACTGAAATCAACATAGAGCAGGTTACAACAGCAAACCAGTTAAAGAAATAGGTTTAAAACATACTTGTTGTGCCATTGGAGTTTCAATTCCATCCTTCAAATTTGAAAATAGTTGGTATGAGTAAATACAGTCACGCAAGACCAAAGGAGTATGAACCATAGCTACAGAACCTGACCTGAGAACAAATCTTCTTCTCCTTTAAGCGTTGAGTTGGGATTCGGAGTGGTGGTCCTCGTGCTTTGGGCATTGCAGTTCCCTTACTAACTACTCGTGTTTGGGTGCTCTGTGGTGGAGACGGTGTTGTGTCAACTGGAACTGGGTTACTATCTGCCGGGGTTGGGGTTAGAAGGGGTGTAGCTGGTTCTCTATCCAACTGGGTAGGGGTACAATCTGCGAGAGTCTGGGTTATGTGTGGTGGATCTGGTCCTTGGGCAAGTACAACCATGGTTCTATCTGCATCAACTGGTAGCACTATCTTTTTTGAAGACCGTGTTGTTACTCCCCTAGATACTGCCATCACGCTCTCCAATTCAAATGGATGATAAACAAGAAAAGTAATTGAAAGTATAGACATTGTATGATAGACAGGTGCAATGGATAGTGGGGAATAAAAGAGGGCATGAAATAATTCATATTTATGTTGTCTAACCAAATAGGATAGCATGACACAATTTCACATATATGATGGCTAACTAAACAGGATAGCATGACACTTCACATTATGATGGCTAACTAAAAAAGATGGAAATACATAGTTCAAAATATGAGACTATGTAAACAGGATGACATGACATAACTATATAATGTGTTTATTAAATAAGTTGGCTTGCCATAATTCACATACATACATGGATAGAATGCCATAATTCAAAATATGATGATTGTAAACACTGAACAGGATGAGATGATATAACTATATGATGTCTTTATTAAATGGGTTGCCATGCCATAATTCAGATAGATGATGTGTATGTACTATGTAAACGTGATGGCATGATATAATTCAAATATATGATTTATATAGTAAGCAAGTAAGCAGATGGCAATCCATATATGATGTAAAAACTAAGCAATGCAAGACAACATGCATGACATGGGTAATATAACCCTGCCAAGTTTGAGCATAGACCTCAGGGGGAAAATAGGACTGGTCATCAGTCTCTGAATCCTCCTCTGAGGAGCTCTCCGTAACCAGCAAGATGTCTGCTTCAGCAGGTAGCATTGTTTGCTTTGAATACCTTGTTTTCACTCCAGATACTTCCATCACCGCTTCAAATGGCTGATGCACAGGAAGAGTAGTTGAATATACAAACGTTGTCGCCAAATGGAACACGTAATACAAAAAAATGATAGCATGATATAATTCACATACATGATGATTGGCTAAACAACATGGCATTGCATAATTCACATATATAATGCCTTTGCAACAAGATAGCATTGTATAATTCATATATATAATGTCTTGCAACAAGATGGCAATGCATAATTCACATATATGGTAATTAGACACTGAACAGGTGGCATTCACACAAAGCATGTCTAAACTAATCAAATGACATAGCAATGCAAGACACCATACGCACAATATGAGCAACATAACCTTGCCAAGTTAGAGCATACACCTCGGGGGGGGATAGGACTGGTCATCTGTCTCTGAATCCTCCTCTGAGGAGCTATCCGTAACCAGCGAGATATACGCTTCGTCAGATAGCATAGTCTGCTCTGAAGACCTTGTTTTCACTCCAGAATTTGCCATCACCGTGTCAAATGGCTGATGCACACGAAGAGCAGTTGAATGTAATAACATTGTTGACAAATGTAATATCTAACGAAAAAAGGATGGCCTGATATAATTTACATATAAGATGACTGGCTAAGCAGGATGGCATTGCAAAATTCACATATATGATGCCTGGCTAAACAAGATGGCGTTGCATAATTCACATAAACGATGAATAAACTAAACAGATGGCATTCACACAAAGGATGTCTAAACTAAGCAGATGACATATTTGATGTATAAAGTAAGCAATGCAAGACACCATATGCATGATATAACCAACATCAGCATGCCAATTTAGAGCAAAGACCTCAGGGGGTAAATAGGAGTTGTCTTCTCCTTCTGAACCCCCCTCAGAATAGATATCTTCCTCTCGGTTACAATCCGAAATGCATGGAGGGGGGGGCTGCCTTTGCGCCTACCATGGAGTGACGCCTGCATGAAATTTTATTGCCACACAAGGCTCGTCTCTTTTGCTCTACATGTTCAGTTCCATTGTTTACAATAACTATCATGCATAGGAATAAAACATAGTGAGATTATGTAAGGAGTGCATGCAGAAATCCAGAGTGATGGTAGCAACCTGTGGATAGACCCAAAACCAATAATAGCAGGCAGATAATGGCTTCAGTTAAAAAATACAGATAATGGCTTCTTTACTGTTTGTTTCCCACCCAACATGAAACTCATAGTAGACACCAGAGATTAACCAGATAGTAGATAGATACTATTGATAGCGGCCCTGATATGTACCCCACAACCATTTAAAAACTCAAGTTTGACCATTAGTTTGGAGCTGACTCAGAGTCTAATCGGTGAACAGGACGATAAAGTAGCATGTAATATTGAGCGATGCATAACGTAAGCAGACATGAAAGAGTGCGATCTGTCTTGCGGACCCTTGTAGTCCTCGAGGTCATCTGCTCGGTTGATGATGGTAGTGCAGTTTTCATGGCTGCCAGCGGCGGGGAAGAAGATCTGAGGCGGCGAAAGACAGTCTGGAGGCTGGATCCCTGCTGTGCTGGACCCTTCTGTCGTTAGAGCAGCTGAGCTGGGGTGGACGACGGCGTAGCAGGAGCGGGACAAACCACGCAAGGTTTTCTTTGACAACTATCTGTAAGAGAAGTAATTCTGTAAGGGCTCGTTTGAATTGGAGGATTACAACAATGCAGCGATAGGAAATAGACAGGAATAGGATAGGAATGCACGTGCAAAACAGAGAATTTAAAAACACAGGATTTCTGCCAATCTGGGTGTTTGATTCACAACAATTGGAAGATCACAAGATGCAAAGAAGCATGGTGAGATTAAGTCAAACCACAAGAAAATGTACGGTTATAATGCTATTATGCTACTATCTCTTAGTCTTGTGCTTCATGAATAGGAATTTTAAAAGGAGGACAAGTGAAAGTTAAAATTCCTACGTTTTTTCTTTCAAGGAGATACTAAAGGAACAAATCCGTGTGCTCAGTGGACAATATATATAACATGTAGAGTAAAAAAGAGATGTAACAAGTGTACAACCTCTTTGGCGAAGCCATGTCGATCTCAGCGTGATTGGGTTGGCCGGTGAGGATGCTCCGGCTGACTTGGCTGTCGGAGGGGGGGAAGAAGATCTTAGGCGTCTGGAGATGGAGCCCGAGGTACTGCTCCGTTGTGATGGAGGGTTTCATCGTTGGAGCAGCTCCGGTGAGTTGTACGACGCCGAGGCTGAAGCAGGACAAGAGAGACAATGAACAATGTTAACCTGAGTGGAATTCTCCAATACATGACGTAAAATACATAACCACAAAGTGCTAGATGTAAAATACATCAGCCGCACATCTCTGAACTTAACTGTCGAAACTGAATTTAATTGTCAAAACTGAACTTAACTGTCGAAACTGAATTTTGTTGTCGAAACTGAACTTTGCTGTCGAAACTGGATGCACTAGAAAGGTGAGGCTACACGTCGGTCGACTGACCTTTTCATCTCTGGTCAGTCGATTTTGCAGCCGTTGGATACGAAATCAAGGGCCCGCGGTTCATCTTCAACCTCCACCCCCTAAGCCGCCAGCCACCACCGGCCAAACAGCAGCCCCCAGCCACCCACGGCCGGCGGTGCTCCGCCCCGAAAACACTCCCCACCGCCGGTCCGCCACCGCCCCGGCCATCCCTCTAGCCTCCCCCCCCATGCCGAGCTTTTTCTCCGGCGATCCCCACGCCACCGCCGGCGACCACCGCCCCCATCCTGAACCCTAAGATAGATAGTGGGGTACCTCTCCGGTGAGCCCCCCTCCCCGCTGCGGCTGGTTCTTCCTTCACCCTGGTGGCATCGGAGTGAAGTGTAGCTAAATCGGAGCAGCATCGCAAGCAAGAGCAAGAGCGAGAGCAGCAGTGCGAGCAAGAGCAATAGCAAGAGCAGACCAGGCAGGGGACCGAGAGCAAGAGCAGAGCAGCAGCACGAGCGAGAGCTAAAGCAGCAGCAGGTCCTACTGATGTGGACGTCGTCGCCGAGGGAGCGACGCCGTGGAGGAAGTGGCCGGCGACGCCGCTGTGGATGGAGCCGCGCCGTGTCGGCTCGGAACCGAGCGCTGGCAGCACCGTGAGATTGAATCAAGAAGATAATGCGGTGACTAGTGTACAACCTCTTTGGTGGCGCCGATTAGGCCGCAGCTTCATGCGAGGAAACGGTGATGATGATGCTCTTCCGGTGGTGCAGGTGAAGACGGCGGTGTGGGAATGGAGGTGGCGCGAAAGACGAGGGGAACGTCGGGGCAGCTCCTTGGAGGTGGAGGACGGGGTGGCTGAACCGGCGGGACAATGAGATCGACGACGGATCCTCATCCGGTACGGTGGATGAGGGACGTCGAGGTGTTGCTGTGGACGACGTCATCGGGGAAGAGGCTCTGGCTGGGTGGCAGACGGAGCAGGGTGTGGGGTTTTGTCGCGGGTTTTTGCGGCCTCGGTGTATGAATGGGTGGGCGGATGGGATGGCAGTGGGGAACCATGGCCTAGAGACGCGCTTGTCCGAAATGTGGGGTAAGTCACAAAAGTACCCCCACCGATTTGAGGCGGTTCTTTCGGTTCAGGGGTACCACGGGCATTTGCGTGTCGGGATTTCACAGGAGGTGGGAGTTTTCGCGCGTGTTGTAATTTCGGAATAGCAAGGCGCGGTTTGAGATGGAGGGAGTTGTCGGAGCACAACGAGACAAAGATATATCTTAAATATTTCGGGCTAACAAGGCGCGGGTTGAAATTTCCGGACAAGCCTAACGTGTACTGTACCAAATCAATGCGCCCTACAAATGTCATTCAAAACATTGAATTCATGTTATGTTCAATTAAAATATTTCGCTACGTGTATAATGCATGCAACCTACTACTCAAATGAACGTTTTACTGCATTCCAAACGTATATACTACCGCTTCAATATGAACTAAATTTGAATTCGCTTCTCTATTTGAATAAGATCTATAGTAATGATTGTTGTGAAGTCAAATCATTTGAATTCGTTTATCTGTTTTAATAAGATCTACAATCATCATTATTGTCAAGTTACATATGAACTCGAACTAGATTTTTTGAATCCACTTTATTTTGATTTCAAATCACATTACATTTCTAGCTCTAGCTAGATCTTCATAATCTAAACCATGTCTCATATGTATAATGTGTTTATCACATTATGTATGGTGCCCCGCCCCCTACGCCTACAAGTATTTAGATGTGAGTTGCAAACACCACACATTACCACAAATTCAAATAAAATGTGAGAATGTTCGATATATAGTATTGTTTAGATTGTTCGATATTTAGTTGTAAGCTGCAAACGCCACACATTATCTCAAATTCAAATAAAATGTGAGATTGTTTGATGTATAGTATGGTTTAGATTGTTCGGCATTTAGCTGTGAGTTGCAAACACCATGCATTATCACATTATGGTATAACATGTGCACAGCATGTGTATCACCGCTATATTCATGCATGCAATGTTTAAAACACTATGATCTCCTATTCAAATATATGAATCCTCTTTCATATCAAATTATGATCTTTGTTAGTCTCTTACACCCACACAAGCCTCTAACCTTTGTAGCTACCACTAACTTTCTCTCGTGCATGCACACGCCCTCCTCGCCCTCCCCTCCCTTGGCATTCTATCCACCGGGCACATTCATTTTTTTTCTTTAGGTCATTGTCCCAGAGTCTCCACAACTCTTTTCCGACACACACCGATTGATAAACCTCTCCAACGATGCCTGCCTACAACATACAAACACACCTTCAATCTCCTCCTTTATGTGTCCTTGCCTCGTGTCTCTCATACGGTCAGACACACATGTAAACTCTCGCCCCTCTTTTCATCGCTCTCTCACAACCTCACACTCCTCCCCCTATCTAGCTAGTAGTTGGGCCTCTCGCACCACCTCCTAGCTCCATTATCTCTGTCTATCCATCTCGTTGGGCCTTATTAGCCTCTAACAAATGGACGCACACCGACCGATCTCTCACTATACATATAGCTAGCTAGGTCCTTATAACTCGTTTTTACCCACACGTCAATTGATATACCTCATTAGTTGTGTCTCTCCCTTCCTCTGACAAACTACAATTGATCTACCGATCTAGTTAGGTTTGCTTACCAAACACATGGTTCCCCTTCATCATCCATGGATGCGTCCTGACAGATCTATAACGCACAGGCACACACAGAAACACATCCCCACTCTTATTGATAACATTGCAGTTCCACCCTCAGTTTGTCTAGTAGGCCTCTCCCACCATCTTCGAGAAGCAACTCCATCACCCATCCAGCACTCTACCCCTCTCCCTCCCTATCCCTCCCTCTCCCTCCCTCTCTCTCCTCTATCTCTCTCCCATCATATTTCCCGTCCTTCAGTTATGTATGGATGTCGATCGATCTCCCTCAAGACATAGCTGGGTCTCTCCTTCTCAACACATATACGAGTCGTTCTACCTTTATAGTTAGGCCTCTGCCTACCCCTCCCACCACCCCCTCCCCCCACACACACTGATACATCGAGCGCTCTAGTCATGTCTCCCTGCCACACACAAACTTGACGTGTCCCCTCTAACGTCCCGGTAGGCCAATCGCCCTATATCTTTGACTTGTACACACACACACACACACTATTTCGATGGCTCTCTTCATCGATCTCGCACCCACCCACTTGATCCTCTCTTCGACTATCGATAGCTATGAACCCTCCCTCTCTTCTCGTGGATTGCCCGACCCTCTATGTATGATATGGATAGGCCTCCATTTCACACGCATTGCATGCAAAATTTTGTTTGAGATGTCATCGACACATATTCCCACAAATAATTCATGAAATCAACCCCCCACCCCACCCCCACCCCAAAACAAAAAACACTCACGTACGCGGTTTGTATCTCTCACACACACCCACGTAGGTGGGGAACATGCACGAAGAGAAGAGGTGCATGCACGGCGCACGTACTCCCGTCTCTTTCCCAACCACACCCGCGCGGGTAGACGGTGGAGCTCATTTCTGTACGAAAAAGGCAGCCCACGTGGTAATTTGGCACGTGTACTAGTTGTCCACTTGGTGGAGGGAGGATTGTCTACCACGGGTGAACAAACAAATTGCGACTTGACGTGTTATGTTAAAAAAAGAGGCAAACCATGTGGGGCCTACCTTAGAGGCAAGGCTCTATACACTGGAGTACTTTTGATGTGGCCCGTCAACTCGTAGAATGAGGAGAAGCTTTCTTAGTACGCCGTCTCCCCTGCCCATGGGCGCGGTGGCTCGCAGGATGAGGTGAAGCTTGCTTACTACGCCTTATGCCCGCTCCCTCGCCCATGCGCGCGGTGGCTCGCAGGATGAGGAGAAAAATTTACTACTCCCTCCGTTTACTCCTCGTCCCTACTACCTTGGTTATAGATATTATATCATATTGTTTGGAATATATATGTCCTTTAGTAGATTTCAATATGAACTACTAGTACATACTCCAAACACTGATGTATATAGACGTATTTTAGAGTGTAGATTCACTTATTTTGCTCCGTATGTAGCACTCTCCCTCGCCCCTCGACCCTCGCCCACGTGGTGGACGTGCAGGAATTCATTCGGTCTCATATAGCCAGAACGATATATACTGCACTACCATTATTGCTCGACTTCCCGAAGAGGCGAAGAGCCAATCGCAAGGTTAATTTTTTGGAGATGCCAAGCGCAAGGTTATAGGAGAACGAGTAGTAGGTGCCGCGTCATTTATAAATAAAGTTTTTTTCTTCAGTGGCACATACGCAATATGATAGGTTCATATGGAGAGAAAATGAGTACATAGTCAGGACGGGCCAGCCTACATTGTTGCTTGTTGGGGTTGCTCTCTTCACACACTCTCGCACAAACCGACTGTGGCCACATCTCTAACATCCCGGCGGATCACGTCCTCTTGGGGAAGGGGTGGATGCTTAGTGTAGATGCGGTGGCCGTCGCTGACGGAAAAACCCACTGTCGGCACGTCCCGATCAAGGGTCCCCGCCATTCTCTCTCACAAAGCCGGTGAGGTTGCCTTCGTCCCTTGCTCACTGCTGCGACGTGGGCAGTTGCCGCCTCCCGCCGCCCTCCTCAAGGTTGAGCTACGTCCCTCAGCTACAACTCCCTTTACAGCCGGCTTGCACGACTGCTCCAGCTGCCCACATCACTCCCTGTGGATATTTCTCTACTTCTTTGCCCCGCACATACCTCTACTGGCTTCTACGTATTGTATTTGCGATGAGTTTATGTCTCATCAACTAGTCCCAGTAATCTTATTCTAATCACGCTTGTTCAATTTCTTTGCCACAGGGATGCTCATCTCGATTTTGGTGAAACTGCACAAAATGATCCGATGGTCAAAAGGTTGCAAACTTCATTTATTAGGAAGCTCGAACGTTGCCAGCAAATTGAAGCCTGGTCAGGGTTCACGGTTCAAGGGCTAGGGACTGCATGGATCATTTTTTTCTTTAGCTGCCTCTGTTCCAAAATAAGTGTCAACTTTAGTAGTAGTACAACTTTGTACTAAAGTTTGCACAAAGTTGAGAAACTTATTTTGGAACGGAGGGAGTACATATTTGCTATGATCTGTCAATCATTGAGATGCAATAGCATGCATGTTAGTCTCCTTTGTATTTGATGAAATGTTGCAACGGGCAACCTTGGACGCAAGATACATGTAATAGAAGCTGGAAGCTTCATAGCATTGTACAAATTTATCTCGCTGATAAATTACAGTACATACTATACTAGTACTTCATCCGTTCCTAAATATAAGTCTTTGTAGAGATTTCACCATGAACCACATGCAGATGTATATAGATGCATTTTAAGTGTAGATTCATTTATTTTGTTCTGTATGTAGTGGAATCTCTACAAAGATTTATATCTACTAGTAATAGCTAGCCCCCACTACTATGAACTCTCTATCCTCTCCTTGAGCCACGTCATCAAAATTGATGTAGCCTTTAGATGAAGTAAATCAGTCCATAATAGTCGTCTGATCTTGACGTTGAGAGGCTCCGCACTAAGCCACATGCAAGCATGCAGAAATACCATGCCACATGCATGTGAGTGGGTTTTAAATCACATCAACATGTCTGCATGCAAGCATGCATCGGTAGCATGCATGTAAGTGAGCTTTTAAGTCCCAGTAACATGTCAAAAAGAAAAATATAATCCCATTATGTAGTAGGAGTTCAGGAGTTGGCTGATCTTTTTTTCCTTACGTGGGATGATCTAAATGATGATGGGAGTTTATTTAGTTTGGCTACCACATTTGTCATGCGGTTATAGAGTTTTTTTGTATTCTATGAAATCGATAATTTTGCGCAGAGAGATATACCGTTG
This sequence comes from Triticum urartu, assembly GCF_056163025.1. Classification (NCBI taxonomy): domain Eukaryota; kingdom Viridiplantae; phylum Streptophyta; class Magnoliopsida; order Poales; family Poaceae; genus Triticum; species Triticum urartu. The sequence goes on from NC_141875.1 coordinate 232,104,252, forward strand.
TTCCGCGCCAACGCGCCGGGACTCATCTAGTAATATTTAGGAACGGAGGGAGTACTATGTCAAGAGTTAGGTGTCGCACGATGATAGTAGTGTGAGGTGGGCCATGTAATCATTGAGCCTGCGTGTTTTCACTGCTCTTGCACGCCTTCGCTGTAAGAATTGAGAAAATTGTAATCTAGTAGTAGTAGTATACCTCCTTTCGCCGAAAGCGTGGGACATCTAGCAGTCCTACCACCTCAGTAATAAGGACCAATGAGCTGTCAAATCACATAGACCCAGCAGTAAGTTGGACGGACGAAGCAACCATCACTCTTGCGCCAGTGAGAGGTCACGTCCGCTCTGCCCGGGCATGAATGTGGCACTGATTCTTTGGAGCGGCGCTGACCGTTTCGGGCGGGAAGCGCGCGCGGGCGATGGAGGGGCTTTGGGTGGGCCAGGCTAGTCAGGAGCGGGCGTGGCAGCTGTCCGCATGTCCCTACCGGACACGCCCAGAAACGAGAGGATGCACCGACTCTCACGGCTAAAATCGTACACTACACAACATCTCTCTGTAGGGGTAGGTCGATCTGTCACTCTCTCTAACACACACATGGTGTTAAACACACACACACACACACACACACACACAAACACACGCACGCACCTTGGTCCCGTTGCACCTTCTAACGTGACTTATTACACCTAGATGGAGGGAGTAGTAAGTATACGAGATACGGTGGCACACTGACTTAAGTCGAATACAAGTGGCCAAAATTTGTGTGCATGTTATAATAAGGATTCACTTAAAATAGTACGTGAGCGAACAGAGGGATCAATTGGACAGTGTTCCCGAGCAGTAGCGAGATGTGTGAGGTAAGATACACCGCTGGCGCTTTTAATTTTTCTTATTAATTTGTTTGTTTCACCCTCTGACTGGTGGGACCCAACGTACTACGTGGAGATAGGTAAGGTGACTAAGGCTGCATTATTTCTGCACCACTATGGATAGTCTTACCACCAAAGCCACATGACACGATTATGATTGAAATCCCAATGACTCCCACACACACACACACACAAAACACGGCATGCTTGTCACACGAATGCAGGAATGTATAAAAGGTTATTTCCCTCTCGTTGAACATAACGGGAGGGTTGTGTAACTGGTTAGCATGTTCGCTCACTCTCTCGCCCTCTCCCGCTGGAGCCTCAGCGCTTGTAGTTGCTCTCTTCACACTCTCTCGCCATCTCCAAATCTAAACAAGACTTCGTTGGCCTCTCTCTCCCCTCACTGCTGCTCAAAGAGCTGGCAGGATCCGTCCATCGGGAAGGGAAGGAGGCTTAACGCTGTCGCCGTCGGCGAGGGACTACCGGCGCAGCTGTTCACTTTCCACCCAGTGGCGGCGCAGGAGGGCCTCCGACCCCTTCTTCTTCGCCGCCGTCCCGTCACCCACCGAACCACGCCCCAAGAACCTTAAGGTATAATTTACTTACTCCACATGCATTGCTCTAGCTGCATGTATACCATGAATCTAGGACGTGGTTCAAAGAGGAAAGGAGTGGGGCAAAGTAGTGGGAAAAGTTGTATATAGCATGAATCTAGGACGTGGTTCAAAGAGGAAATGAAGGGGGAAAGTTGTATAGCATTAATCTAGGACCTGGTTCAAAGAGGAAAGGAATGGGGGAAAGTAGTGGGGAAAGTTGTATCGCATAAATCTAGGACGTGGTTCCAAGAGGAAAGGAAGGGGCGTAAGTACTAGTTCAAAAAGGAAAGGAAGGGACAAGGCTGTAGAGTTTGAGCGGGACTAGATTTGCTGCGCTCACATAGGGAAAGGCGTATAAAGATAACAAAACTGGGACCAACACAAATATGCTCCTTGGTTGCTTGTTCTTTGTTGCAACAGACTGTGCATGACCATAGTACATCGGTAGATGCACATGGTGCTGGTGCGTCCACTGTCCCGTGCAACTCATTAGCTGTTGTTAATCTAAGGCCCTCTTTGGTTCAAAACTCCCTAGTCCCTACCTGCTGGGTTCCAGGGACTAAACATGGACTAGAGGTTATTAAATGACATGCTAAAAGACCATGTTACCCCTAGTAATGAACTAATAGAGACAAGGTGCGATGCGTGGCAGGGGCAACTGTTGGAAAAAGTCCCAAAAAGACTCCCTCGGGGTCTTCTTTCTTTAGTCCCAAATGCCCACCTTTAGTCCCTAAAAGTCCCTTCTCTTTGGTTTAGATGGGACTGACACGGAGTTTTTTTAGTCCCTACACCAAAATGTCCCTGTAAACAAACACCCTCTAATAATGCCGCTGGAAAATTGATGCAATGCCACAGTTAAAAGCAAATTACATGTTTAACAAATTTTATTGTTAATATAATCTCTATGTTAATATTAATCAATGCCACCGTTTGAGAAATGCTACTGTCTTGCTTTCTTTCCCATTTAGATAAGGTATATGCTTATTTTTGTTGGCTTCTGTGTCATCCACCGTTATTGACCACAAATTGTTTCCTTTGCACCTCTGTGTAAATAGGGTTATCTGCTTCACCTCGTTGCCATTGTGACCTTTTGTTGCACTGCACAAAACACTTTCGTTTTAAGAGTGTTTTGTGCAGTTCAACCAAAATGTCACACCGACAACGTTGCTTGATTGCTTGATCTTAGTGGAACTTCACAAGAGGAGATCTTACTTCCTATCCATTAAGGCGGATTTGGTTCAGATCTTCTTCTTGTGAGTTGTTTGAATTCCGCATCATGAGAGGTCAGTACTAGCCTTCTTTCACATGATTCTGTAGTGTGCATTCATATGTTGTGCTACTTGTACGATAATGTTGCTTGATTTTAGTGAACTGCACAAATGGAGACAAGACTTCCAATCTGTATGTGCACCGTAATATCCCATTGAGGTAAGATAAGGATATTTCACAACTGCTGACTTGTATTTTGCCACTTTCATCAGAAAATTAAGTTTAGTACTATACTTGTGCTTCCTAATTGACATGCCAAATCTTACATTGAAGGCGAAGCTTGTTTGTTATTGAACCAAGTGATGAAGGGGAAGAACAATGGGAAGAAAACAAAAATCAACTCCCGGTGCTGTCATGAAAAAGTGGTATTGTCCTTGAGAAGTGCTTACTCTGTGTTGTTTTAAATATTTCCTTTCCTTTTTTTCGAGCAAACAGTGATGCTAGCATTTAGTAGTCCTCTTGTCTTTGCACAACAGGATCATCTTCCTCTGAAGAATAATATGGAGTACGTGAAGTGACTAGTTCCGATTATGCCAGGATGAAGAAGCCTTGTCTATCTTATCATCAGAAGGAGCAGTTGAAGGATGGTTACATTACTCCCCACAAGACCAAACTAGCTTCAGCTCAGAAGGACTGACAAAATCTCCATTTTCTTGCTATGATGCGCGAGTACAATGTTGTTCTAGGATTCTTTCTGGTGGGTTCCATTTTTCTAAAAGTGTGCTCTACATGGACCATGTATGTGCCTGTTGAAACTGTCAATTCATAGTACAGTTTGCTCTATACTAATCACTTTTTTGTATTTGTGCAAACAGCGGTGCTCAGCTTGATTTCAATGGGAACTGCACAAAATGTTCATGAATACATCGAATCATTCATTTCCACCACAATAAATGAGGTGACGATAAGTTCAAGGCGTTGCAACATATAAAGGCGAAATCATACAAGCTACGCGCGCATTTGGTTGATTTTGGTGGAACTACACAAAAAGAACAACTGGTTTATTTAGCACGAGGTGACATGTCAATGTTCGAACTGATGGAAAACCCTTCCCATTCCACAATCGTAGGCATTTGATATTTTGGAATGGGACAACCTTGTCAAATTTTCCTCATTGATTTTAGCAAGACATGCGTTTGATATTTTCGAATGGGACACCCTTGCTGTCAGCAGCGTCGATCAATTTTTTCTTTATTCTTTAGTTGTGAAGTAAATATTGCCTCTGACATGTGAGTCGCTGAGATGCATAATCATCGATTGTTTTGAATGTTCTCTATGAATTGCCGGGCCTGTGTGTTTGATTGCAATGTACAGAAACGCTAAAAACCTACTCAAACTCTTTGTACTCCTTCTGTTCCTTTTTACTTCGCACATTGTGAAAGTGCATACTTTTTTGTATAAGATTGGTCGAAGTAGAGATACTTTGACTGTAGACAAAACTTGTATGCAGACTAGAAAGGACCGGAGGGAGTACATGTGAAACTGCTGCAAACGAGGTGATCACCCTGGGAATAATGCTAGTACATATTGTTTTGCATGTTCATCCAATGACAGTGATACAGGAATTCAAACTAATCGAAATAAATTCATTCATACACGGTCGGATTTCATATAAACATGCCAGATTTCATTACATTTCATACATTCTTCAACTAAAAAGGGGTGCGCTGGAGGTATAATTAATTAACCGAAGCTACCCACCTGTGTCCCGCTGAGCCGAACAGAAGCTTCAGTGACTTAACTGTAGGTGCAGTTGCGTAACTGACATGTGGCCTATTGGGCCCACGTGTCAGTCAGCCAACTGCACCAGCAGTTAAGAAGAAGCAGCATTACTCTCCAGTAGAACTCCCCGACTCCACGTCCCCGCCAAGAAGCTAACCGGCCGTCAATGGTCAACCCGCCTAGCTTGGCTTCAACAGGAGGATAGCAGCGGTGGCCTTACTTGGACCCGAGTGGTGGCGACCTACCATGTTCTACTCTTCCTCATTTTCTATGTGGCGCGGCCTCGTTGGTAGTGGGGCGGGGCCTCGGTAGAGCCGACGATGTCCTCTGTCTCGTTGCTGGTGGGCGGCGCCTCAGCGGAGCGGTGGAAATCCTCCCCCGCGTTGCCGGAAGGGTGGGGCCTCGGCTGAGCCGGCGATGTCCTCTGCCTCGTTGTGAGCGGGGTGGGGCCTCGGCGGAGCCGGTGGTGTCCTCTGCCTCGTTGTTGGCGCCGCGGGGCCTCGGCAGAGCAGGGCCTCGTTGATGCCAGCGGAGCGGGGACTCGTCGGAGCCAGCATTGTCCTCTGCCTCATCCTCGGTCTCGCCAAACAGCGCCTTGCCCGCTTCATCGCCCTCTTTGCTAGCCTCTTTGTAGGTGGCCGCAGCCTCCGCCACCCGCATGCGCTCCCGCCAGCGCTCGAGGCAGCCCTTGCGGGCGGAGCGGTACGAGTCGAGCAGCGCCTCCTGCTCCGCCCGCTCCACAGCGATATGCTCCTCCGCCTGCAGATGCTCCTGGAGGAAATGGTGGTTGTAGGCGGCGTCGGCCTGCGCTTCCCGGAACTGCTCCTGACGCATCTGCCTCACACTGTCCATATATTGGGCACATGACTCGCCGATGGTCATGGTGCAATGCACCAGCAAGGATGGCGCGGAGGAGGGGGTTGGCGCCGGATCGTCGACTACCATGTTCTCCATTGGGACATCGTCGTCCTCCGGCTGCCTGCCGGCCAACCGGTCGGCAGCAATGGCTGCCATCTCCTTGTGGTCCATCGTCCGCCCGCCCCGAAGAGCGCTGGAGTGTGAGGAAGCCATTGTGGGCAGTAGTGGTGTGGACAGAAGAAAGGGAACGGATGCGGATGACTGCGGCTATGGCCGGCGCAGCAGTTTATATAGCAATGGTGGGCGGGCGGAGGGACGGACGTGTGGCGCCAGAGTAGCCGTCTCGGCAACCGCGTGTCATTAATGTGTGCAGCAGATGGACGGACGGACGGCACTTGTGTCGTTTGAAGGCGGAGCAATCGCCTGCACCGGGAAACGGGGCAGGCGGCGCTGACTGTTTCGGGCGGAAAGCGCGCGCGGGCGAGGAGATGACTTTACATGGAGAGGATGACAATGGGGACCCACCAGGTCCATAGCCTCACGTACTCAAGTGCCTCCTTATTATATATATATATATATATATGTATAAAACTATACTCCCTCTGTCTAGGTGAATAAGTCATATTAGAAGGTGCATCACGACCTAGGTGCAAGCAGATTGTTGGAAAAGAAGAATATTTCTCTCTTCTAAACACAACATTTAATCACAACAATTAAGAGGATGCATTATTAGCTACCCATGCAGGCCATCGTAATTCATAGCATGCAAAGCGCTTTTATTTCTTGCCTAATAACTGCATGGACGTGCTGCATGCATTGGTCCTTGCCCAAGCAAAAAAAGGGAGGAAAGGGGTTTCCACGGGAGACAACGAGGCAGAGGTGGAAGCGCTCGCTGGAGTTATTTATTTTGCTTCCCCCTGGTTTCCTGACATCACGGTCCCACACCATTGTCAACCTATGTAGTACTAGTCAATAAATGAGAGAATTGCACAAGAAGCGGCCGACAGCTAGGACCAAGCAACTCGAGCAGTATTTGTGTTTTTGAGGTGTGAGCACTGTAGAGTTTTTCGATGTTTAGCCCAGATATTAATTTTTCTCCTCTGAACAACAATGAAAACATTGCTGCAGGTATTAACTATGCAGGCTGTGGCCCGTCTAGCCCAGGCCAGATATCCAGCCCAGATATTAATTTTTTTCAAGCTAAAAATGGTAGCCCAGCTATACTTTTTTTAGGAATACCCAGGCAAGGTCAAGTTGTTATTCTCCGCCCCGCTAGGCTGCAAATCTTTCCTAGGAGGGATGCATTAGGCTTAACAAGAAAGTGGGCTTTAAGAAATAATAAATGGGATGTAATTACAAAAACTGGGTAATAACTATAAAAAATGCACCAAACACGTGATTACTTTATAAAATATTATTTTTGGATATTGAAAATTTTAATTTCATTAATTGTTGCGAGCGCAATGTTTCGTTGGATTTTTACGTAATATAAATTTATATTGAAATTGTATTTAATCTGACTAGAAATTTCGGGATAAAAATATTTCGGATCCCATCAAAATGTGGGAAATTTTATTGAATTCTGTTTTGAACGGTTGGTTGAAATGGGTTGTACTTTTAAAAAACTGTAAACGGGTTGTAGTAAATTCCATTAGAATTCAAAAATGGGCTACACATTCTTACAAATCTCAAATGGGCTATAAGTTCTTTGCCACACACTTCTGGCCTTACTAAGTTGACGCGTATGCAAGGCTTTGTCAACTTATAGTGAACACACGGTTCTAGCAGCAGTACCCGTTGGATGTTCATCCAACGAATGTCGTGCTTCTTCTTCAATCTCGGATATTCTAGCTTCACCCGCCCAAAAAATGATTCCTCCCCCTGACATCTGGGGCGCACCGTTTTGGAAGCTGACCTGTGGGCCTACTAAGTTGACGTACCAAGGGCTTTGTCAACTTAGTCAATATAAACGATTCTAGCTGCAGTGACCGTACGATGTCCATCCAACGGCCGTAGTGCTTCTTCAACCTTTGGTATTCTTGCTCCAGCCGCCTAAAGCAACGCCGGTCGTGCTGCCTGCTCCTGCCTCCCATGGCCGGCTGTGCTGCCGTGGAGGCCTCACCGCCCCCTACTATTCCCACCGCTAGCCAGGCCCTGCGGCGACGGCAGCCTCACACCGCAGCCAAACGAGTGAACCCTCATACTCCTCTCCGCGTGGGCATCCACCGCTGCGTCTTCACCGGCTCCACGTCGTCCCCTTCCTAGGCCTCACCGTCGTCCACCGCCCTGGTGCTCCCGGCGCGGTGTGGTCAACGTGGAAGGAATGACTTCCATCGGACGTGGACTGTACGTGGAGAGGATGACAGCTGGGTCCACGGCGGCAGCAAGGAAGTGCCTCCTTATTACGCGGAAAATAATGATTCCTCCACCTGACAGCAGGGACCCACCGAACGGGCCACCAATATTTTGCGAAAAAAATCATTTCCCCCTGACTACTGGGACCCACCGGACGGGCCACCGTATTTCGCGAAAAAAAACGTTCCCCCCGCTGTCAGCTCGGACCCACCGGAAGTGCCTCCTTATTACGCACAAAAAAATGAATACTCCCCCGGCTAGCTGGGACCCACCTTGCTGGGAGGCTGACTTGTGGGCCTACTAAGTTGACAGGGACGAAGGGCTTTGTCAACTTAGTCAATATGAACGATTCTAGCTCCAGTGACCGTATGATGTCCATCCAACGGCCGTAGTGCTTCTTCAACCTCTGGTCTTCTTGCTCCAGCCGCCCAAAGCAGCGCCGGTCGTGGCGCATGCTCCTGCCTCCCGTGGCCGGCTATGGTGCCGCAGAGGCCTCACCGCCTCCTACTATTCCCACCGCTGGCCAGGCCCTGCAGCGACGGCAGCCTCACACCGCAGCCGAACCAGTGAACCCTCGTAGTCATCTCCGCGCGGGCTCCCACTGCCGCGTCGTCCCCTTCCTAGGCCTCGTTGTCGTCCACCGCCGTGGTGCTCTCCGCGCGGCGTTGTCAACGTGGTCAAGGAACGACTTCCATCGGAAGAGTACTATACGTGGAGAGGCTGATAGCTGGGTCCACGGTGACAACACAGTTTTTTTGTGATTTGCCAAGTAAGTCGCTTTGTCACGCCTGTTGGGCTGCAAATCTTTCAAGACGAGGAGAGCTTTCATTCGGCTGGCCGAGAAAATGGCCCATCAGTAATGAGAAATGGGTTGTACATTTCTAAAACACATCAAACCGACAATTAGTTTCAAATATCTTTTTTTTCATTTCAAGATTTTAAATTACATTAATTTTTATGCATGGAGAATTTGTTGGATTTTATATTGATATACATTTATTTTTAAAATCAGATTGAATGTGAGTCAAAATTTCGGGATTAAAAACAGTTCGGACCGCACCGAAATATGCAAAATTTCATATATTTTTTTAACCGTTGCCACAATATGGGCTGTAATGCTAACAAAAAGAATATGGGCTCAAAAAAACCTTAAGAATTAGCAAATGGGCTATAAATTATTAGAAATAATGGCAGATGGGTTGTATGCTATTTTCCACAGATTTGAGGCTTTCCTAAAAAAAGGTTGACGCACAAGCACTGACTGTTGGATGTCCATCCAACGGCCGTCGTGCTTCTTCAATCTCTGCTCTTCCTGCTCCAGCCGCTCAAACAAGCGCCGGTGGGACTGCCTGCTCCCTCCTCGCGGCCGGCTGTGCTGCCGCGCAGGCCTCACCGCCCGACCATACTCCCATCGCTAGCCTAGCCATCCCTCTACTCACCCACACCTGTTGTTATTATCCGGCGACGGCAGACGAACTAGTAAGCCCTCGTACAGTCATACTACCCTCCGCGTGGGAAACAACTGCTGAGTCTTCCCTGCCTCCATGTCATCACCTTCCTAGGCCTCGCCGTCGTCCACCGCCCTGGTGCTCTCCGTGCTGCGTGGTCAACGTGGTCAAGGAAGGACTTCCATCGGACGTGGACTGTATGTGGAGAGGCTGACAGCTGGGTCCACGGCCGCAGCAAGGAAGTGCCTCCTTATTATGCAGAAAATAATGATTCCTCCACCTGATAGCTGGGACACACCGAACGGGCCACTGTATTTCGCGAAAAAACGTTTCCCCCTAACTGTTGGGACCCACCAGCTACAACTTCACACGCAAGGAAGTGCGTCCGGGCAAAAAAACGATTCGCCCCCTGACTGCTGGGACCCACCAGCTACATCTTCGCAGGCAAGGAAGTGCCTGACAGTCGGGACCCACCTGGTCGAAGCGTACGTAGCGTTGTCATTCTGATCGCGAACGTGTACGTACATACTGGTCAATGCAGAAGAGGCGCGGATGTGTCGTAGTAGAGGCGCGCACGTGTCGTAGTAGAGGCGCACACGTGTCGTAGTAGAGGCGCGCACGTAGCATGTACACGTACGTACAGCGGCCAGGGTGCAAGAAAGAAAATAAGGCCATGTATGTGTACATACGGGCAGGGTCTCGAACGCCTACTTGCGCATACGTACGGCCAGGGCTCGTGTACATTGCTTGGTCGGAACGGAGAAACAGCGTCGTCGTCGTGTTCATGGGGAGGCAACGGAACGCGTGGGAGCCAACCGGCTGGGTCGGAACGGAATGCGTGGTCGTGTTCATCGGGAGGGCTTGGACGGAACAGGCGATGGAAAGAAGGCCTGGTGTACCGCACAACGGAGGAAACGGACCTCCTACGTTTGGAACGGGGTCCTGTTGATCGGGAGGGGTCTGGCGTATCGCAAAACGGAGGAAACGGACCTCCTACGGTCGAAACGGGGGTCCTGTTGATCGGGAGGGGTGTGGCGTACCGCAAAATGGTGGAAACGGACTTGTGTTGGAGCGCTATGGTCGAAACGGGGGTCCTGTTCATCGGGAGGGGTGTGGCGTACGCAAAACGGGACTCCGTGGGATACTGTTCATCTCCACCGTCAACCCCCTCCAGCCTCCACGAGCTACTGCTCATCCACCGTCGACCCCCTCCAGCCTCCACGAGCTACTGTTCATCCACCGTCGACCTCCTCCAGCCTCCACCTGCGGCTATTCATCCACAGGCTCCTGTTCTTCCAGCCTCCACCGCGCGCTACTCCACCGGCTACTGTTCAACCAGCCCTCTCCATGGGCTCTTGTTCAACCACCCCTCCATGGGCTACTGTTCATCCTGCCCTCCACCGTCTACTGTTCATCTTGTCCTCCACGGGGTGGTCCTGTTCAGCCAGCCCTCCACGGGGTCCTGTTCATCCAGCCCCAACCGGCTCGATCAATCGGGGTCCTGTTCATCTAGAGGCAACACCACGGGGTCCTGTTCATCCACCCCCACCGGGAACTGTTCATCCACCCCCCCCCCCCCCCGCAACGCTCATTGTTCATCCAGAGGCAGCATCGATCCGCTTCAGTTAGCAACAGTAGCAAAGGAATCGCTCGATCGGGTTCAGTTAACAGCCATCGATCGATCGCTCAGGTTCAGTAACGCGTAGCCTGCAGTGCAATCGCTCGGGTTCAGTTAGAGCCAACGCCTCGCACACACGCGCGTACGTGTACGAGAGAAACGCGCATCGCTCAGCCCCGACCTCCCACCGTAACCGGGAACTACTCGAAATTTTCCTCCCCCTCGATTCTACCATGATTTATGGCCCAAAGAATGTCATGCAGTGATACGTCTCCAACGTATCTATAATTTTTGATTGCTCCATGCTATATTATCTACTGTTTTGGACTATATTGGGCTTTATTTTCCACTTTTATACTATTTTTGGGACTAACCTATTAACCGGAGGCCTAGCCCAGAAATGCTGTTTTTTGCCTATTTCAGTGTTTCGAAGAAACAGAATATCAAATGGAGTCCAAACAGAAAAAATCCTTTTTGGAACGTGATTTTCTTCTCCAAGAAGTACCGGAGGCGGTCACGAGGGTAGGGGGCGCCCCCCCTATAGGGAGCGCCCCCCTGCCTCGTGGGCCCCTTGGTGCTCCACCGACGTACTCCTTCCTCCTATATATACCCACGTACCCCCAAACGATCGGAAGAGGAGCCAAAAACCTAATTCCACCGCCGCAACTTTCTGTATCCACGAGATCCCATCTTGGGGCGTGTTCCGGAGCTCCACCGGAAAGGGCCGTCATCACAGAGGGCTTCTACATCATCATAGCCCCTCCGATGAAGTGCGAGTAGTTTACCTCAGACCTTCGGGTCCATAGTTATTAGCTAGATGGCTTCTTCTCTCTTTTTGGATCTCAATACAATGTTCTCCCCCTCTCTTGTGGAGATCTATTCGATATAATCTTCTTCTTTTGCGGTGTGTTTGTTGGGACCGATGAATTGTGGGTTGATGATCAAGTCTATCTATGAACAATATTTGAATCTTCTCTGAATTCTTTTATGTATGATTGGTTATCTTTGCAAGTCTCTTCGAATTATCCGTTTGGTTTGGCCAACTAGATTGGTAGTTCTTGCCATGGGAGAAGTGCTTAGCTTTGGGTTCGATCTTGCGGTGTTCTTTCCCAGTGACAGAAGGGGCAGCAAGACACATATTGTATCGTTCTCATCGAGGATAACAAGATGGGGTTTATTTCATATTGCATGAATTTATCTCTCTACATCATGTCATCTTACTTAAAGCGTTACTCTGTTTTTAACTTAATACTCTAGATGCATGCTGGATAGCGGTCGATGAGTGGAGTAATAGTAGTAGATGCAGAATCGTTTCGATCTACTTGTCACGGACGTGATGCCTATATACATGATCATGCCTAGATATTCTCATAACTATGCTCAATTCTATCAATTGCTCAACAGTAATTTGTTCACCCACGGTAGAAAACTTATGCTCTTGAGAGAAGCCACTAGTGAAACCTATGGCCCCCAGGTCTATTCTCATCATATCAATCTCCATCACTTTAATCTTGCTTTGTTTTTACTTTGCCTTTTACTTTTCACTTTGCATCTTTATATCAAAAATACCAAAAATATTATGTATTGTATCTCACTTCTGTAAGTGACCTTGAAGGGATTCACAACCCCTAATCACGTTGGTTGCGTTGAGCTCTTTGTGTTGTGTAGGTACGAGGGACTTGCGCGTGGCCTCCTACTGGATAGATACCTTGGTTCTCAAAAACTAAGGGAAATACTTACGCTACTTTGCTGCATCATCCTTTCCTCTTCGGGGAAAACCAACGCAAGCTCAAGAGGTAGCAAGAAGAATTTCTGGCGCCGTTGCCAGGGAGTCTATGCAAAAAGTCAACATACCAAGTACCCATCACAATCCCTATCTCCCGCATTACATTAGTTGCCATTTGCCTCTCGTTTTCCTCTCCCCCACTTCACCCTTGTCGTTTTATTCACCCTCTCTTTCTCCTTCCCCTTCTCCTTCTCCGTTTGCCTTTTTCTCGCTTGTCTTGTCATCATGGCTAGTCTTATATCTCCTCCGTTATCTCCCAAGAACGAAGTTCTAAATTTTAAACAAAGGGAGGGAGAAAATCTGAAAGATGCTTGGTATAGAATTTGCAATGCTCAAAACAGAGCTACCAGGAAGCAATCTACTTCAGTTCTTCTTCATAATTTTTATGTGGGTGCTAGTCCTTGGTATAGATATATCCTTGATACCATTACCGGAGGGAATTTCTTGGGTAGCCATACTTTTGATTCTTATAATGCTATGATAGACTTATTTGGCTCACCACCTCTTTTGGATAATGGAACTATATTAACTTTGGAGAATGTTATGCAAAGGCTTGAAATTATTGAAAACAAAGTTGCTACTATTGAATCAATTGAAAATCTAGATAAAAAGATTCATAATCAAATCACTCAATATGGGTCTAAGGTAGGAATGACTTTGAAAAATATTAAGGAGAAGGAACCCATGGTAGATGAGAAAATAAATCTAGATTCCTCTAGAATCGATAAACTTGAGGGTATCATTACCAATTTGGGAACCGCTTTTTCTTCCACAAAGAATACTCCTAGTCCTCCCACTAAAATTGCTAAGCTTATGTATGTTCCTAAGAATAAGGGTGAATCATCTAGTAAGGAAACTGCGGATCTTAAGTCTATAAGTATTCATCCCGATATTTTTGATTTCATTAAAGAACCATTTGCTACAAATGAATTTTTCGATCTTGTGCCTAAAACTTTGATAATTACTAAAAAGAAAGAGATCTCTAAGAAAGGTAGATGCCTCATTGAAGAATTGCCTTCCAAAGATGGCAACACCTAGATCTATCCTCGCTTTTATGCCTAGCTAGGGGCGTTAAACGATAGCGCTTGTTGGGAGGCAACCCATTTTTTTGTGTTTTTCTTCTGTTAGGGAATAAATAACCCATCTACCCTATGTTTTGATGTGGTTTTGTGCTTTAATTAGTGTTTGTGCCAAGCTAGACCTATTGGATCTTCTTGGATGATAGTTATTTGATCTTGCTGTAATTTCCAGAAACTTTGCGTTCAGTGCCCGAATTACTAAAAATCATCAGAACGTGATAAAATACTGATTCCAATTGCTGCTGATCAATAAACAAATTATCTAGGTCGTCTAATTTTGGTAGATTTTTTGGAGTTCCAGAAGTTTGCGTTAGTGACAGATTACTACAGACTGTTCTGTTTTTGACAGATTCTGTTTTTCGTGTGTTGTTTGCTTATTTTGATGAATCTATGGTTAGTAAAATAGTTTATAATCCATAGAGAAGTTGGAATACAGTAGGTTTAACACCAAAATAAATAAAGAATGAGTTCATTACAGTACCTTGAAGTGGTTTTATGTTTTCTTTCTCTAACGGAGCTCACGAGATTTCTATTGAGTTTTGTGTTGTGAAGTTTTCATGTTTTGGGTGAGTTCTTTTGATGGATTATGGAACAAGGAGTGGCAAGAGCCTAAGCTTGGGGATGCCCATGGCACCCCCAAGATAATCCAAGGACACCAAAAATTCAAAGCTAGGGGATGCCCCGGAAGGCATCCCCTCTTTCGTCCACTTCCAACGGTAATTTACTTGGAGCTATATTTTTATTCACCAACATGATATGTGTTTTGCTTCGAGCGTCTTGTATTATTTGTGTCTTTGTTTGTTAGTGTGCCACAATCATCCTTGCTGTACACACATTTTGAGAGAGTCATCTATGAATTAAAATTTGATAGAATACTCTATGTGCTTCACTTATATCTTTTGAGCTATGTAGTTTTGCTCTATGTGCTTCACTTATATCTTTTGAGCATTGAAATTTTGCTCTATGTGCTTCACTTAGATCTTTTAGAGCATAGTGGTGGTTTGTTTTAAAGAAACTATGATCTCTCATGCTTCACTTAAATTATTTTGAGAGTCGTAATAGCATGGTAATTTGCTTAATAATAACTTGCTTGGTATTCAAGATTTGTGAAACTTTCTTTTGAGTGCGTTGAATACTAAGAAAAGTTGGATGATTGATAATTGTTTTGAGATATGGAGGTAGTAATATCAAAGTCATGCTAGTAGAGTAATTGTGAATTTGAGAAGTGCTTGAGTTAAAGTTTGCATGTCCCGTAGCATGCACGTATGGTTAACATTATGCAACAAATTTGAAACATGAGGTGTTATTTGATTGTCCTCCTTATGAGTGGCGGTCGGGGACGAGCGATGGTCTTTTCCTACCAATCTATCCCCCTAGGAGCATGTGCGTAATACTTCGGTTTTTTATGGCTTGTAGATTTTTGCAATAAGTATATGAGTTCTTTATGACTAATGTTGAGTCCATGGATTATACGCACTCTCACCCTTCCATCATTGCTAGCCTCTACGGTACCGTGCATTCCCTTTCTCACATTGAGAGTTGGTGCAAACTTCACCGGTGCATCCAAACCCCGTGATATGATACGCTCTTTCACACATAAACCTCCTTATATCTTCCTGAAAACAGCTACCATACCTACCTATTATGGCATTTCCATAGCCATTCCGAGATATATTGCCATGCAACTTTCCACCATCCAGTTTATCATGACACATTCATCATTGTCATATTGCTTAACATGATCATGTAGTTGACATAGTATTTGTGGCAAAGCCACCATTCATAATTTTTCATACTTGTCACTCTTGATTCATTGCATATCCCGGTACACCGTCGGAGGCATTCATATAGAGTCATACTTTGTTCTAGTATCGAGTTGTAATCATTGAGTTGTAAATAAATAGAAGTGTGATGATCATCATTCAATAGAGCATTGTCCCAAAAAAAGGGGGCAATGTTACTATCCTTTTTTCCACACTTGTGCTTCAAAGTAGCACCATGATATAGCAACTCTCATATATTGTGCTTGAAAGTAGCACCATGTTCTTCATATAGAGAGTCTCTTGAGTTATCACTTCCATATACTAGTGGGAATTTTTCATTATAGAACTTGGCTTGTATATTCCAACAATGGGCCTCCTCAAGTGCCCTAGGTCTTCATGAGCAAGCAAGTTGGATGCACACCCACTTAGTTTCTTTTGTTGAGCTTTCATACATTTATAGCTCTAGTGCATCCGTTGTATGGCAATCCCTACTCCTCGCATTAACATCAATCGATGGGCATCTCCCTAGCCCATTGATTAGCCTCGTTGATGTGAGACTTTCTCCTTTTTTGTCTTCTCCACACAAACCCCATCATTATATTCTATTCCACCCATAGTGCTATATCCATGGCTCACGCTCATGTATTGCGTGAAAGTTTATGAGTTCGAAATTATTAAGGTATGAAACAATTGCTTGGCTTGTCATCGGGGTTGTGCATCATGAGAGCATTCTTGTGTGACGAAAATGGAGCATGACTAAACTATACGATTTTGTAGGGATGAACTTTCTTTGGCCATGTTACTTTGAGAGAACATAATTGCTTTGTTAGTTTGCTTGAAGTGTTATTATTCTTTATGTCAATATGAAATTTTGTCTTGAATCTTTCTAATCTGAATATTCATACCACAATTAAGAAATTTTGCATTGAAATTATGCCAAGTAGCACTCCGCATAAAAAATTCTCCTTTTATCATTTACCTACTTGAGGACGAGCAGGAATTAAGCTTGGGGATGCCTGATACGTCTCCAACGTATCTATAATTTTTGATTTCTCCATGCTATATTATCTACTATTTTGGACTATATTGGGCTTTATTTTCCACTTCTATATTATTTTTGGGACTAACCTATTAACCGGAGGCCCAGCCCAGAATTGCTGTTTTTTTGCCTATTTCAGTGTTTTGAAGAAACAGAATATCAAATGGAGTCCAAACAGAAAAATCCTTTTTGGAACGTGATTTTCTTCTCGGATAAGACCCAGCAGACTTGGACCCTACTCCAAGAAGTACCGGAGGCGGTCACGAGGGTAGGGGGCGCCCCCCCCCCTACAGGGCGCGCCACCTGCCTCGTGGGCCTCTCGGTGCTCCACCGACGTACTCCTTCCTCCTATATATACCCACGTACCCCCAAACGATCAGAAGAGGAGCCAAAAACCTAATTCCACCGCCGCAACTTTCTGTATCCACGAGATCCCATCTTGGGGCCTGTTCCAGAGCTCCGCCGGAAAGAGCCGTCATCACGGAGGGCTTCTACATCATCATCTTGTTATTAGCTAGATGGCTTCTTCTCTCTTTTTGGATCTCAATACAATGTTCTCCCCCTCCCTTGTGGAGATCTATTCGATGTAATATTCTTCTTTTGCGGTGTGTTTGTTGAGACCGATGAGTTGTGGGTTTATGATCAAGTCTATCTATGAACAATATTTGAATCTTCTCTGAATTCTTTTATGTATGATTGGTTATCTTTGCAAGTCTCTTCGAATTATCCGTTTGGTTTGGCCAACTAGATTGGTAGTTCTTTCCATGGGAGAAGTGCTTAGCTTTGGGTTCGATCTTGCGGTGTTCTTTCCTGGTGACAGAAGGGGCAGCAAGACACGTATTGTATCGTTGCCATCGAGGATAACAAGATGGGGTTTATTTCATATTGCATGAATTTATCTCTCTACATCATGTCATCTTACTTAAAGCGTTACTCTATTTTTAACTTAATACTCTAGATGCATGCTGGATAGCGGTCGATGAGTGGAGTAATAGTAGTAGATGCAGAATCGTTTCGGTCTACTTGTCACGGACGTGATGCCTATATACATGATCATGCCTAGATATTCTCATAACTATGCTCAATTCTATCAATTGGTCAACAGTAATTTGTTCACCCACCGTAGAAAACTTCTGCTCTTGAGAGAAGCCACTAGTGAAACCTATGGCCCCCGGGTCTATTCTCATCATATCAATCTCCATCACTTTAATCTTGCTTTGTTTTTACTTTGCCTTTTACTTTTCACTTTGCATCTTTATATCAAAAATACCAAAAATATTATCTATTGGATCTCACTTCCGTAAGTGACCGCTAAGGGATTGACAACCCCTAATCGCGTTGGTTGCGTTGAGCTCTTTGTGTTGTGTAGGTACGAGGGACTTGCGCGTGGCCTCCTACTGGATTGATACCTTGGTTCTCAAAAACTGAGGGAAATACTTACGCTACTTTGCTGCATCATCCTTTCCTCTTCGTGAAAAACCAACGCAAGCTCAAGAGGTAGCATGCAGCTGCGTCTCTGGCCCACCTAGGAAGAAAAGCCCATTTTCTGTCATGATTTTTTGTCATAGAAGTAGGATCCCACCACATCTATGATGATACCGGGTTTTGTCACAATTATCGTCATAGAAGTGTCATATGTATGACAGAAAAAAAATTTGTTCGGCTCAAAATGTCATGGATGTGTCTTCTTTTTGTAGTGATGGCTGAAGGCTTTCAATGTAAAGCCGAAGGTGGTGAGAGGCCAACAGGCAGAGTGCGGAGGCGCCATGGTGGGCAAGATGCCCAATGTTACATGGCCCGAAGGCTCCTTTGTGGAGACGGTGAAGGGGTGGCAATCGGGGTGGTTCTATATCACCGAGCCGCGCGACACCAACTGGGCAGCGACCCCCGAATTTCGATCCGGAGCTCCGCTGCGGCTTACCTCCTGGCAAGAGAAGGGCCTCACCTGGGGCACTTCGAGCGAGCTAACTAGGCTGTAGACGTGCGTTCAGAACATGATAAACAAGAGGATCAAATTCGTCAACATGATCCAGGTTATGCTCATTCGTCGGACCCTTCCGTGCCAACGCCGGACTTGCTATCTGTGGGAGTTCGATCCGGCCAAGCACCAGACGCTACTAGAGCTCATCGACACAATGCACGAAGATATCTAGAAAGTGCTCTTCAAGGCTGGCGGGACACCACCGCCTACGACCGAAGATCATGGGCTCAGCTTAAAACGCCAGGCCAATCCAGTAAGTTTTTTCATGTATTCAAGGTATAGCCTTTACTGGCACATTTTGAGAAGGAGTCTAAGACTTCCTATCAATTTGTAGGCCTGGATCGACATAGCGGGGCGGATTAATTGTCTAGCTCCACTACCCGAAGATGAGGAAACCCCTCTCCTAACGAAGATGCTATTTCCGGCGCCTTATGATGTGCCGGAGAAGAAGGCCAAGAAGACGGTTAAAGGGAGCATGAGTGGCTTGCGTCGAGAGGGTACTTCGGACATGTCGTCCGAAGACGATACTGACTCTTCGGCCGCGCAGATGATGGCGAGGAGGAGGAAGAAAGTGGCTTCCCCTGGAGGGGGTAAATAAGAAAAGAGAGGCCTCCACGAATCTGGAGGTGAAGACGCCCAAGAGGGGGAAGGGCTCCCTTGCGGATAACTCCGCATGGGATGTCGAAAGCAGTCCGGAGAGAACACCCTGGACCAAGCCTCGAGCTGCCTCGTAAGTACCGAAAACCCTACGCACCTCCCAATACCTGGCCTTTCCAGTTTATAATATTAATATGCTTAAACCGTGCCATTACAGTCCGGCCCGCGACGGTTCCCCGCGATCCTCGACAGAGGGTTCGCTAGACTCACGGAAGATGGCTAGCATGTCTTCGCCGCCCGCTCACTCTGCCTTACCCAAGGGTGATGACAAGGCGGCGTCCCAGAGGACCTTTCCAGACCACGGGGAGGATCCAGAAATCGTTAAGGCGGCGCCCTAGGATGACTCCTTGGTTGTCGGACACATGGGGGAGAAAGCCCCCATGGAGACTAGCAATGGGGGCCAAGTTCCCATCGGCCCTCAGTCGGATACCATTCCGGAGACCTACACGGCTCCGGAGTCCAGCCAATGGCCTTCCCCAAAAGGAGGAGGTGTGCCTGTTCCACGGGTGACCTCTGTCCAACCAGAGGCACCGGATAATCTACTGGAGGTGCTGCGAGGCGCTTCCATTGTGGATGAGCACCGTGTTCTTATGGGTACGGTGATCGAAAAGGTTTAGTCCGCCAAAATTGGACTGACCAAGGCCTGCACTAGCCTTTTAACAGGCTTTGAGGTAACAATTGTAGAAAAAATATCATAATGTGGACAGTAGCCCCTAATGCTCTGTTCGGTGTCCGGAAAGGAAAAGCCGATCAGGGGATCAAAATAGTTTTCGCAGGAGTCTAACATAATATGTCTTTGTGAGAAGCAAGCGTCGCTGCTGGCTACTTTCGCTCACACTGCGGAGGTCTCCGGACTGAAGCAGAACCTGGAGCAGGCCGAGAAAGAGCTCGGCGTCGTGAAGAAGCAGTTGGAGGACAGCAAAGGTATGGAGTAACCTGCGTGTATGTTTAGGAAGGACGAATGGTTCATGCTGACTAAAGTGCCGTGAACTTTATTAGGGGCCACGACCGAGGTGGCGGACCTCAAGAAGGCCTTAAAGAAGGTCGAGGACAGAGCGGCCAAGGAACGCTCTGCGCGCGAGAAGCACGAGGCCAGGGTGGGCGAGGTTCAGCAAGAGCTCGAGGACGCCATCAAGAAGTGCGAGTCCTTGGAGCGTGATTCTAAGACGCAAGCGTCCGAACTTGTCAATGCCCTCCAGAGCACGCAGGAGGCTCGAGCCGAAGCCCAGAGCGCCCTTCAGGAAATCCGGGCGTCCCGGAAGATCGCGGCGGGTAAGGCTTTCATTATGCAAAGCAAGTTTGTGAAGGAAGCGTTCCTTTTACTTACCCGAATTTGGAGCTCTCTAGGGGCGTTTACGGATTTGCCGCGCAGCGTACCAGACGTTGCCGAATTCTATCAAGCCGAGGAAGGGAGTTCAACGGAGAAGCTGTTCTGGTCTCAATATCTTGGATCCGAACATCTGGTGTCCTTCAGCGACCAGCTGAAAAGGCTGGTCGAGCTGCACAAGGCGGTTGATCTAGCCATGAAGGAGCTGATAGTCCGACTATGGCCTGCCGCACTGTGGGAGTCCTGGATTAGGGGGTCTCCGGGCAGCCAGACTATCTCCATTGGCCGGACTGTTAGACTATGAAGATACAAGATTGAAGACTTCGTCTCGTGTCCGGATGGGACTCTACTTGGCGTGGAAGGCAAGCTAGGCAATACGTATATGGATGTCTCCTCCTTTGTAATCGACCTTGTGTAACCCTAACCCTCTCCGGTGTATATATAAGCCGAAGGGTTTTAGTCCGTAGGACAACAATCACAACATACAATCATACCGTAGGCTAGCTTCTAGGGTTTAGCCTCTTTGATCTCGTGGTAGATCTACTCTTGTAACACCCATATCATCAATATTAATCAAGTAGGACGTAGGGTTTTACCTCCATCAAGAGGGCCCGAACCTGGGTAAAACTTCGTGTCCCTTGCCTCCTGTTACCATCCGGCCTAGACGCACAGTTCGGGACCCCCTACCCGAGATCCGCCGGTTTTGACACCGACATTAGTGCTTTCATTGAGAGTTCCTCTATGTCGTCGCTGTTAGGATTGATGGCTCCTACTATCATCGATAGTGATGCGGTCCAGGGTCAGACTTTTCTCCCAGGACAGATCTTCGTATTCGGCGGCTTTGCACTGCGGGCTAATTCGCTTGCCCATCTGGAGCAGATTGAAAGCTACGCCCCTGGCCAACAGGTCAGATTTGGAAGTTTGAATTACACGGCCAACATCTATGGGGACTTGATCTTCGACGGATTCGAGCCATAGCCGGGCACGCTGCACTGTCGCGATGGGTATGACCTAGCTCTGCAATTCGGACGGTACCCCAGAGGCCGCGCCCGCATCAGCTCCGACCCTTAGGTCGGAGCCAGCTGCGCCAATCGAGGACAGGTGGCTAGACACCGCCTCAGGGGCTGTAGTCTCAACGGCGATCGAGCCAAACACCAGCATAATCCTCTGCGCAGCCCGTGACTCCAAGGTGCCGGACTCTCCTCCGGACCCCGAACCATCCGCGCCCCTGCCAATCGAATCCGATTGGGCGCCGATCATGGAATTCACCGCTGCGGATATCTTTCAGCACTCGCCCTTCGGCGACATTCTGAATTCACTAAGGTCTCTCTCTTTGTCAGGAGAGCTCTGGCCGGATTATGGCCAACAGGACTGGGATGCGGACGACGAAGAAATTCGACACCCACCCACCACCCACTTTGTAGCCACTGTCGATGATTTAACCGACATGCTCGACTTTGACTCTGAAGACGTCGATGGTATGGACGACGATGTAGGAGACGAACATGAACTAGCACCTATAGGGCACTGGAAAGCCACCTCGTCGTATGACATATACATGGTGGATACACCCTATGAAAGCAACGGCGACGAGATAGCGGAGGATGACCCCTCCAAGAAGCAACCCAAGCACCAATGTCAGCGGCGCCGCTCTAAGTCCCGCCAAAGCAAAAGTGGTGATACCGGCACAGGAGATAATAACACTCCGGATAGCGCCGAAGACAACAAAAATCCCCTCCGGCAAGAGTTAGATCAGGAGGATGAAGGAGCCAGCTCTCCTGAGAGAGCGGCTGGCGGAGAGGAGGAGGATGACAATTACATGTCCCCCTCCGAAGACGAGGCAAGCCTCGGTGACGATGAATTCGCCGTACCAGAGGATCCCGTCGAACAAGAGCGCTTCAAGCGCAGGCTTATGGCCACGGCAAATAGCCTGAAGAAAAAGCAGCAGCAGCTTCAAGCTGATCAAGACCTGCTAGCTGACAAATGGACTAAAGTCCTCGCAGTCGAGGAATATAAACTTGATCGTCCCTCCAAGAGTTACCCAAGTGAAAGTGCGTTACATCGACTAGGGGGGGTGAATAGGCGATTTTTATGAAATTCTTCACTGAGGAATTTGCCGATGAGGAAATTCCTTAGCGAAGAACTACTAGCAGCGGAATAAGTACTCAAAAGTAAACATAACAGAATACAAGCATAGTCATCATGATGAAATGAAGACAGGCACAGAGTACAGGAAGCGTACTCACAGGATAACACAGGATGAAGAAAAACAGACTGAAGAAATTGAACTAAGGAAATTGAGAAAGTCTTCAGTCAAAGTCTTCAAACACAGATATGAACAAACACACAGCACAGTTATGAGGAAATGGAAGAGTTGAGGAAATAGAACCAGTAAGCTTGGTGAAGACAATGATTTGGTAGACCAGTTCCAACTGCTGTCTCAGTTGTACGTCTGGTTGGAGCGGCTGAGTATTTAAACTCGAGGACACACAGTCCCGGACACCCAGTCCTGAACACGCAGCTCAGGACACCCAGTCCTCACCATATTCTCCTTGAACTAAGGTCACACAGACCTCGTCCAATCACTCGTGGTAAGTCTTCAGGCGACTTCCAAACCTTCACAAACTTGGTCACTCGGCGATCCACAATTCCTCTTGGATGCTCTAGACCATGATGCCTAACCGTCTAGAAGAAGCACAGTCTTCAAAGGTAACAAGCATCGGATCCACTCAGGTTCAATCTCTTCAGTGATGCTCAATCACTTGGGGTTTGTAGGTGTTTGGGTTTTGGGTTTTTGGTTTTTCCTCACTTCATGATTTTCGCTCAAAGTTCTCAGTGGATGGGTTGCTCTCAAATGACAAGTGTCAGTTTCTCTTAGAGCAGCCAACCAGCTAGTGGTTGTAGGGGACGGCTATTTATAGCCTAGGGAGCAGCCTGACATGATAAGACATAAATGCCCTTCAATGATATGACCGTTAGGTGGATAGATATTTTGGGACAGCTGGCGCATAGCACAGCAACGGTCAGAATTTTGAGTAGCAAAATCCTTAGGGCTATCATGTTCCTCACTGTGTAGGCAATCCGCACTGGTGAATTCCTAACTCCTCAGTCAGGATAAATTCCTCAGAGACCAGAATAACTTCGTCTCTGTCACTGAAGAAATTGACTGAACTGTATGAGATTTCCAATGGCTTCACTCGAAGGGATTGGTAGGAGTAGGATTTTGAGTTGAGCATCACATGGAAATTTTTCCTTAGTATTTCCTCGACCCCCTTTAACAGTACGGTGTTTCCTATGACTCAAGAAAGAGAAAAACAAAACTATGAAAACGAAAGTCTTCAAGCTTCATATTCCTCGCATGAATATCAAGTCTTCACGGACACACCAATTTCTTCACTTTCAAAGTCTTTATGAAAGTCTTCAGAAATATCAGAATCTTCAGTCGAAGATATTCATTTTTAGGGGTCGACTTTCCCTGTAAATATCAAACTCCTCATAGACTTATAGACCTGTGTACACTCACAAACGCATTAGTCCATTAACCTATAAGTCTTCAATACACCAAAATCACTAAGAGGCACTAGATGCACTTACAATCTCCCCCTTTTGGTGATTGATGACAATATAGGTTAAGTTTTCAACGGGGATATGCATATGAAGTGTAACTACTGATATTGAGGAATTTGATTGCAAGATATAGAAGAACTCCCCCTGAAGATGTGCATAGTGAGGAATTTGCCTTTGAAGCAATGCACACTTGAAGAGTTAAATCACGGGGATCTCCCCCTATATCTTGTAATTCATACACGCATTTAACATATAATATGAAGAATTTGAAATGCATGATGAAATATGGTGCCTGATGAAATTCAGCATGCGTGCAATAATATTAACGAGGAATAAGCATGTAGAATAGTGCATCAAAAGTATCAGAGCATAGTGCATCAAAAGTATCAGAGCACCATCGGGTTTAAGATTACAACTCGATCCAATAAATTTCAGAAGAACGAGAGTTGTAACTTAGCAAATAAAAAACGCCCATATAGTAGACCCGCTTGAAGACTAACTCATATTTCTCCCCCTTTGTCATCGAATGACCAAAAGGATCGAAAATGAGGACTAACGCCCCTGAAGATAATCATGTTGATGAAGGAGCGCCAGCATTGTTGGGGTCATTTGTTGATGTAAGGCATGTTGCAGTGTCGTCCAAATCTTCATGCTCATCAGTGTCGCGTGATGAAGAAAATGAGCTGGCCACCAGAGAAGGAACTTGGACCTTCTTGAATTTCTTCGGTGGAGGTGCAGACCAGTCAAAATATTCTTTGAGACCCATGTTCTTCAGATCTTCTTCACGATATAGATGTGACAGGATTGCCCAGGTGCGACCGAAGACTTGATGGAGGTAGTAGTGGTTTTTCTTCACTGCATTGTGTGTGGCAGTCATGTTTTGAAGAAGTGAACCAAACTGACGCTTAACCCATTTGTGATTTCGATCCACCTTCTGGTGGAGACTAAGCAGAAGTTCACAGTCAGTCATCACGCACGGAGCAGTGGCTTGAGGAGTGGACTTAGGTGCATTGGCAGAGTCATGTGTGGCAGAGTCATCATTGGTGGAATAAGATGCAGCTTTGCGAAACTGACCATCCATTGGACGAATGCCTTCATCAATTACAGCTGGTGCCTTGCCCTTTCCATCAACTGAGGAATATGTATGCTTGAGGACTTCAATTGGGGGCAAGTAGCTGAGGTGATTCTGGAAATCAGCTTTGTAGTTGAGTGAAGACCTTGTCCTGAGGAATCTAATCCAAGGTGCATAAGGTTTCAGCTCAAACGGAGACAGTGCAACATTGGCCAGTGTGAAGATATGAAGAAAAACACTTTTGAAGATTTTGTAGATAATCATTCGAATCAATGAGGGCAGTAAATGTAACTTGTAATTACCCTGGACAAAGAACATGATGAACTGGAGTGAGGAGATGTGAAGTTCGTCTGTGCAGATCTTCCACGCCCTAACTTGGCGGTGGAAGACGGCTACAGCGGCGGCGGAGTGAAGATGTCCGCGGTCGGCACGAGTACGTCGGTGACGAGGTTGAGGCAGTGAAGCTCTTTCTCACCGACAGCGATGAAGTAGCGGCGGCGCTAGGGTTTGAGAAGCTCGAGCTGGAGAGAGAGGTCGAGCGGAGTAAAAGAAGTGAGGAAGGGAAGGAGGGGTATTTATAGCCACGGTGAAAAACTGCTCGCCCGAAGAAATTGGACGAACGTGCCCCTGACCCTTCTCATTCGCATGATATGTGTCACCCACGTAGTGATAGGTGGAGATCGTGTTAGATCGTGGGTGAGTGGATAAGTGTATCGTGGGATGTGGAACGGTTTGAGTGGCAAAGCCGAAAATTTAGATAAGATAGGTTTTAAAGTTCCGTTCGCAATTTCTTCAGCTGACAAGGACACAATGATGATTTTGAACGAGTTTCAAATAGAACTCACATGAAGAATTTGTGAACGGATTGGGTTGAGTAAAGCATAGAGGGGAAGGGTCCGATCACATTCACTTAGCAGAAAACAAACTTGAAGAAATAGCAATAAGTGAATGCTGTAGAGGACATAAACTCATATATATATATAGCCAATAAAGAAAAATGACGGAACCAGTGAAGACTATGCAAAGTTGAAGAATATGAATAATTGAGGAATTTCAACTTTTGGTGGTGGTGTGACCCACCGTATAAGAATGATGATTTCAGACACCGCGTACAATTATCGTAGGGTTCTGAGAATCAAATTCTTCATTAATTTCTTCACACTAAGAGTGTTATTCTTCATTGATTGAAGAAAAACGTTTCTTCATGTGTTGCACATCTAAGTCATCAATTTTGCATAAGTGTTAGGATGAGTGTCCTTTTCAAAGAACATTCGAAGATTCTAGGATATTTAGCTCACACCGCAACTTGCTAAAGCTCTTCTCATCCAAGGGCTTTGTGAAGATATCGGCTAGCTGTTCTTCAGTCTTCACATGCTCAATAGAAATGTCGCCCTTCAACACATGATCACGAAGAAAATGATGACGAATCTGAATGTGCTTTGTTTTCGAGTGCTGAACTGGGTTGTGAGCAATCTTGATGGCACTCTCATTGTCACAGAAGAGAGGCACATTCTTCATGTTGACGCCGTAGTCCTTGAGAGTTTGCTTCATCCATAGCAATTGGGCACAGCAAGAACCAGTAGCAATGTGCTCAGCTTCAGCAGTAGATAGTGATACGCAGTTCTGTTTCTTCGAGGACCAACAGACCAAAGATCGTCCGAGAAAATGACATGTACCAGATGTTGACTTGTGATCCACATGATCACCAGCATAGTCAGAGTCAGAATATCCAAAAAGATCAAAAACCGAGCCCTTGGGGTACCATAATCCAAGTGTTGGTGTGTGATCTAGATATCGAAGAATATGCTTCATAGCCTTATGGTGTGATTCCTTCGGTGTAGCTTGAAATCGGGCACACATGCAAACACTAAGCATTATATCTGGCCTATATGCACATAAGTACAATAAGGAACCTATCATGGAGCGGTATACCTTATGATCGAAGTCAATACCATTTTCATCAGTGCACAGATGGCCATTTGTGGGCATAGGAATTTTGACGCCTTTGCAATCTTGCATGCCGAATTTCCTCAGTACATCCTTGAGGTATTTCTCCAGAGAGATGAATATGCCATTGTGTTGTTGACGAATTTGAAGACCTAAGAAGAATTTCAACTCTCCCATCCTAGACATTTGATATTCTTCACTCATCATATAGGCAAATTCATCACTATAACGTTGGTCAGTACAGCCAAAGATAATATCATCAACATATATTTGGCACACAAACAATTCACCATCATAAGATTTAGTGAAAAGAGTAGGGTCGAGTGAACCGGGTTTGAAGCCTTTCTTCATGAGGAGTTCCTTCAAGGTATCATACCAAGCCCGTGGGGCCTGCTTGAGGCCATAGAGGGCCTTGTTGAGTCTGAAGACTTTGTCAGGATTCTTTGGATCTTCAAAACCTAGGGGTTGAGCAACATATACTTCTTCCTCAAGCTTACCATTGAGGAATGCACTTTTCACATCCATTTGATATAAAGTGATATCATGATGGTTAGCATAAGCATGTAATATGCGAATAGCCTCAAGTCTAGCAACAGGTGCAAAAGTTTCATCGAAATCAATTCCTTCAACCTGTGTGTAGCCTTGAGCTCGAGTCGTGCCTTATTCCTCACCACAAGGCCATTTTCATCTTGCTTGTTGCGGTAGATCCACTTTGTGACGATGATATTGTGCTTGCGAGGATCTGGATGTTTGACTAGTTCCCAGACATTGTTGAGCTTGAACTGATGTAATTCTTCTTGCATGGCCTGAATCCACTCAGGCTCCAAAAATGCTTCATCTACCTTAGTGGGCTCTGTAATAGAGACAAAAGCATACTGCCCACAAAAGTTAGACAAATGTGAAGCTTTTGAGCGTGTGAGAGGACCTGGCGCTTTGATGTCATTGATGATCTTTTCAACTTGCACTTGTTTTGCAATGCGAGGATGAGCTGGTTGTCATTGAAGAGTTTGATCAGCATTTTCTTCAGCACCATTTTCTTCAGCATTTTCTTCAGGTGCATTAGCTCGATGTTCTTCATGTTCTGGAATGAATTCTTCAGCAGATTCTTCAGTAGGAATGACATCCTTAGTAGCCTTGAACTTGATAGTTTCCTCAGGTGCTGGTTCATCTATCACAGTAGGTAGGTGCTCTCTTTGTGAGCCATTAGTTTCATCGAACCGCACATCTACAGTTTCAACAACTTTGTGAAGAACGTTGTTGAAGACTCTGTAGGTGTGCGAGTCCTTTCCGTAACCAAGCATAAAACCTTCATGTGCTTTCGGTGCAAATTTTGAGTTGTGATGAGGATCTCTAATCCAACATTTAGCACCAAAGATTTTGAAATAACTTACATTGGGTTTCTTATCAGTGAGGAGTTCATAGGCAGTCTTTTTGAAGAATTTGTGAAGATATACTCTGTTGATGATGTGGCACTCAGTATCAATTGCCTCAGTCCAGAAACGACGAGGCGTTTTGTATTCATCAAGCATAGTGCGAGCTATCTCAGCAAGAGTCCTGTTCTTGCGCTCCACGACGCCATTCTGCTGAGGAGTGTAGGGAGCAGATAACTCATGAGTAATACCAAGTTCATCAAGATAGTCATCGAGACCAGAATTCTTGAACTCAGTGCCATTGTCACTTCTGATGTGCTTGATCTTCACACCAAAGTTGGTTGAAGCCCTCGAGGAAAATCTTTTGAAGACATCCTACACTTCATGTTTGTAAGTAACAAGGTGTACCCATGTATAGCGAGAATAATCATCAACAATAACAAAGCCATATTGAGATGCTTCATTTGAAATAGCAGAATAATGATTAGGACCAAAGAGATCCATGTGAAGCAATTCAAACGGGCGAGTGGTGGTCATGATAGTCTTTGCTGGATGCTTGTCCTTCGTCATCTTCCCAGCTTCACAGGCTCCGCATAGGTGATACTTGAGGAATATGACATTCTCGATGCCAATGACATGCTTCTTCTTCGCTAGCGTGTGCAAATTCCTCATGCCTGCATGACCGAGTCGTCGATGCCAGAGCCAGCCTTCTGAAGCTTTTGCAAGTAAGCACACGACTAGTTGTGGTCCTGTAGAGAAATCAACAATATACAGATCTCCTCTCCTAAAGCCTTCGAAGACTTTGGAATTGTCAGCTTCCATAACCACAACACAACGGTACTTGCCAAAGACAACAAGCATATCAAGATCACAAAGCATTGAGACAGACATAAGGTTGTATCCTAAGGACTCAACAAGCATGACTTTGTCCATGTGTCGATCCTTTGTAATCGCAACCTTACCTAGACCCAATACCTGACTTTTGCCTTTGTCAGCAAAAATGATATGCTTCAGATGCAATGGAGATAATGGAGCATCCATCAATAGATTCTTGTCACCAATCATGTGGTTTGTACATCCACTATCAAGGACCCACTCAGTGGCTTTGGGTTGATCATCCTACAGATGAATTAGTGCAGCTTACAAACTCATATACTTCATCAGTGAAGAATATGACATCAATTCATCAGATCAATTTCATCAAGTAAAAGAACTGATAAAGCAATATGAGGACGTGAGAAATGAAGGTTCATTTCTTCATGATTAGCCTGCGTCCTATCAGGCATGCTCAGGTCTCCAGCAAATTCTTCAAACGATTACGTGCGTCTGGAGACTTGACCCTGCAGAAGAGATTAGTTCTTTTTCTTCACCACCCACATCTGAAGGGGTGGCAAAGAGTTCATCATTCTGCGAGCTCCATACGAAAAGGATGGCATAGAAGCCAGTCCATTTCGTCTCACATAAGAGGGGTTAGAGTAAGCATAAGAGTATGCAGAGAAATTCTTCGAGGACTTATGGACATAATGATTTGAAGAATAATGCACATATCCATAATCCTTAGATCTTCCCTGCGAAACTGACGAGTTAGCACGATGATGTTCATATGAGGACTCTGCTCCATATGAGGAATTTGGTCCATATGAAGAATTTGGTCCAGATGAAGAATTTGATCTGGGGTTCCTATTCTTCACAGGTGGCGTCATGATGACATTCATGTGAAGATTTTCAAGGCATCTTTTGGGAACCCAGATTTTCTTCATAGGGGAGCCGTTCCTGCAGTTAGTGCCAACATATCTAGCAAATACTTCACCATTCTGATTTTTGAATAGCTTATAGTTGGAGTCAATTGACTCATCATCAGAATGAGGGGATTCACATGCAAATCCAGATAAGTTAGATGGATCAACTGGAGGTCCCTTCGCAGCAACCCATGTAGTTTTGGGGTACTGCTCAGGCTTCCAATATGTACCATCAGCATTGAGTTTCCTCTCAAAGGCGATACCCTCTTTCCTAGGGTTCCTGTTGAGGATCTGCTTTTTAAGCACATCACAAAGAGCCTGATGCCCTTTTTGTACATGTCTGTCATGTAAAATTCCTTCAGCCCTGCATCGTTAGTGATACTAGCAATGTCCTCACATGAGTAATTAGTGATAGCAGAGGCATGTGAAGAATTTGAAACATTAGGAGCATTTGAACATCCAAGTGAAGAATTAGCAGATTCACGTTCAATGCACTTCAAGCATGGAGGAACAAATTCTTCCTGAGAAGCGCTGATTTGTTGAGCAAGTAATGAATCGCGCTCCTTCTAAAGATCTTCATAACTCACTCTTAGCTTCGCAAGGTCTTGCTTTCTTTGAAGAAATTCATAAGAAAGCTTCTCATGATCCGATAAGAGAGTGTTATGATGACTTTGAAGTTTGTCAAGCTTGGACTGAAGTCTCTAAAGATTTTCAGTCAAAGTTTCAGTGCGATCCATTTCTTCACCCAACATATGATCACTTTTATTTAGCATGTTTTGAACCTTTTCTAAAGCCCTTTGTTGTTTTATAGCAATCTTAGCAAGTTTAGAATAGCTGGGTTTAAGGTTTTCATCAGATTCATTCTCACTTGATTCAGAGGAGGTATATTTGAGTACCTTGGCACCCTTTGCCATGAAGCAATAGGTGGGAGCGTAGTCATCATCGCCTTCATCAGCCTTGTTGGTGAGGTCATTTTCTTCAGTGTTGAAGATAGACTTGCTGGCGAATGCAGTAGCGAGAGCAAGGCTCGCCACTCCGGATTCGGACTCCTCAGATGACTTCTCTTCCTCATTTTCTTCAGATTCAGCCTCAGAGTCCATTTCCTTGCCAATGAATGCCCTGGCCTTCTTGGAGATGCTCTTCTTGTGATATGAAGGCTTTGAGGATTTTGATGATGAGGATTTTGTGGATTTCTTATTTTTCTCCGCATCATCAGAACTGTAATCCTTGTATTTCTTCTTATTTGATTCCTTTTCCCACTGAGGACAATCTTGAATGAAATGTCCAGGTTTCTTGCATTTGTGACAGAGCCTCTTCTTGTATTCACTGGAAGAGGAATCATTGCTCCTTGAGGATCTTCCAAGGCGACCATGTCTTGAGAACTTTTGGAACTTCTTCACGAGCAGAGCCAGATCATGGCTCAGTTCTTCAGGATCACCAAGGCTGCTACCAGAGTCTTCATCTTCAGACTCAGATACTGCCTTGGCCATCAGTGCACGTGTTCTGCCATAGCTTGAACCATAGAGATCTCTCTTTTCAGCAAGTTGGAACTCATGAGTATTTAGCCTCTTGAGAATATCGGTGGGATCAAGTGACTTGTAATCAACACATTCTTGTATCATCAATGCCGGAGTGTCAAATGAGGAATCAAGCGATCTCGGCAATTTCTTCACCACCTCATGGTCGGTGATGTCAGTGGCACCAAGTGCTTGAAGCTCATTTGAGATGTCAGTGAGGCGATCGAAGGTTTGTTGAAAATTTTCATTGTCGAGTCTTTTGAAGCGGTTGAAGAGATTGCGAAGAACATCAACTCGAGAGTCACGCTGAGTTGAGACTCCTTCATTCACTTTGGAAAACCTGTCCCAGATAAGCTTCGCTGTTTCCAAAGCACTAACTCTGCCATACTGTCCTTTGCTCAGATGGCCACATATGATATTCTTCGCTTGAGAGTCGAGTTTCTTGAATCTCTTCACATCGGCAGCATTCAGAGAAGGTGTGACTAAGGGAACACCATTTTCCACAACATACCAGAGATCGTTATCAATTGCTTCAAGATGCATTCACATCTTATTCTTCCAGTAGGGGTAGTCCGTCCCATCGAAGGTAGGACACCCAGCAGAGACCTTGATCATACCTGCGGTCAACATAACTAAAACTCCAGGCGGTTAAACCAAAATCACACAGAACAAGGGAGTACCTTGCTCTGATACCAATTGAAAGTGCGTTATATCGACTAGAGGGGGGTGAATAGGTGATTTTTATGAAATTCTTCACTGAGGAATTTGTCGGTGAGGAAATTCCTTAGCGAAGAACTACTAGCAGCGGAATAAGTACTCAAAAGTAAACATAATAGAATACAAGCATAGTCATCATGATGAAAGGAAGACAGGCACAGAGTACAGGAAGCGTAATCACAGGATAACACAGGATGAAGACAAATAGACTGAAGAAATTGAACTGAGGAAATTGAGAAAGTCTTCAGTCAAAGTCTTCAAACACAGATATGAACAAACACACAGCACAGTTATGAGGAAATGGAAGAGTTGAGGAAATAGAACCAGTAAGCTTGGTGAAGACAATGATTTGGTAGACCAGTTCCAACTGCTGTCTCAGTTGTACGTCTGGTTGGAGCGGCTGAGTATTTAAACTCGAGGACACACAGTCCCGGACACCCAGTCCTGAACACGCAGCTCAGGACACCCAGTCCTCACCGTATTCTCCTTGAACTAAGGTCACACAGACCTCGTCCAATCACTCGTGGTAAGTCTTCAGGCGACTTCCAAACCTTCACAAACTTGGTCACTCGGCGATCCACAATTCCTCTTGGATGCTCTAGACCATGATGCCTAACCGTCTAGAAGAAGCACAGTCTTCAAAGGTAACAAGCGTCGGATCCACTCAGGTTCAATCTCTTCAGTGATGCTCAATCACTTGGGGTTTGTAGGTGTTTGGGTTTTGGGTTTTTGGTTTTTCCTCACTTCATGATTTTCGCTCAAAGTTCTCAGTGGATGGGTTGCTCTCAAATGACAAGTGTCAGTTTCTCTTAGAGCAGCCAACCAGCTAGTGGTTGTAGGGGGCGGCTATTTATAGCCTAGGGAGCAGCCTAACATGATAAGACATAAATGCCCATCAATGATATGACCGTTAGGTGGATAGATATTTTGGGACAGCTGGCGCATAGCACAGCAACGGTCGGAATTTTGAGTAGCAAAATCCTTAGGGCTATCATGTTCCTCACTGTGTAGGCAATCCGCACTGGTGAATTCCTAACTCCTCAGTCAGGACAAATTCCTCAGAGACCAGAATAACTTCGTCTCTGTCACTGAAGAAATTGACTGAACTGTATGAGATTTCCAATGGCTTCACTCGAAGGGATTGGTAGCTGTAGGATTTTGAGTTGAGCATCACATGGAAATTTTTCCTTAGTATTTCCTCACCCCCTTTAACAGTACGGTGTTTCCTATGACTCAAGAAAGAGAAAAACAAAACTATGAAAACAAAAGTCTTCAAGCTTCATATTCCTCGCATGAATATCAAGTCTTCACGGACACACCAATTTCTTCACTTTCAAAGTCTTCATGAAAGTCTTCAGAAATACCAGAATCTTCAGTCGAAGATATTCATTTTTAGGGGCCGACTTTTCCTGTGAATATCAAACTCCTCATAGACTTATAGACCTGTGTACACTCACAAACGCATTAGTCCCTTAACCTATAAGTCTTCAATACACCAAAATCACTAAGAGGCACTAGATGCACTTACACCAAGGCACACGTTACTACCCCGACTGGAGGAAGAAGCGTATGATATGGCTGATCGGCCACCTCGTGGCCGCGATAGAGAGGCATTCCAGCCAAAAGCTCAGCCTCCACCCCAAAGCCATCCAAATAAAAAGGCATGGGGAGATACGCCAGACCTGCGAGACATATTGGAGGACAAAGCAAAGCATTCAAGATCGATCTACGGATCACGAGGGCGCACCACTCTACGAGACGGTAAACGTCACACCAGATACAGTAAAAGCAAATCCGTCTGGGCCGAACACAGCGGGCAGCACCCATATGAGCTGCGTCGCGATATAGCCCAATATAGAGGCACCGCATACCCCTTATGCTTCACAGACGAAGTAATGGAACATCAATTCCCAGAAGGTTTCAAACCTGTAAGCATTGAGTCATACGACAGCACAACAGATCCCGCAGTATGGATTGGGGACTTCCTCCTCCACATCCACATGGCCCGTGGTGATGACTTACATGCCATCAAATACCTCCCACTAAAACTCAAAGGACCAGCGCGGCATTGGCTTAATAGCTTGCCAGCGGACTCCATTAGCTGTTGGGAAGATCTGGAAACCGCATTCCTCGATAAGTTTCATGGCACTTATGTGCGACCACCAGACGCCGATGACTTGAGCCACATAATTCAGCAGCCAGAAGAGTCCGCCAGGCAATTTTGGACCCGGTTCCTTACAAAGAAAAATCAAATCGTCGACTGTCCGGATGCGGAGGCCTTAGCGGCTTTCAAGCACAACATCCGAGACGAGTGGCTAGCCCGACACCTTGGTCAGGAAAAGCCAAAATCTATGGCAGCCCTCACGACGGTCATGACCCGCTTTTGTGCGGGAGAAGACAGTTGGCTGGCTCGCAGTAATAACATATCAAAGAACCATGGTACCTCGGATACCAAGGACGACAATAGCAGGTCACGTCGCAACAAGCATAAGCGCTGCATCAACGGCGAAAGTACTGAGGATATGGCAGTCAATGCCGGATTCAAAGGCTCTAAACCCGGTCAGTGGAAAAAGCCATTCAAACAAAGCACGCCGGGCCCGTCCAGCTTGGACCGTATACTCGATCGCTCGTGTCAAATACACGGCACCCCAGACAAGCCAGCCAATCACGCCAACAGGGATTGTTGGGTGTTCAAGCAGGCCGACAAGTTAATTGCCGAAAACAAGGACAAGGGGCCGCATAGTGATGACGAGGAAGAACCCCGGCAGCCGCACACTGGAGGACAGAAGTGGTTTCCCCCGCAAGTGCGGATGGTGAACATGATATACGCAATCCACATGATATACGCCCCAAAGTTCAACCCTTGGTCCTCCTGTCCGATCACCTTCGATTGCAGGGACCACCCACTAGTATCCGTCACGGCGGATTCGCCGCACTGGTCCTAGACCCAATCATCGACGAATTTCACCTCACTCGAGTCCTTATGGACGGCGGCAGCAACCTGAACCTGCTTTATCAGGACACAGTGCGCAAAATGGGTATAGACCCCTCAAGGATCAAACCCACAAAGACGACCTTTAAGGGCGTCATTCCAGGCGTAGAGGCCCACTGCACATGCTCAATTACACTAGAAGTGGTCTTCGGATCCCCGGATAACTTCCGAAGCAAAGAGTTAATCTTCGATATAGTCCCGTTCCGCAGTGGTTATCACGCGCTGCTCGGACGAACCACATTCGCTAGATTCAATGCGGTGCCACATTATGCATACATCAAGCTCAAGATGCCAGGACCTTGCGGAGTTATTACAGTCAACGGAAACACAGAGCGCTCTCTTCGAACAGAGGAGCACACCATGGCCCTTGCAGCAGAAGCGCAAAGCAGCCTCTCAAGGCAATCTACCAGTTCAGCGTTTCAAAGCCCGGACACCTTCAAGCGCGCTCGGGGCAATCGGCAAACAGACCGCCTGGCGCGATCTGAGCTCGCGTAGCAATACGGCGGCCACCCCAATCCCAGCCCAACAGCGTTGTTCGTGCCGTGCATACATAATTAGCTTTAAAAATACCATGGGCAAAGGTGGGGAGGGGGGCACAACTACGACACGCCCCAAAACACGGCCTAAACTGCACCAGGGGCTTCCCATTTGGTTATTTTTCTTTTTCTTTCAGGACTTCAATCTCTGGAAACACTGTCCGGCAGCTCTATTGCCGAACACATTATACAGCAACCAAGGAGGCCGACAACTACGGAATTCCCAGGTGGATTACAGATTTCATATAATTCCTCAGCTTGCCCTTGGAAGGGACATAGTCCTACTATTTTGCTTATTACACTATCTGTATCACTCTGCTTTAATGCAATTTTTTTAAATATACAATGCATGACATTACGACTATTATAGCATTTTTGTTATATGTATACATATCTATGTGTTCATTAATGATGCCTAGCAACCGTACACTCTAGTACGGCCAATGCACCAGGGGCTTACGTACCCACAATATGGTGTGAAAAGTCCGAACACTTTCACAAGTGTGGCACCCCGAACTTATAGCATTATATGCATCAGCTCCGAATCATGTCTTTGGTCAAATGCTGGGTTTGCCCGACTCCTATGTTTTGGTACCTTACGTTCCGCTCTGTCGGCTAAGGTAGCGCTAGGAGAACTACTGTGATTGTGCCCCGGTTCTGCCGGGCCGAGCACCTCACTAGAGAAAGCTAAAACTGACTGTCATGATAAGGCGAGAGACTGTTCGCTGTTTGGCGAGGTTTTTTCAAGTCCCTAAAGACTTATGCCGCTTAGGGCGAGGGGCCGGCTCCGTCCGGCTTACAGGCGTGTATCGCGCCCCGAATTCGACCTTTCAAATACCAGGGGCTTCGCCGAAATTTAAAATTATAGAATTCTATGGCTAAGTGAGAGTGATAAAGCATTATTAGTCCGGTTGCCTTGTTTGTTGTGCTGAGCACCTCCCTCGAAGTACCCAAACATGGGAACAAGAGTGCTCAGGTTTATCCCGAACACCCCGACACTCGTGGCATGGGGGCAGAAGCCGAGGACTAGCCATCTTTCAGATTGGATAAACAGCCAAACAAAAGGTAATATTTTAAATTCACACAAGCGTTGCATAGTGAATACGATACAAGTTTTCATACACACAGGACAAAACGAGCAAGTCTCATTCAAATATTACATTTTGCGAACACTCATGCGCGATAAGACGGGCGCCCGGCAGAACACCCTCGTAGTACATCTCGGGGTGGCGGTGCTCCTTGCCCTCCGGTGGCCCCTACTTGATTAGCTTCACGGCGTCTAGCTTGTCCCACTGCGTTTTTACACGGGGGAAGGCCCGGCGTGCACCTTCAATGCAGACGGATCGCTTGACGACCTCCAGCCGTGGGCAGGCATCCACAAGCCGCCTCACCAGGCCAAAGAAGTTGTTCGGAAGGGCATCGCCAGGTCACAACCGGACTATGAAGCCCTTCATGGCCTGATCGGCCGCCTTATGTAGCTCGGCCATCTACTTCAACTGGTCACTCATCGCAACCGGATGTTTGGCCTCAGCATACTGAGACCAGAATAGCTTCTCCGTCGAGCTACCGTCCTTGGCCTGGTAAAATTGTGCGGCATTGGACACACTGCGGGGCAAATCTGCGAATGCTCCTGAAGAGCTCCGGATCCGGGTAAGTAATCGATAATTTATTTTTACATGCTTTCTTTGCATATATAAAGCCTTACCCACCGCTATCTTCTTTATCGCGTCGATCTCCTGAAGGGCCTTCTGGGCCTCGGCCTTGGCACTCTTCGCACTCTCACGGGCCGCGGCAAGCTCAAACTCTCACATCTTCAAGTCAAGCTCCAACGCCTCGTGCTTCATCACGAGAGCCTGGAGCTCTTGCTGCACCTCGCCCACCCGACCCTCGTGCCTCTCTTGCTCGGTGCGCTCCTTGGCCGCCTTCTCTTTGGCCTGGGACAGCGCTTGCTTCAGGGTCGCCACCTCGGTCGTGGCCCCTGGAAAACATACAATGATCCTGTCATTTAGCAATCGCGTCCTTTTTCTCATCTGTAGACGGGGTATTACTTACCCTGGTTCTCCTCGAGCTGCCTCTTAGCAAGGCCGAGCTCTTTCTGGGACCCCTGGAGGGCCTCCTTCAGTACGGCGACCTCCGCAGTTAGTGCGGCGGACGCCAGCAGCGAAGCCTGCATATGCATATTGACATACTTATATTAGACTCCTGCGATATTATTTGATCCTCTGTTCGGCTTTTCTTTGTGAACACCGAACAAAGCATCAGGGGCTACTTCTATGCGGTAATATTTCTACTACATTTTAAAACACTTACCTCGAAGCCTGTTAGAAGGCTAGTACAGGCTTCAGTCAATCCGCTCTTGGCGGACTGAACCTTCTGGATCACCGCACTCATGATAGTGCGGTGCTCCTCCTCGATGGAAGCGCTGCGAAGCACTTCCAACATAGTGTCCGGCGCCTCTGGAT
The DNA here is from genome assembly GCF_056163025.1 of Triticum urartu. Taxonomy (NCBI): domain Eukaryota; kingdom Viridiplantae; phylum Streptophyta; class Magnoliopsida; order Poales; family Poaceae; genus Triticum; species Triticum urartu. The sequence goes on from NC_141875.1 coordinate 232,142,536, forward strand.
GGACAGAGGTCACCGGCACAGGCATCTCACCCCCCTTAGAAGGGGACCGCCTGCCCGAGCTCGAAGCCGTTGGATGGTCCGGCGCGGTGTTCGGCTGAGGGCCGAACTCGGAGCTCTCGGGGACCCCGTCCCCTCGGCTCCCGAAGCCCGGAAGGTCGCCTTGAGGCGCCTTCGGGACTGTCCCCCTCAATCCGGTGCCTCTTGAGACAACACCTCGGTGTCGTCGGCTGGATGAGGGGAGGTGGCGGTCGGGACTGGATCGCTATCCATGTCCGACGAGCCCAGGGAGCCGTCCGAGGATACCTCGATATTGGCTCAGGGCGGCCTGCACAATTGAGTTAGGCGTTAGGGAAAGCAATGCAACAAAGGAATCCTATGGGTTACTTTGGTATCTGAATACTTACGATCTCCCCTGGACTTGGCCCTGGGAAACCACTCCTCTTCACTTTCGTCGGCGGCGGTAGAGCTATCCGGAAGGAGCGTACTTCCCTTCTTGGACCCTCTGGCCACCCCAGCTGGGGTGGCCTTCCTTTTCTTGTCTCCCCTAGTCAGTGGGGGAGCCTCTTCTTCCTCTTCCTCGGCTTCGGGGGAAGAGTGCGCCGCAGACTCATCGGACGGTGAGTCCGACGACGCCTGGCGTTGGGAACTCTTTCGAGCTCCCTTGGCCTTCTGGGTCTTCTCCGGCACCTTATAAGGGGCCGGAGTCAACATCTTCACCAGAAGGGCGTCTGCAGGGCCTTCGGGCAAGGGATCCAAACAGTAGATTTGTCCAGCCATCTTCTGCCAGTCCTGTTAACGGCACGGGAGTTTAGATCCCGCATAGAGTCAATCTATATAGAAAACAAGTATCCTGTGAAAGGTAAAACAGCTTACCGCACTGGCTTGGCGCTTCGTGCTGAATCCGCGATCCTCAGTAATGGGGGGAGGGACCACGGCGCCCTTGAACAGCACCCTCCAGGCATCTTCATGAGTTGTGTCGAAGAGCCTGTTCAGAGTTCGGTGCTGCGCCGGGTTGAACTCCCACAAGGTGAACTCCTGTTGTTGGCACGGGAGTATCCGGCGGACGAGCATAACCTGGACTATGTTGACGAGCTTGAGCTTCTTATCCACCATGTTTTGAATACATGACTGGAGTCCGGTCAGCTCTTTTGAATTACCCCAGGACAGGCCCTTGTCTTTCCAGGAGGTGAGCCGCATGGGGATGCCAGATCGGAACTTGAGGGCCGCTACCCATGCAGGGTCGCGCGGCTCGATGATATAGAACCACCCCGATTGCCACCCCTTTATGGTATCCATGAAGGAGCCCTTGATCCATGTGATGTTGGGCATCTTGCCCACCATGGCGCCTCCGCACTCCGCCTGGCGGCCGCTCACTATCTTCGGCTTGACGTTGAAGGTTTTCAGCCATAGGCCGAAATGGGGCTTGATGCGGAGGAAGGCCTCGCACACGAGATAAACGCCGAGATGTTGAGGATAAAGTTCGGGGCCAGATCGTGGAAATCCTGGCCATAATAAAACATGAGCCCCTGGACGAAGGGATGGAGAGGGAATCCCAGTCCACGGAGGAAATGGGTGAGGAATACCACCCTCTCATGGGGCTCGGGGGTGGGGATGAGCTGTCCCTCATCTGGGAGCCAGTGCGCGATGTCGTCGGGCAGGTATCCGGCTCTCCTCAGTTTCTTGATGTCTCCCTCCGTTACAGAGGAGACCATCCACTTGCCTCCCGCTCTAGACATGGTTGGAGAAGGTTGAGATGGAAGTGAGATCTTGGGCGCTAGAGCTTGAGTGTGCGGGAGCGGATGAGCAGAGGAGGAAGAAGGCGTGGATAGAAAGGTGAATCCTTATCCCTTTATATGGGCAGACAAAATTAAGCGTCCCCACTTGCCTGATAAAACTCGCTTATCCCCCAAGCTCTGCAATTGATGGCGTGGTTGGGTTACCCACACCCGTATTGATGAGAATCCCGTAATAAGGGGACACGATCTCTGCTTTGATAAGACATGTCAAAAAACTGCCTCACGTTATGTGCGGGGCTGGTTAAAAGAAGCGGTTCGAATAATCACCGGGCCATGACGTAACGTCATGTTGCCAAAACAAGCTAGAGGATTAGATCTGCGAAAACATTATTCTCTCTACGGTGAAATGTGGAACTTATTTTGCAGGGGCGGACACTATCCTCGTATTCAAATTCTTCTGTAATATATTCGGAGAAGGAACCCGCCTTGCAATGCCGAAGACAACTGCGCGCTGGACTCATCGTCATTGAAGCCTGGTTCAGGGGCTACTGTGGGAGTCCTGGATTAGGGGGTCTCCGGGCAGCCGGACTATCTCCATTGTCCGGACTGTTAGACTATGAAGATACAAGATTGAAGACTTCGTCTCGTGTCCGGATGGGACTCTATTTGGCGTGGAAGGCAAGCTAGGCAATATGTATATGGATATCTCCTCCTTTGTAACCAACCTTGTGTAACCCTAACCCTCTCCGGTGTCTATATAAACCGAAGGGTTTTAGTCCGTAGGACAACAATCACAACATACAATCATACCGTAGGCTAGCTTCTAGGGTTTAGCCTCTCTGATCTCGTGGTAGATCTACTCTTGTAACACCCATATCATCAATATTAATCAAGCAGGACGTAGGGTTTTACCTCCATCAAGAGGGCCCGAACCTCGGTAAAACTTCATGTCCCTTGCCTCCTGTTACCATCCGTCCTAGACGCACAGTTCGGGACCCCCTACCCGAGATCCGCCGGTTTTGACACCGACACGCGCCAATACCTAGCAGCTACTTCGGACTTGTGAAGCGGCTTGTTGATGCCTGCCCCCAGCTTGAGGTTATAAAGCGGTCGGTCTGTATCGATGGTGTCCGGATGGCCTTTGCCCACGTCAAAATGCACTGGGCGAAGATGGATGCCAAGAAGGTAATGACTGAGGGGCCGCCTGAGGGCAAGGAGCACCGCCGACCCGAGTTGTATTTTGATGGTGTCTTGGAGGGATTCCGCATTGTTGCGGATCACTGTGCGAAAGACATTATCTTTGAATGAATGTATGCGAGCTCCCTCTGCTTTGTATGATGAAACAAAGAGTTTATGCAATATAATGCTTATTATGTTTTAAATTTTTTACTTCTTGTGCGGCCGTGTTGTATGAAATCTGAGGGTTAACCAGTCGTCGGCTTCTTCCCCCATGTAGGTAGTACGGGGGTGTTCGGGATGTAATCTAAACAATCTAGATCCAATTAGATGGTCCTTGAAGGAGTTGTTTAGCGCAACGAACCAGGCAACCAGACTATGCGGCTGTAACGCCCTCACTTAGCCATAGGAGTGCGACAATAAAAACATGGGCACAACCCCTAGTATCCGAACTAGAGTGCTATAGGCGTCTGATCGGGAAGTACCAATCCTTCGCGTAATGCGGAAGAAATCTCCAACGATTTGCAACCTCCGAATAGCTGACCGGCTCTCGCCGCATCATGACAGTCAGTTTTCGGCTTTCTCTACTGAGGTGCTCCTTTGGATAAACCAAGGCACAATCGCAGTAGTTCTCCCTTTACTACCTTAGCCGATATAGTGGAACGTAAGGTAGCAAGCACGGGAGCCGGGCAACCGAACTATTGACCAAAGACATGATTCGGAGCCAATGCATATAATGCTAATTTCGGGGTGCCAAACTATACTTATAAAAAGTGTTCAGACTTTTGTTGCCATGGTGTGGGGTGCTGTGCAGCCCCTACAAACATGAAACGTACCAAAGTGTATGGGTGCTACCTGATAGGATTATCCACAGGGGAGCTGAAAGAAAGAAAAAAGAAAGAAAACAGAAAAGATACGAAGGTAAAATGCTGGATTCCTATAGCTCTAGCTGCAAACTGTTCTCATTGTAATTTAATTAGTATGTCAAGGCGCATTGATACAGGTAATGCGATAAGCAATAGGCTATTTGACATGCCGAAACCAAGGGAGAGCTGCATATGGGTCCTGAAAAACGGGTAGAGTTATAGTTCACGGAATCACCTAATAAGTCCCCCATATGTCTGCGTTTTCTCGTCGTCTTGGTGTGTTTATCCTTCAAGAGGATCAATGACCAGACCACCAGATGGTGCCTATGGGATTGAGACCTGCAAAGGAAACAAATAAAAGTGAAAGTATGTGTGTATCTGATGTCGGTTGAGCCGTACTATGGACCACAAGCTAGCTATGCCTCCGTCGATGCCCATGGGATTTTGAGTGTGTAGTTGTGTATGCGCGGCACGAATGCCACCACTTGATCAGAACTGCGATGGTGGCCAGATTGCTAGTCGAGCTCCTGACGAGCCGAGTTCTCCTGCTGCAGAGTAGTTCGGACCCTCTTAACGGTGTCTGTGGGCTCGGTAACCGAATTAAGGTTCTGCTTGAGAAGGCCGCTCTATACTTCTGCTGCTAAGGCAGCTGTGTGCTCTTCAGTACGGACGGAGCGTTCCATATTTCCATTTACTGTTATGACACCGTGTGGACCGGGCATCTTGACCTTGAGATAAGCATAGTGTGGTACTGCATTGAATCGAGCGAACACGGTTCGTCTGAGCAGTGCGTGGTAGCCGCTGCGTAAGGGGACGATATCGAAGATTAACTCCTCGCTTCGGAAGTTGTCTGGAGACCCAAAGACAACCTCTAGTGTGATTGAGCCCGTATAGCAGGCCTCTACACCTAGTATGACTCCTTTAAAGGTAGTCCTGGTGGACTTGATCCGAGATGGGTTGATGCCCATTTTTCGTGTTGTATCCTGATAGAGCAGATTGAGGCTGCTACCTCCGTCCATGAGGACGCGAGTCAGGTGGAACCCATAAATTATTGGGTCTAGGACTAGTGCGGCTGAGCCACCATGACGGATACTGGTCGGATGATCCCGGCGATCAAAAGTGATCGGGCATGAGGACCATGGATTAAATTTTGGGGCGACTGGCTCTATTGTGTAGACGTCCCTGAGCGCACGCTTGCGCTCCCTCTTGGGGATGTGGGTAGTGTATATCATGTTCACCGTTTTGACCTAAGGGGGGAAACTTCTTCTGTCCCCTTGGGTTCGGCTGGGGCTCTTCGTCATCGTCCTCGTTTTGCGATCTCTTTTCCCTGTTTTCAGCGTTTAATTTGCTGGCCTGTTTAAAAACCCAGCAATCTCTATTTGTTTGATTGGGTGGTTTTTCTGGGGTGCCATGAATCTGGCACAGACGATCAAGTATGTGGTCCAAGCTGGATGGGCCTAAATTGTTGTTTTGAAATGACTTCTTCTGCTGACCGGACTTAGAGCCCCTGAATCTGGCATCGACTGCCGTGTCCTTGGTGTTATCACTATTGTTTCGACGCTTGTATCTGTTGCGTCGAGACTTGTCTTTGCTAGTTTTAGCTTCAGGGGTGCCTGTGTCGCTTGCATTGTTTTTCCTACGGGCCAACCAACTGTCCTCGCACGCATAAAAGCGGGTCATGAGAGCCGTGAGGGCTGCCATGGATTTTGGCTTTTCCCGGCCGAGGTGGCGAGCGAGCCATTCGTTGTGGATGCTGTGTTTGAAGGCTGCTAGGGCTTCGGCATCCACACAATCGACAATTTGGTTCTTTTTAGTTAAGAACCTAGTCCAGAATTTCCTGGCGGACTCTCCGGGCTGTTGAACTATATGGCTTAAGTCATCAGCGTCCGGAGGTCGAACATATGTACCTTGGAAGTTATCGAGGAAGGCCTCTTGCATGTCCTCCCAACTGCCAATAGAATTTGCAGGCTGACTATTGAGCCAGTGCCGAGCTGGCCCCTTGAATTTTAAAGGGAGGTATTTGATGGCGTGGAGGTCATCGCTGTCGGATTTTGGGTTCCGGTAGACCCTTGAGGTTCGAACAATGGGGTGCGCGTGGAGATTTCGCCTTCTACCTACCTGCACCCCTCTGCCTCGCTGAGATCTAAGCTATGGAAAGAACAGCACAAGAAACACATGGTTTATACTGGTTCGGGCCACCGTTGTGGTGTAATACCCTACTCCAGTGTGTGGTGTGGTGGATTGCCTCTTGGGCTGATGATGATGAGAAATACAAGGAAAAACAGCCTCGCGAGGGTCTGCTCTTGGCTGGGGCGATGAACTACTGGGAGGAGTTCAACCACCCTTCTCTCTCTCCCTGTCTGGTGCTACTCGATCTGATCCCAGCTTGTTTCTGGGTTGGCCGATTCTAGATTCTCCCTTCTTGATTCCGATCCTCCTACCCTGGGGGTGGATAGTCCTATTTATAGGCAAAGGCCCTGGGCCTCTTCCCAAATATTGAGCGGGAAGGGCGCCAACAATTGGCCATTTTGAAGGGGAACATCTGGTACACTTATCCTGCCTAAAGTTGGTCCTCACCTGCCAAAGGCTCTGGTGGTGACGCTGGCTTGGGCTCCACAATGAATTCCTCCCTACCGTTGGACTGGTCTTGGTCTCGTTGCACCGAAACGGGTGCCTTTGCTTGATGCTCTCGCCTGTGCTTGCTCCCTTTGCACCAAAGAGGAAAGGAGGACACTGCGCGGGCTGGCGCCCGCCTGGCACCCTTGGTCGTCATGGCTTGCGTCACGGGCACCTCGTGAGGTACCCCGCCTTGATCTCTCCGCCTCCTCGCGAGCCAGCCTGATGAGGCCGTGCCTGAGGAAGCTCCGTGTCGTCCGCCCCGCGAGGCTTGGCCCTTCGCGAGGGTCTTGGGTCTGTGTTGATGAGGATGGGCCGCGCTGGGCCCCCTTTTGAGCCACGCCGCAGGCCGCAGGCAGGCAAGTCTCGGGACCCCCGTTCCCAGAACGCCGACAGTAGCCCCCGGGCCCAAGGCGCGCCCGGACTTGGCCGTGCAGGGAGGCGAAAGGGCAAGAGCGAAGTGCCGCGGGCCCTAACAGCCTGCGGCCTTGGGTGCCGCGTGGCAGTTGACTGGACGTGGGCGCCTCAGCAACCGCGCGAGTTGATAAGGGAGCGGCATCTGCCTAGGCTTTGCTTTTTGCTTTCTCCGGTTGCTGCTCAGATCCCCTTTCTTGCGCCTCTCCTTCCTTCCTCCAAAATTTCCAGATCTACTTCGGCCGCGTGACCTAGGAAGCCATGGCGCCTCGTCAGTCCCCTGTCGGAGCTTGGTACTCGTCTGCCCTGGACTCGCCGAACGTGTCGGAGGCGAGCCTCGCCCGGTTGCGCCGGATGGCGGCAGCGCAGGGTATCGACAGGACGAAGTTGTTCAAGGCTGGCTCTGCCACCCCTGAGGGCCAAGGGAGCACCTTCTATCCGTTCTTTGTAAGCGCCGTTGCTGCTGGCCTGGTGCCTCCCTTCTCCGAGTTCTTCTTCTCTGTCCTCCGCCATTATAAGCTACAGGCTCTGCATCTCCAACCCAACTCCGTCCTTCTCTTGGCAATCTTCGCCTATTACTGCGAGGCTCATGTAGGGGTGCAGCTCTCAGTGGCCTTGCTGCGCCACTACTTCTACCTCCGGACCTCTCGCGGTCCTGCTTCCGCGTGCGCGAGCTTCATCGCGTACGATGGCTCCATTGCCATTTCGAACCCCGAGAAAAGGATTGAGGGCTTCAGGAGCAAGTGGGTCTTGGCAGATGCTGGGCGCATCCATCCTCGGCTGATCTTGCCCACAGAGCAACCCACGAGCTCCAGCGATTGGGGTCGAGCGGAGCTCGCGGACCCCCGCGCGAAGCTGGTGTTGGAGAAGATGGACGCGGATCTGAGGTCGGCCAACATGGCGGCGGCGAAGCTGACCGGCGCGTCGCTGCTGAGGGAATTCCCGGAGCCCCAGCTGGCTCCGCTTCGGCAGTACTCACTTCCGATGTGGAGGCCCCATCTGAGCCCCGCGGCCTTGGCCGACGAAGATCTGGCTGCGGTCCTCCAATCTCTGGTCGGTGGCGATGTGGCGAGGTTGGAGGGCGCTCCTACGCCCTTGTTCCTCTGCGACGACTGGGAGCAGGTAGTGGAGTCCATGCCCGTCTTCAACGGGGACGGGCCCGTACCCATGGAAACTCCCGGGGAATTGGTGGATGTGTCCTCCGACGACACCAGCAAAGAGGAGGAAGGAGGGGAGCGGGAAAAAGGGCCAGACTCCGAGGCGACTGACGGAGAGTCGAGGGCTCCCCTCCCCCGGCGCAGGTCCCGCACTCTCCGCCTCTTTCCGAGAGATGACGACGAGGATGATGATGAGCAGGGCGGCGGGAGCTTGCCCCCAATCCCGAAGAAGGACAGGACCGGGCTGATCTCCCGCAGGTCTGCCCCGGCCCCAAGGCGGACCGCAGACGCGCCTTCCGCTCCCGAGCTTCCCAAGGTTGACCCTTCCAGCCGGCTTTCAGGCTTTAAATTTGGCCGGAGGCTGCCTGAGCTCACTGGTGATGACCCGTAAGCGCTTGATTCTTGTCTTTATTTCTTGTTCTGCTGCTGAGGCTTGACGTCCACATCTCTTGGACAGGCTGGCGCCCGCAGCAAAGAAGCCGAAGGGAGCTCCTGAGGTTCCATCCGTGGCAGCGCCTCTGTCCGCGAAGGAAGGTGACCGTGACGCACGGGCTTCTCCTGCCCGGTCGTCCTCGCGAGGCCTGGCTGAGCCGGCTGGGGCGAGCTCAGCCCCCATGGCCCAAGTGACTCCCGAGGTGCCTTTGCCTGCTGCCGCCACTACAGCCGTTGGGGCGCAGCAGGCTCCGCCTCAGGATGCTGTGGTCGTGCTGCCGCCTTCTCCTCCTACTCCACCGACTGCTGTCTCTCCCACTCCTCCTGCCGTTCTGGATCGTGTTGCTGCTGAGCTGGACCGGCTGCGGCAGGATCTTCTTGGCGCCGACCCTCATTTGGTGGCCGGGCGCTTGGAGCTGGCTTCAGGATGGGTTCGCTCCTACGCTTCGATTCGGGCGGCGCTGGTCCAGGCCTCGACGGCTTGCGATGAGGAGAGGCAGGCCATCCTTGAGGCGAAGGGTGCTCGTGACGCAGCCCTGGGGGAGGTGGTCAACGTCCATGGTCGCTGCAAGGCACTGGAGGACGAGCTGCAAGGCCTGCGGGACCAGCTCGCGAAAGAGGCCCGCCTTCGCCAAGAGCAGGAAGAAGGCGTGAAGGCTCGCGAGGCGGCCGTCAAGGAGAGGGAGATCAAGCTCAGGAGGCGCCGTGACTGCCTAGGCGCGCTGGAGCAGGAGTTGGGGGCGAGGAAGGTCGAGCTGGACGACAAGGCCCAGGTTCTTGCCGAGGACCGCGTGGCCTTCGCGGAGATGGAGGCGAAGGCTCGCTCCTCGCTGAGGACGCTTTACGACAGCGGCCTGGAGAGCCCGCTGGCTGGCGCGGAGGACGGCCCCGCCAAGCTGCTTCCTTTCCTGGTTCGCACTCTTGAAGATGTCGCCCTTGGCCTTGGCCCCACGGCCGAGGCAGAGGCACGTCTCCTGTCTTCTGCAGCGCTGACGCAGGTCCTCACCCACATCTACCTTCGCGATCCTGGCGTCGACCTTGACAGCCTGCTGGAGCCAGTAAGCGGCGAGCGTGCAGCAGCCGCTGCCGAGGCCATGAAGGGTCGCGCGGAGGCTCTGCTGGGGAAGTTCCGGGCCTTCAGCACAAAGCCAAAGCAAGGCGCTGCCGACCCCGCTGCTCCATGAGGCGAACCCACTCTGCACTGCTCCACCGCCGACAAGTGACTCCATTGTGGCTCCTGTCCTGCCTTTAATTCCTTCACATGTATCATGCCTCAGGGAGGCGTTTAAACTTGCGTTTGGCATTGAGATAATAGTGTGGACTGTAATATTTGCTTTTGAATTCCTTGAAATTTACACTTTTCCTTCCTACTTGCTTATGTTCTACGCCGGCAGAGCCCGGCCCCGCGCATACCTCAGCCGCCGTTAGCCCCGACCGAAAACCAGGACGGGACCAAGGAGTGAGGGGCTATGTGACAAGTTAGGCTCCTGAGTCGCGATGCTCAGGAGTCCCCCTTGGCGCACGGACAGCAAGTAGGGAGGTGTGATGTGGGTGGATCTACCGTTCTACATCTGCAGAGCCCGGCCGCGCGCATACCTCAACCGCCGTTAGCCTTCCGGAACTAAGGAGTGAGGGGCTATGTGACCAGTTAGGCTCCTGAGTTGCGATGCTCAGGAGTCCCCCTTGACGCTCAAACGGCCTTCGTACCTTGGCTCCGCTCGGGGAGAGACGCGCGACGAACCAGGCCCGGGGGGGCCTGGCTGGGTGGCGTGCGTCTGGGCGTGACCCAGGCGCAGCCCCCATGCCCAGCCCCCTCGCGCGGCACTCCCGAGGGAAGGCGTTACGATGAGGCTAGACACTGAGCTCTGGGCTCCCTGAGGTTGATGCGGCCCGGGGGCCACCCTCAGTTGCTTATCACCAGCGCGGAGCATAGCGCTTCCGTATGTGTACGAGCATAGCCGCTCCTCGGCAGTGTCGTCAGCCAGCGCGGAGCATGGTGCTTCCACTGGTACGTGGGAGGGGGCTCCCCTCCGGGAGGAGCCCCCGGAGCGTGTATAGCGCCGCCCTGACACGTGGCTGGCACGGTAGGGCCTGGCGAGGTGTATCTGGGCACCCGTGAGCCAACACGGGACTCACGGGGCCCTACCTCTAGGCGGGTTGCGCCTGGCACTGGGACTTATCTTCTGATGTGTCCCTGCAAATTTGGTTAGATGCCGGCACTCTACGTCCTCGGGTCCCGGCCCTCGAGCTGGTCTCAGCTGTCGCTGGTATGCCAGGTCGCGATGCCGTGGAGAAGACCAGAGGGTGAGGGCTGGAGAGCCAGTAAGAGCCCTGAGTCGCGATGCTCAGGTACCCCCCCCCCTTTAATGTGCAAGTGGTCGGCATGGAGAAGAAGAGGTGCCGTGGACAGGCATCAAATAATCAAGCATGGTGGGTCAAACGCATAGCCGGAAATAAATGCAAAAGGGATACATGCCGCTGGGTCTGGCCCGAGCAACTTGGGGATGATGCAGCCCATGGGGCGCCCCCAACAAAGTAAGCTAACAACATGAAACAAAAGGGGTACATGCCGCTGGGACGGACCCACGCGGCCTGGGAATAATGCAGCCCTGGGGGGTGCTCCCAGCTGGAAATGAAACTTGAAAGATGTCACCTGATGATGTTGAGGACGAAGGCGTGTTGGTGTAGCAGACTCGGTGGGCTGCGGAAGCCGATCCTCACGAGCCCCCAGGCCAGGGGCCTTGGGAGGCTCCGGAGGCGCTGGTGGCTCCTCGCGGACCATCTCCATCTCCGCCAGGGCTGTGGAACGCCTGGCCTCTTGAGCCTCCATGATACCCCTCATGAGGCGCTGGTACGTGGCAGCCGTGTTCGGCAAGCCGTAAGGCATGCGAACATAGCTGTGGGGTGGACCTTCGCAGCGCCCCACTCGCGAGGGCCAGAGGTGCTCCAGAGAGGCGACTCGATTGAGCCCTGGTATGTCGATGCAGACGCGCAGCCCACCATCCTCGCCTGGATGGGGAGCCACAGCTGGTAGGCGGCGACCGCCTTTCATGACTCTTGACTCCAGTAGCTCCTGAATGGCCTTGCTGATGAACTCCTGAGGGTCTGGCTCTCCTTGCCTTACTCCTTCTTGAGGGAAACGTGCTTCGAAACACGCATCCATGTGGTGCCCAAGCGCCTCCCTCGTGACCTTAGCCAGGTCGGTGGCCCTCCAGGGGAGAGCCCCCGAGCCCTGCCTGTGGAGGGCGCCGGGTGCGCTTTTCTATGCGATGGAGGGAGGTTCCCCCTGGGCAGGCGTGGGACCTGAGGGGCCTGCCTCCTGAGGGGCCGGGCCGAACGATGTCTTCTTCTTCTTGGGGGTGGTCTCAGGAAGCCTCCTGCTTCCGCGATCCGGGTCTTCCAGTGATGCGGCTTGAAAGGCTCGTTCCAGGGAACACACCGCGTCCTTCTCTTCACAGGGTACCGTGATGACTCCGCCACTTCCTGGCATCTTGAGGACGTTGTAGCCGTGGTGAGTTACGGCCATGAACTTGGCCAGCGCTGGGTACCCAAGGATGGTGTTGTACGGCAGGCGAATGTGAGCGACGTTGAAGTCGATGAGCTCAGTGCGGTAGTTGTCGCGTGCCCCAAAGGTGAAAGGGTGGCGGACCTGCCCAATCGGGACCGTGGAGCCATAGGTGACTCCGAAGAAAGGCTTGGTTGGCTGAAGCTGGTTGGAGGGCACTTGGAGATTGTTGAATGTTTCCACGGACAGGACGTTGAGCCCTGCCCCGCCATCGATGAGGGTCCTGGTGACCATCACGTTGCTGATGATTGGGGAACAAAGCATCGGGAGGACTCCTGCTGTAGCCGCACACTTGAGCTGATCTGCTGAGCTGAACGTGATGGCGCACGCAAACCACCTGAGAGGGCGCATGCCTTCGAGCTTGGGGAGGACTGCATTCACTTCGCGGGCGAACTTCTTAAAGATGTGTTGCGAGGCTGGGGCTTGAGCCCCGCCTAGGATGCAGGCGATCGCGTGCGGCTCCTAGAAGCCCCCAGCCCCCTCGTCCTGATGGTGGTCCTCGTTTCTCCTTGGTTGCGGCGGCAGCGGAGGGAGGCCTGTGTTGCCTTGCAGGCAATCCTCGCGAGGCTGATCCCTCCAGTCTCCCTCGCGAGGCGGGTCTTGCCAGCGATCCTCGCGAGGTCGATCGCACCACCCTTGGGGCGGGCAGCAGTCTTCCCAGCGTCCTGCATTCCTTCCTCCTCCTCGACCGTAGCCCCGGTCACCGTGGTCGGGGAGACGGCCGATCCTTCCTTCTCGCACGGCTCGGAGCTCTTGACATTCGTTGGTGTTGTGGGTGTGGAGGTCGTGGTACACATAGTACCGACTACCCTTGGGAGATTCAGGCTGATCTCTGCACCGCTTGGTGTCTGGTTCTGTCGCGAGCACGGCAGCCCCCTTGTGCTTCACATCCTTGGCCTTGGGCTTCTTCTCTTCTGGGTCTGCGGCAGGCAGCTCGAGGAGGGAGAGACGCCCTTCCTCAGCCCTGGTGCACTTTGTTGCCAAGTTGAACAGCTCCAAGGAAGTGCACAGGTCTTCATGCATCGCCAGCTCCTCCTTCATCTTGACATCGTGCATGCTGTCGGAGAAGGCTGAGATGATGGCCTCCTCGGTCACCTTGGGAATCTTGAGGTGTGCGTTGTTGAAGCGCTGGATGTACTTCTACAGGGTCTCTCCAGGTTGTTGCTTGATGCGGCGCATGTCGCTCACGGCGGGTGGCCGGTCGTGAGTACCTTGGAAGTTGGCGATGAAGCGGGTGCGCATCTCGTCCCAGGAGGAGATCGTGCCTGGAGCCAGGTTCAGGAGCCAGGTGCGGGCCCCGTCCTTGAGCGCCATGGGAAACCAGTTCGCCATGACCTTCTCGTCTCCGTTGGCAGCTTCGATGCCCAGCTCATAGAGCTGGAGGATCTCCGCAGGGTCGGCCGTGCCGTCGTAACGAGGAGGCAGGTCTGGCTTGAACTTGCCGGGCCACGCGACGCTGCGTAGCTCGGTGGTGAAGGCACGACAGCCTGCTGTGGCCACGGGAGGCCTTGGGTGACGGAGAGCTTGGTCTTGCATGTCCCCACGCGCTGCAGCTGGGAGCAGCGCGGGGTCTTGACGTGCGGGAGCAGGAGCATGGTCGCGACGTGCTGGAGCAGGGAGCGCCCTGGCAGCTTCTTGCGGGCGAGGGACTTCTTGGAAGCTCTGCTCTTGCCGTGCTGGCACCTGACGGAGCGGGTTCCGCCTAGGGGCCACGCGCCTTGGAGCCATGGTGCCTTCTTGAGGGGGAGGCGGCTGGGGCACCGCCGGAGCTTCGTCGCCCGCACGGGGCGGGGTGCGGTGCACTGGAACAGATGGCGCAGGAGAGCCCCCTGCAGCGCGGACGAGCTCGGTGACGCGGTCGAGCCATTCTTCGTAGACGTCGTCAACGGGACGGTAGCGCAGGAGCTCGTTTGCCGCGATGAGCGCAGCTCGAGCCTCCATGGGTGCGCGGAGCATGCGGGACGAAGAACCAGCTGGGGTGAGCGAGGGAGGAGCGGCGCGGCCGTCTTGCCGCACGGACGGATGCCGAGACGACGCTTGCTGCTCGTCCCCCGCCGGGCCGGTGGCGGCGTTGACGGTAGGTGACGGGGAACGGCGAGGACGCCCGCCGACAGGACCCGTCTGGGCGACGCGGGAAGTGAGAGCGGCCCGGCACTCGGCGCGGGCCCAACGAGCGTCAGACATGGACGCGATGGTCGGAGGAGAACGGGGTGGTGGAAGACGAATTCCGACGCACCCCTACCTGGCGCGCCAAATGTCGGATTTTGGGTTCCAGCAGACCCTTGAGGTTCGAACGCTGGGGTGCGCGCGGAGATTTTTCCTTCTACCTACCTGCACCCCTCCGCCTCGCTAAGATCTAAGATATGGAAAGAAGAGCACAAGAGACACAGGGTTTATACTGGTTCGGGCCACCGCTGTGGTGTAATACCCTATTCCAGTGTGTGGTGTGGTGGATTGCCTCTTGGGCTGATGATGATGAGCAATACAAGGAAGAACAGCCTTGCGAGGGTCTGCTCTTGGCTGGGGCGATGAACTGCTGGGAGGAGTTCAACCACCCTTCTCTCTCTCTCTCTGTGTGTGTGTGTGTGATGCTACTCGATCCGGTCCCAGCTTGTTTCTGGGTTGGCCGATTCTAGTTTCTCCCTTCTTGATTCCGATCCTCCTACCCTGGGGGTGGCTAGTCCTATTTATAGGCAAAGGCCCTGGGCCTCTTCCCAAATATTGAGCAAGAAGGGCGCTAACAATTGGCCATTTTGAAGGGGAACATCTGGTACACTTATCCTGACTAAAGTTGGTCCTCGCCTGCCAAAGGCTCTAGTGGTGACGCTGGCTTGGGCTCCACAATGACTTCCTCCTTGCCGTTGGACTGGTCTTGGTCTCTTTGCACCGAAACGGGTGCCTTTTCTTGATGCTCTCACCTGCGCTTGCTCCCTTTGCACCAAAGAGGAAAGGAGGACACTGCGTGGGCTGGCGCCCGCCTGGCACCCTTGGTCGTCATTGCTTGCGTCACGGGCACCTCGTGAGGTAACCCGCCTTGATCTCTCCGCCTCCTCGCGAGCGAGCCTGATAAGGCCGTGCCTGAGGAAGCTCCGTGTCATCCGCCCCGCGAGGCTTGGCCCCTCGCGAGGGTCTTGGGTCTGTGTTGATGAAGATGGGCCGCGCTGGGCCCCCTTTTGAGCCACGCCGCAGGCCGCAGGCAGGCAAGTCTGGGGACCCCCATTCCCAGAATGCCGACAGTAGCCCCCGGGCCCAAGTCGCGCCCGGACTTGGCCGTGCAGGGAGGCGGAAGGGCAAGAGCGAAGCGCCGCGGGCCCTAACAGCCTGCGGCCTTGGGTGCCATGTGGCAGTTGATTGGACGTGGGCGCCTCAGCAACCGCGCGAGTTGATAAGGGAGTGGCATCTCCCTAGGCTTTGCTTTTTGCTTTCTCCGGTTGCTGCTCAGATCCCCTTTCTTGCGCCTCTCCTTCCTTTCTCCAAAATTTCCAGATCTACTTCGACCGCGTGACCTAGGAAGCCATGGCGCCTCGTCAGTCCCCGGCCGGAGCTTGGTACTCATCTGCCCTAGACTCGCTGAACGTGTCGGAGGCGAGCCTCGCCCGGTTGCACAGGATGGCGGCAGCGCAGGGCATCGACGGGTCGAAGTTGTTCATGGCCGGCTCTGTCACCCCTGAGGGCCAAGGGAGCACCTTCTATCCGTTCTTTGTAAGCACCATTGCTGCTGGCCTGGTGCCTCCCTTCTCCGAGTTCTTATTCTCTGTCCTCCGCCATTATAAGCTACAGGCTCTGCATCTCCACCCCAACTCCGTCCTTCTCCTGGCAATCTTCGCCTATTACTGCGAGGCTCACGTAGGGGTGCAGCCCTCAGTGGCCTTGCTGCGCCACTACTTCTACCTCCAGACCTCTCACGGTCCTTCTTCCGCATGCGCGAGCTTCATCGCGTATGGTGGTGCCATTGCCATTTCGAACCCCGAGAAAAGGATTGAGGGCTTCCGGAGCAAGTGGGTCTTGGCAGATGCTGGGTGCATCCACCCTCGGCTGATCTTGCCCACAGAGCAACCCACGAGCTCCAGCGATTGGGGTCGAGCGGAGCTCGCGGACCCCCGTGCGAAGATGGTGTTGGAGAAGATGGACGCGGATCTGAGGTCGGCCAACATGGCGGCGGCGAAGCTGACCGGCGCGTCGCTGCTGAGGGAATTCCTGGAGCACCAGCTGGCTCCGCTTCGGTAGTACTCACTTCCGATGTGGAGGCCCCATCTGAGCCCCGCGGCCTTGGCCGACGAAGATCTGGCTGCGGTCCTCCAATCTTTGGTCGGTGGCGATGTGGCGAGGTTGGAGGGCGCTCCTACGCCCTTGTTCCTCCGCGACGACTGGGAGCAGGTAGTGGAGTCCATGCCCATCTTCAACGGGGACGGGCCCATACCCATGGAAACTCCCGGGGAATTGGTGGACGTGTCCTCCGACGACTCCAGCGAAGAGGAGGAAGGAGGGGAGCGGGAAAAAGGGCCTGACTCCGAGGTGACTGACGGAGAGTCGAGTGCTCCCCTCCCCCGGCGCAGGTCCCGCGCTCTCCGCCTCTTTCCGAGCGATGATGACGAGGATGATGACGAGTAGGGCGGCGGGAGCTTGCCCCCAATCCCGAAGAAGGACAGGACCGGGCTGATCTCCCGCGGGTCTGCCACGGCCCCAAGGCGGACCTCAGACGCGCCTTCCACTCCCGAGCTTCCCAAGGTTGACCCTTCCAGCCGGCTTTCAGGCTTCAAATTTGGCCGGAGGCTGCCTGAGCTCACTAGCGACGACCCGTAAGCGCTTGATTCTTGTCTTTATTTCTTGTTCTGCTGCTGAGGCTTGACGTCCACATCTCTTGGACAGGCTGGCGCCCGCAGCAAAGAAGCCGAAGGGAGCTCCTGAGGTTCCATCCGTGGCAGCGCCTCTGCCCGCGAAGGAAGGTGACCGCGACGCATGGGCTTCTCCTGCCCGGTCGTCCTCGCGAGGCCTGGCTGAGCCGGCAGGAGAATGTGAGTGACGTTGAAGTCGATGAGCTCGGTGCGGTATTTGTCGCGTGCCCCGAAGGTGACAGGGAGGCGGACCTGCCCAATCGGGACCGTGGAGCCGTAGGTGACTCCGAAGAAAGGCTTGGTTGGTTGAAGCTGGTTGGAGGGCACTTGGAGATTGTTGAATGTTTCCACGGACAGGACGTTGAGCCCTACCCCGCCATCGATGAGGGTCCTGGTGACCATCACGTTGCTGATGATTGGGGAACAAAGCATCGGGAGGACTCCGGCTGTAGCCGCACACTTGAGCTGATCTGCTGAGCTGAACGTGATGGCGCACGCCGACCACCTGAGAGGGCGCGTGGCTTCGAGCTTGGGGAGGACTGCATTCACTTCGCGGGCGAACTTCTTGAAGATGTGTTGCGAGGCTGGGGCTTGAGCCCCGCCCAGGATGCAGGCGATCGCGCGCGGCTCCTGGAAGCCCCCAGCCCCCTCGTCCTGATGGCGGTCCTCGTTTCCTTGGTTGCGGCGGCAGCGGAGGGAGGCCTGCGTTGCCTTGCGGGCGATCCTCACGAGGCTGATCCCTCCAGTCTCCCTCGCGAGGCGGGTCTTGCCAACGATCCTCGCGAGGTCGATCGCACCACCCTTGGGGCGGGCAGCGGTCTTCCCAGCGTCCTGCGTTCCTTCCTCCTCCTCGACCGTAGCCCCGGTCACCGCGGTCGTGGCGATGGCCGATCCTTCCTTCTCGCACGGCTCGGAGCTCTTGACATTCGTTGGTGTTGTGGGTGTGGAGGTCGTGGTACACACAGTACCGACTGCCCTTGGGAGATTCGGGCTGATCTCTGCCCCCCTTGGTGTCTGGTTCTGCCGCGAGCACGACAGCCCCCTTGCGCTTCACATCCTTGTCCTTGGGCTTCTTCTCTTCTGGGTCTGCGGCAGGCAGCTCGACGAGGGAGAGACGCCCTTCCTCAGCCTTGGTGCACTTGGTTGCCAAGTTGAACAGCTCCAAGCAAGTGCACAGGTCTTCATGCATCGCCAGCTCCTCCTTCATCTTGACATCGCGCACGCCATCGGAGAAGGCTGAGATGATGGCCTCCTCGGTCACCTTGGGAATCTTGAGACGTGCGTTGTTGAAGCGCTGGATGTACTTCTACAGGGTCTCTCCGGGTTGTTGCTTGATGCGGCGCATGTCGCTCACGGCGGGTGGCCGGTCGCGAGTACCTTCGAAGTTGGCGATGAAGCGGGTGCGCATCTCGTCCCAGGAGGAGATCGTGCCTGGAGCCAGGTTCAGGAGCCAGGTGCGGGCCCCGTCCTTGAGCTCCATGGGAAACCAGTTCGCCATGACCTTCTCATCTCCGTTGGCAGCTTCGACGCCCATCTCATAGAGCTGGAGGAACTCCGCGGGGTCGGCCGTGCCGTCGTAACGAGGAGGCAGGTCTGGCTTGAACTTGCCGGGCCGTGCGACACTGCGTAGCTCGGTGGTGAAGGCATGGTAGCCTGCTGTGGCCACGGGAGGCCTTGGGTGACGGAGAGCTTGGTCTTGCATGTCCCCACGCAGTGCAGCTGGGAGCAGCGTGGGGTCTTGACGTGCGGGATCAGGAGCATGGTCGCGACGTGCCGGAGCAGGGAGCGCCCGGGCAGCTTCTTGCGGGCGAGGGACTTCTTGGAAGCTCCGCTCTTGCCGTGCTGGCACCTGACGGAGCGGGTTCCGCCCAGGGGCCACGCACCTTGGAGCCATGGTGCCTTCTTGAGGGGGAGGCGGCTGGGGCACCGCGGGAGCTTCGTCGCCCGTGCGGGGCGGGGTGCGGTGCAGCGGAACAGACGGCGCAGGAGAGCCCCCTGCGGCGCGGACGAGCTCGGCGACGCGGTCGAGCCATTCTTCGTAGACGTCATCGACGGGACGGTAGCGCAGGAGCTCGTTTGCCGCGATGAGCGCAGCTCGAGCCTCCATGGGTGCGCAGAGCGCGTGGGATGAAGAACTATCTGGGGTGAGCGAGGGAGTAGCGGTGCGGCCGTCTTGCCGCACGAACGGATGCTGAGACGATACTTGCTGCTCGTCCCCCGCCGGGCCGGTGGCGGCGTTGACGGCAGGTGACGGGGAACAGCGAGGACGCTCGCCGACAGGAGCCGTCTGGGCAACGCGGGAAGCGAGAGCGGCCCGGCGCTCGGCATGGGCCCGACGAGCGTCAGACATGGACGCGATGGTCGGAGGAGAACGGGGTGGTGGAAGACGAATTCCGACGCACCCCTACCTGGCGCGCCAAATGTAGGATTTTGGGTTCTGGCAGACCCTTGAGGTTCGAACACTAGGGTGCGCGCGGAGATTTTGCCTTCTACCTACCTGCACCCCTCCGCCTCGCTAAGATCTAAGCTATGGAAGGAACAGCACAAGAGACACAGGGTTTATACTGGTTCGGGCCACCGCTGTGGTATAATACCCTATTCCAGTGTGTGGTGTGGTGGATTGCCTCTTGGGCTGATGATGATGAGCAATACAAGGAAGAACAGCCTCGCGAGGGTCTGCTCTTGGCTGGGGCGATGAACTGCTGGGAGGAGTTCAACCACGCTTCTCTCTCTCTCTCTCTGTGATGCTACTCGATCCGATCCCAGCTTGTTTCTGGGTTGGCCGATTCTAGATTCTCCCTTCTTGATTCCGATCCTCCTACCCTGGGGGTGGCTAGTCCTATTTATAGGCAAAGGCCCTGGGCCTCTTCCCAAATATTGAGCGAGAAGGGCGCCAACAATTGGCCATTTTGAAGGGGAACATCTAGTACACTTATCCTAACTAAAGTTGGTCCTCGCCTGCGAAAGGCTCTGGTGGTGATGCTGGCTTGGGCTCCACAATGACTTCCTCCCTGCCGTTGGACTGGTCTTGGTCTCGTTGCACCGAAACGGGTGCCTTTGCTTGATGCTCTCGCCTGCGCTTGCTCCCTTTGCACCAAAGAGGAAAGGAGGACACTGCGTGGGCTGGCGCCCGCCTGGCACCCTTGGTCGTCATGGCTTGCGTCACGGGCACCTCGTGAGGTACCCCGCCTTGATCTCTCCGCCTCCTCGCGAGCCAGCCTGATGAGGCCGTGCCTGAGGAAGCTCCGTGTCGTCTGCCCTGCGAGGCTTGGCCCCTCGTGAGGGTCTTGGGTCTATGTTGATGAAGATGGGCCCGCTGGGCCCCCTTTTGAGCCACGCCGTAGGCCGCAGGCAGGCAAGTCTGGGGACCCCCGTTCCCAGAACACCGACAATTGCCGTGCGCCATATGAATGTGGAGAATAAAGTCTTCGATCCACACCGCGGGGTCCGTGGTTCCATCGTATGATTCTATATTCACAGGTTTGAACCCTTCTAGGAATTCATGATCCAGGACCTCATTCGTGAAACAATGCGGGTGTGCGGCGCCTCTAATCTGACCGTATCGCGATGTAGCTCTAATGGAGTCCGTCTGTGGTTTTCAGCCCGCGCATGACTAAATTTGTCACGTCCGAATAGGTGGCCATCATCGCGTGTCGAGGCACGTCCTCGCGATCCGTAGATTGATCTAGTATATCCTGCTTTATTGTTCAGGCTTTGCCGGAGGTCATATGTATGACCGTGGGCTAATTTACCTCTACCTGTGCGATGAGGCGGGGCTGGCTAGTGTTCGGCGTGAGTTGCCGTTTTTTCCCGACCACGTGGTGGTCGGTCAGACGCTTTGTACAATGGAGGTATGTATTCCGGCGCCTCCTCGTCTAACTGAGGTAGCAATTTGCGCTTTGGGTAGCTTTTGGTTGGGCGCTTGAGGCCATACTCTTCGGCTACTAGGACATCGGTCCATTTATCATTGAGCAGATCTTGGTCCGCTTGAAGCTGTTGTTGCTTCTTTTTTAGGCTCCTTGCAGTGGCAATTAGCTGGCGCTTGAAGCGCTCCTGCTCAAGAGGTTCCTCAGGTACGATGAAATCGCCAATGCCGAGGCTCACCTCATCCTCAGAGAGAGGAAGATAACTTCCGTCCTCTGAGTCTTCGTGCGTGGCCCTTCTTACCAGGGCTAGCCTGCCCATCTTCCCGTTCATCTTGTTCATTAGTTGTTTCGACAGGGTCTTCATTGTCTTCGGCACCCTCTGGAGTGTTGTCTTCTCCTGTGCCGGTGTTGCTGTCTTTACTGTGGCGTGGCTTGGAGTGGCACTGCTGACGTTGGCGCTTGGATTGTATTTCGGAGAGTTTATCCTTAGCTGGATCTTCTTTGTAATCGCCACTATTCTCCTTTGGTGCATCCACCATATATATATCATATTACGAAGTGGCCATGCAGCGTCCGGTGAACGGCGGGTTCTGGGCCTCTTCTTCTCCGGCATCGTCGTCCATACCGTCGATGTCCTCGGAGTCGTAATCAAGTTCGTCGGTCAAATCCTCGACTGTGCCTATGAAGTGGGTGGCGGGTGGGAAGCAAAATTCTCCACCGTCACCCCTAGTTCGAGCCGGATATAGCTCGGTTGTGAGTCCTCCGCCCAGGACAGGTCTTTTAATGAGTTTACCACATCGCCCAAAGGCGAGTGCTGGAAGACGTCTGCGGTGCTGAATTCAAAGATCGACAAACGATCAAGCTCAGCATCCGCGGGCTCATGTGGTTCAGAACTTTCAACCGGATACGAGTCCGGAGTTCCGCTGACAAAAACGTCATGAGAGGTTAAGTCTATGTGCGGCTCCAACGCCGTGGAATCTATGGCCTTCGCAGTGGGGTTGGTCCTCCCGTCCTAGGATGGCGCAGCTTGCTCCGGATCTAGGGCCAGAGCGGTTACAGGAGCAATCTCCTAGATGAGGCCAGAGTGGTAACAGGAGACAAGGGACACGATGTTTACCCAGGTTCGGGCCCTCTCTATGGAGGTAATACCCTACATCCTGCTTGATTGATATTGATGAATATGAGTATTACAAGAGTTGATCTACCTCGAGATTGTAATGGCTAAACCCTAGAGGTCTAGCTTGTATGGCTATGATAATGAATCTGTCCTATCCGAACTAAGTCCTCCGGTTTATATAGACACCAGGAGGATCTAGGGTTACACAAGGTTGTTTACAAAGAAAGGAATCTACATATCCGGTCGCCAAGCTTGCCTTCCACGCCAAGGAGAGTCCCATCCGGACACGGGTACATCCTTCGGTCTTCGTATCTTCATAGCCCAACAGTCCGGCCCATGGCTAACAGGCCGGGCGCCCGAGGACCCCTTAGTCCAGGACTCCCTCAGGCGGGGTCTCGAATGCCTACTCGTACAAACGTACGGCCAGGGCTCATGTACATGGTTGTGGCTAGGTTGGAACGGAGAAACTGCGTCATCGTGTTCATGGGGGGGCAACAGAATGTGTCGTGTTCATCGGGAGGCAACGAAACACGTGCTCATCGGGGGCCAACCGGCTTGGACGAAACAGCCGATGGAAACGAGGCCTGGCGTACCACAGAACGAAGGAAACGGCCTTATGTTCGACCCGCCACGGTGGAAACGGGATCATGTTCATTGGGAGGGGTCTGGCGTACCGCAAAACGGAGGAAACGGACCTCATACGGTGGAAATGGGGTCCTGTTGATCGGGAGGGCTGTGGCATACCGCAAAACAGAGCAACCAGACTTGTGTTGGAGCGCTACGGTCGAAACGGGGGTCCTGTTCATCGGGAGGGGTGTGGCGTACCACAAAACGGGAGTCCACGGGATACTTTTCATCTCCACCGTCGACCTCCTCCAGCCTCCACGGGCTCATGTTCATCCACCGTCGACCTCCTCCAGCCTTCACCTGCGACTGTTCATCCACGGGCTCCTGTTCATCCAGCGTCCACCGCTCCTCCACCGGCTACTGTTCAGCCAGCCCTCTCCACGGGTTCCTATTCAACCACTCCTCCATGGGCTATTGTTCATCCAACCCTCCATCGGCTACTGTTCAACCAGCCCTCCAGTGGCTACTGTTCAACCAGCCCTCCACGGGGTCCTGTTCATCCAGCTCTCCACAGGGTCCTATTCATCCATCGGCTCGATCGATCGGGGTACTGTTCATCCAGAGGCAACGACCTCTATTGCCATGGGGTCATGTTCATCCAACCCCCCACCGGGAACTGTTCATCCAAACCCCCTCAACAATGCTCACTGTCCATCAAGGGAAGGAGGCAGCAGTGTTCGATCGGCTTCAGTTAGAAGCAGTAGCGAAGGAATCACTCGGGTTCAGTTAACAGCAAGGGATCGATCGATCGCTCGGGTTCAGTAATGCGTAGCCTGCAGTGCAATCGCTTGGGTTCAGTTAGAGCCCAACGCCTCGCTTGGGTTCAGTTAGAGCGCAACGCCTCGCACACACGCGCGTACATACGAGAAAAACGTGCATCGCTCAGCCCCCGACCACCCACCGTAACCGGGAACTCCCTCGATATTTTCCTCACCCTCGCTTCTACCACGATTTTTCTCCGTCATGGACGGCCCAAAGAATGTCATGCAGCTGTGTCTCCGGCCCACCCAGGACAAAAAGCCCATTTTCTCTCATGAGTTTTTGTCATAGAAGTAGGAGCCCAACACATCTGTGATGATACCGGGTTTTGTCACAATTATCATCATAGAAGTGTCATAAGCATGATAGAACAAAATCGTTCGGCCTGAAATGTCAGGGATGTGTCTTTTTTTTGTAGTGTGTCCAGTAGTAACTTGATCTGAAGTTTCATGATCATTATCATTAGCATCCTCTCTAGTTGGTGTAGGCATCACAGGAAGGGATTTCTCTGATGATCTACTTTCCAATTCGAGAGAAGGTACAATTACCTCACCAAGTTCTACTTTTCTCCCACTCACTTCTTTCGAGAGAAACTCCTTCTCTAGAAAGTTTCCATTCTTGGCAAAAAATATCTTGCCTTCGGATTTGTGGTAGAAGGTGTACCCAAATGTTTCCTTAGGGTATCCTATGAAGATGCACTTCTCCGATTTGGGTTTGAGCTTATTAGGCTGAAGACTTTTGACATAAGTGTCGCAACCCCAAACTTTAAGAAACGACATTTTAGGTTTCTTGCCAAACCATAGTTCATATAGTGTCGTCTCAATGGATTTAGACGGTGCCCTATTTAACATGAATGCAGCTGTCTCTAATGCATAACCCCAAAACGATAGCAGTAAATCGATAAGAGACATCGTAGATCCCACCATATCTAATAAAGTACGGTTATGACATTCAGACACACCATTACATTGTGGTGTTCCGGGTGCCGTGAGTTGTGAAACTATTCCACATTGTTTTAAATGAAGGCAAAACTCGTAACTAAAATATTGACCTCCGTGATCAGATCATAGAAACTTTTTTTCTGGTTACAGTGATTCTCCACTTCACTCTGAAATTCTTTGAACTTTTCAAATGTTTCAGACTTGTGTTTCATTAACTAGATATACCCATATCTACTCAAATCGTGTGTGAAGGTCAGAAAATAACAATACCCGCCGTGAGCCTCAACACTCATCGGATCTCATACATCTGTATGTAAGTCATTGGATCGCTCCATTGTTCCGGAGAATGGAGTTTTAGTCATCTTGCCCATGAGGCATGGTCGCAGTATCAAATGATTCATAATCAAGTGATTCCAAAAGCCCAACTGCATGGAGTTTCTTCATGCGCTTTACACCAATATGACCTAAACGGCAGTGCCACAAATATGTTGCACTATCATTATCAAGTTTGTATCTTATGGCATCAATACTATGAATATGTGTATCACCAAAATCAAGACTCAACAAAAATATATCACTCTTCAAGGGTGCATGACCATAAAAGATATTACCCATATAAATAGAACAACCATTATTCTCTGATTTAAATGAATAACCATTATTCGCACTAAACAAGATCCAGATATAATGTTCATGCTCAACGTTGGCACCAAATAACAATTATTCTGGTATAAAACTAATCCCAGAGGTAGATGTAGAGGTAGCATGCCGACGGCGATCACATCAACATTTGAACCATTCCCGACGCGCATCGTCACCTTGTCCTTAGCCAATATTTGTTTAATCTGTAGCCCCTGTTTCGAGTTACAAATATGAGCAACAGAACTAGTATCAAATACCCAGGTGCTACTAAGAGCTTTAGTAAGGTACACATCAATAACATGTATATCAAATATACCTTTGTTCACTTTTCCATCCTTCTTATCCGCCAAATACTTGGGGCAGTTCCGCTTCTAGTGACTAGTCCCTTTGTAGTAGAAGCACTCAGTTTCAGGCTTGGGTCCAGCTTTGGGTTTCTTCCCGGGAGTGGCAACTTGCTTGCCATTCTTCTTGAAGTTCCCCTTATTTCCCTTGCCCTTTTTCTTGAAACTAGTGGTCTTGTTAACCATCAACACTTGATGCTCCTTCTTGATTTCTACCTTCGCAGCTTTGAGCATTACGAAGAGCTCGACAATTGTCTTATCCATCCCTTGCATATTATAGTTCATCACGAAGCCTTTATAGCTTGGTGGAAGTGATTGAAGAACTCTGTCAATAACACTATCATCTGGTAGACTAACTCCCAGCTGAGTCAACTGATTATGATATCGAGACATTCTGAGTATGTGTTCACTGACAGAACTGTTCTCCTCCATCTTGCAGCTATAGAACTTCTTGGAGACTTCATATCTCTCAACTCAGGCATTTGCTTGAAATATTAACTTCAACTCCAGGAACAACGCATATGCTCCAAGACGTTCAAAACGTCTTTGAAGTCCCGATTCTAAGCCATAAAGGATGGCACACTGAACTAACGAGTAGTCATCAGATTGAGCTTTCTAGACGTTCATAACATCAGCATATACTCCTGCAACAGGCCTTTCACCTAGCGGTGCATCAAGGACATAAGTCTTCTATGCAACAATGAGGATAATCCTCAAGTTACGGACCAAGTCTGTGTAGTTGCTACCATCATCTTTCAACTTAGCTTTCTCTAGGAACACGTTAACATTGAAGGGAATGGTAGCACGGGCCATTGATCTACAACATAGATATGCAAAAACTATCATGCATAAGTTCATGATAAATTAAGTTCAATTAATCAAATTACTTAGGAACTCCCACTTAGATAGACATCCCTCAAGTCATCTAAATGATACGTGATCCAAATCAACTAAAGCATGTCCGATCATCACGTGAGATGGAGTAGTCATCAATGGTGAACATCTCTATGTTGATCATATCTACTATATGAATCACGTTCGACCTTTTGGTCTCCAGTGTTCCGAGGCCATGTCTGTACATGCCAGGATTGTCAAGTTTAACCCGCGTATTCTGCATGTGCAAAACTGTCTTGCATCCATTTTATGTCTCAACACGACGAACTGTCGCTACGGTGCATACTCGGGGAGAACACTTATACCTTGAAATTTTAGTTAAGGGATCATCTTATAATGCTACCGCCGAATAAGAAAAATAAGATGCATAAAAGATAAACATCACATGCAATCAAAATATGTGACATGATATGGCCATCATCATCTTGTGCTTTTGATCTCCATCTCCAAAGCATCGTCATGATCTCCATTGTGACCGGCTTGACACCTTGATCTCCATCGTAGTGTCGTGGTTGTCTCACCAACTATTGCTTCTACAACTATCTCTAACACATAGTGATAAAGTAAAGCAATTACATGGTGTTTGCATTTCATATAATAAAGAGACAACCATAAGGCTGATGTCGGTCGTCAGATATCTTACAAAACATGATAATATCATACAATAACGTTTATCACATCATGTCTTGACCATATCACATCACAACATGCCCTGCAAAAACAAGTTAGACATCATCTACTTTATTGTTGCAAGTTTTACGTGGCTGCTATGGGCTTCTAGAAAGAACCATTCTTACCTACACATCAAAACCACAACGGTGATTTATCAAGTTTGTTGTTTTAACCTTCAACAAGGACCGGCCGTAGTCAAATTCGATTCAACTAAAGTAGGACAAACAGGCACGCTCCAGCCACCTTTATGCAAAACTAGTTGCATGTCTGTCGGTGGAACCGGTCTCATGAACGTTGTCATGTATGTTTGGTTCGAGCAGCTTCATCCAACAATACCGCTGAATCAAAATAAGACATTGCTGGTAAGTAGTATGACGATCATCGCCCACAAATCTTTGTGTTCTACTCGTGCATATCATCTATGCATAGACCTGGCTCGGATGCCACTGTTGGGAAAATTTCCTACACTCACGCAAGATCTATAGAAATGCAGGGAAGAGTGTGTCTACGTACCCTCGTAGACCAAAAGCGGAAGCATTTCACAACGCGGTTGATGTAGTCAAACTTTCTTCGCGCTCCACCGATCGAGTACCGAACGTATGGCACCTACGAGTTCTGCACATGTTCAGCTCGGTGATGTCCCTCGCCTTCTTGATCCAGCAAGGTGTCAAGGTAGTAGATGAGTTCCATCAGCACGATGGCGTGGTGATGGTGATGGTGATGTGATTCACGCAGGCTTCGCCTAAGCACTGCAAAACTATGACCGGGGGCATAAACTATGGAGGGGGCGCCGCACACGACTAACAATTGATGTTGTGTGTTCTATGCGCTCCCTCCCCTCATATATATAGGTGGGAGGGGAGGAGAGGCAGCCATGGGGCACCCCAAGTAGGATCCGAATCCTACTTGGGGTTTCCCAAGTGGCGCCCCCTTCCTTATTTTACCGTAGAGGAAAAGGGAAGGTAGAAGAGAGAAAGGAAGGGGGTGAACCCCCTTTTCCTTCTCCAATTCGGCCTCCTGCCAAAGGGGGGCACACCACCACTTGTGGGCTAGTGTGCTCCCCTCTTATGGCCCATATGGCCCATATCTTCCCCCCGGGGGTTCCGGTAACCCCCCCCCCCCGCGGTACTCCGATAATTACCCGATTCACCCAGGAACACTTTAGGTGTCTGAATAATATCGTCCTATATATCAATCTTTACCCCTCGACCATTTTGAGCACCAAATCACATAACTAATATAATACTAAATCGTCATCGAACGTTAAGCATGCGGACCTGATACGTATCCAACGTATCTATAATTTTTTATTGCTCCATGCTATATTATCTTCTGTTTTGGACATTATTGGGCTTTATTATTCACTTTTATATTATTTTTGGGACTAACCTATTAACCGGAGGCCCAACCCAGAATTGTTGTTTTTTTTCCTATTTTAGGGTTTCAAAGAAAAGGAATATCAAACGGAGTCCAAACGGAATGAAACCTTCGGGAACGTGATTTTTGGAACGAACAAGATCCAGGAGACTTGGACCCTACGTCAAGCAACCAACAGGGAGGCCACGAGGTAGGGGGTGCGCCTACCCCCCTGGCCACAAGGTAGGGTCTTCCCCCTGTTGCTCCACCGACATACTCCTTCCTCCTATATATACCTACGTACCCCCAAACGATCAGATACGGAGCCAAAACTCTAATTCCATCGCCGTAACTTTCTATATCCACGAGATCCCATCTTGGGGCCTGTTCCGGAGCTCCGCTGGAGGGGGCATCGATCACGGAGGGCTTCTACATCAACACCATAGCCCTTCCGATGAAGTGTGAGTAGTTTACCTCAGACCCTTGGGTCCATAGTTATTAGCTAGATGGATTCTTCTCTCTTTTTGGATCTCAATACAAAGTTCTCCCCCTCTCTTGTGGAGATCTATTCGATGTAATCTTCTTTTGCAGTGTGTTTGTTGAGACCAATGAATTGTGGTTTTATGATCAAGTTTATCTATGAACAATATTTGAGTCTTTTCTGAATTCTTTTATGTATGATTGGTTATCTTTGCAAGTCTCTTCGAATTATCAGTTTGGTTTGGCCTACTAGATTGATCTTTCTTGCAATGGGAGAAGTGCTTAGCTTTGGGTTCAATCTTGTGGTGTCCTTTCCCAGTGACAGTAGGAGCAGCAAGGCACGTATTGTATTGTTGCCATCGAGGATAACAAGATGGGAGTTTTATCATATTCCATGAATTTATCCCTCTACATTATGTCATCTTGCTTAAAGCGTTACTCCATTCTCTTGAACTTAATACTCTAGATGCATGCTGGATAGCGGTCTATCTGTGGAGTAATAGTAGTAGATGCTGGTAGGAGTCGGTCTACTTGTCTTGGACGTGATGCCTATATACATGATCATACCTAGATATTCTCATAACTATGCTCAATTTTGTAAATTGCTCAACAGTAATTTGTTCACCCACAGTAAAATACTTATGCTCTTGAGAGAAGCCACTAGTGAAACCTATGGCCCCCGGGTCTATCTTCATCATATTAATCTTCCAATAGTTAGTTATTTTCATTGCCTTTTATTTTACTTTGCATCTTTATCATAAAATTACCAAAAATATTATCTTATCATATCATATCTATCAGATCTCACTCTCGTAAGTGAGCGTGTAGGGATTGACAACCCCTTATCGAGTTGGTTGCGAGGATTTATTTGTTTTGTGTAGGTGCGAGGGACTCGCATGTAGCCTCCTACTGGATTGATACCTTGGTTCTCAAAAATGGAGGGAAATACTTACGCTACTTTGCTGCATCACCCTTTCCTCTTCAAGGGAAAACCAACGCAGTGCTCAAGAGGTAGCAAGAAGGATTTCTAGCACCGTTGCCGGGGAGGTCTACGCAAAAGTCAACATACGAAGTACCCATCACAACCCTTATCTCCCGCATTACATTGTTTGCCATTTGCCTCTTGTTTTCCTCTCCCCCACTTCACCCTTGCCGTTTTATTTACCCTTCTTCTGCTCGTCTTTCCATTTCCTTTGATGTCTTACTTGGCTCATTTGCTCGTTTGGTTGGATTAGTTGTTTATTTATTACTAAACAGAGAACCTAAACATCTATGGATCCTCATCCGCTTGCTAATATTTTTAAGAGATCAAATTATGATGAACCAATTGCTAGTGAGTTTTGTGCACTAGATTATCTTTATGAAGTTTTGCTTGATATTCATGAATCTGAAAATTGTGATAAAGTACTTTATGGAGTGATTCATGATGAATCTTTGAATAAAAAACATGATTTCAATGATGATAGTATAAATTCTATTAATGTCAATTGTGCTTATAATATGCAAAACCCTAAGCTTAGGGATGCTAGTTTTGCTATGTCTACTACTTGTTGCAATGATCATGATTGGGGTGATTCTTTTTGTGATCTTGAAAATTTATTTAAGCCCCATGATGACTATGAGATTGATAATAGTGTTTGCAATATTATTGAAAGTGGGTTTGGAAGAGTGTCAACTTTAGATCCCACATATTTGGAGAATGTTCAATCTTATGAAATTTTTGATAAAAGTGGGTTTGGAGAGGTCATGACTTTAGTTAATGTTAATCCCACAATTTTGGAAGAGTGTAAACTTTGCATGCATGTGGATCATGTTGAAACTATTTTATGTGATAGCTATTTTGTTGAATTTGCTTATGATCCTACATGTAATTATTATGATAGAGGAAAATATGGTGGTAGAAATTTTCATGTTACTAAATTACCTCTCGTTATGTTGAGACTACTATTGTTTCTTTCCTCTTCCATGCATATGCTAGTTTTTTCTTGCCACGATAATTTGTTTGCCTATAAGATGCCTATGCATAGGAAGTATGTTAGACTTAGATGTGTTTGTCACATGTTTTATGATGCTCTCTTTGTGCTTCAATTCTTGTCTTTCATGTGAGCATCATTAAAATTATCAATGCCTAGCTAAAAAGGCTTCAAAGAAAAGCGCTTGTTGGGAGACAACCCAATATTTTTACTTGCTGTTATTCAATAAATAATTTATCTAGCCTCTGTTTTGGTTGTGTTTTTTGTGTTTAATTAGTGTTTGTGCCAAGTAGAACCGTTGGGAAGACTTGGGGAAAGTCTTGTTAATCTTGCTGTAAAAAAACAGAAACTTTAGCGCTCACGAGAACTGCTGCCATTTTTATTTGGAACGTTCTATTTAGTTAATTCTTTTTGCATATGATTAATAGATAAATTCCGCACGTCCAGAAATTTATTTTAGAATTTTTGGGGTTCCAGATCTTGCGCTAGCTACAGATTACTACAGACTTTTTTGTTTTTGACAGATTCTGTTTTTCATGTGTTGTTTGCTTATTTTGATGAATCTATGGCTAGTAAAATAGTTTATAAACCATAGAGAAGTTGGAATACAGTAGGTTTAACACCAATATAAATAAATAATGATTTCATTACAGTACCTTGAAGTGGTCTTTTGTTTTCTTTCGCTAACGGAGCTCACGAGATTTTCTACTTTAAGTTTTGTGTTGTGAAGTTTTCAAGTTCCGGGTAAAGATTTGATGGATTATGGAACAAGGAGTGGCAAGAACCTAAGCTTGGGTATGCCCACGGCACCCCCAAGATAATCTAAGGACACCTAAAAGCCAAAGCTTGGGTATGCCCTGGAAGGCATCCCCTCTTTCGTCTACTTCTATCGGTAAATTTACTTGGAGCTATATTTTTATTTACCACATGATATGTGTTTTTCTTGGAGCGTCTCATATGATTTGAGTCTTTGATTTTTAGTTTACCACAATCATATTTGCTGCACACACCTTTTGATAGGGACACACATGATTCGGAAATTATTAGAATACTCTATGTGTTTCACTTATATCTTTTGATTTATATAGTTTTGCTCTAGTACTTCACTTATATCTTTTAGAGCACGGTGGTGGATTTGTTTTATAGAAACTATTGATCTCTCATGCTTCACTTAGATTATTTTTAGAGTCTTAAATAGCATGGTAATTTGCTTAAATAATCCTAATGTGCTAGGTATACAAGATTAATAATAAAATTCTCTTATGAGTGTGTTGAATACTATGAGAAGTTTGATACTTGATAATTGTTTTGAGATATGGAGATGGTGATATTAAAGTTGTGCTAGTTGAGTAGTTGTGAATTTGAGAAATAATTGTGTTAAAGTTTGTGATTCCCGTAGCATGCACGTATGGTGAACCGTTATGTGATGAAGTCGAAGCATGATTTATTTATTGATTGTCTTCCTTATGAGTGGCGGTCGGGGACGAGCGATGGTCTTTTCCTACCAATCTATCCCCCTAGGAGCATGCGCGTAATACTTTGCTTTGATAACTTTTAGATTTTTGCAATAAGTATATGAGTTCTTTATGACTAATGTTCAGTCCATGGATCATACGCACTCTCACCCTTCCACCATTGCTAGCCTCTCTAATACCGCACACCTTTCGCCGGTATCATACACCCACCATATACCTTCCTCAAAACAGCCACCATACCTACCTATCATGGCATTTCCATAGCCATTCCGAAATATATTGCCATGCAACTTTCCACCGTTCCGTTCACTATGACATGCTCCATCATTGTCATATTGCTTTGCATTGGTCATGTAGTTGACATTGTATTTGTGGCAAAGCCACCGTTCTTAATTCTTTCATACATGTCACTCTTGATTCATTGCATATCCAGGTACACCGCCGGAGGCATTCACATAGAGTCATATTTTGTTCTAAGTATCGAGTTGTAATTGTTGAGTTGTAAGTAAATAGAAGTGTGATGATCATCATTTTTAGAGCATTGTCCCAAGTGAGGAAAGGATGATGGAGACTATGATTCCCCCATAAGTCGGGATGAGACTCCGGACGAAAAAAGAGAGGCCAAAGAAGCCCAAATAAAAAAATATCGGGGTTGTGCATGATTTGAATACCTTGTGTGGTGAAGATGGAGCATAGACAGACTATATGATTTTGTAGGGATAACTTTCTTTGGCCATGTTATTTTGAAGAGACATAATTCCTTAGTTGGTATGCTTGAAGTATTATTATTTTTATGTCAATATTAAACTTTTGTCTTGAATCTTTCTGATCTGAATATTCATGCCACAATTAAGAAGAATTACATTGAAATTATGCCAAGTAGCATTCCACATCAAAAATTCTGTTTTTATCATTTACCTACTCGAGGACGAGCAGGAATTAAGCTTGGGGATGCTTGATACGTCTCCAATGTATCTACAATTTTTGATTGCTCCATGCTATATTATCTTCTGTTTTGGACATTATTGGGCTTTATTATTCACTTCTATATTATTTTTGGGACTAACGTATTAACCGGAGGCCCAGCCCAGAATTGATGTTTCTTTGCCTATTTTAGGGTTTCGAAGAAAAGGAATATCAAACGGAGTCCAAATGGAATGAAACCTTCGGGAATGTGATTTTTGGAACGAACAAGATCCAGGAGACTTGGACCCTATGTCAAGCAACCAATAGGGAGGCCACGAGGTAGGGGGGCATGCCTACGCCCCCCCCCCCAGCCGCGCCCTCCACCCTTGTGGGCCCCCTGTTGCTCCACCGACGTACTCCTTCCTCCTATATATACCTATGTACCCCCAAATGATCAGATATGGAGCCAAAACCCTAATTCCACCACCATAACTTTCTGTATCCACGAGATCCCATCTTGGGGCCTGTTCCGGAGCTCCGCCAGAGGGGGCATCGATCACGGAGGGCTTCTACATCAACACCATAGCCCTTCCGATGAAGTGTGAGTAGTTTACCTAGACCTTCGGGTCCATTTTTATTAGCTAGATGGCTTCTTCTCTCTTTTTGGATCTC
The DNA here is from genome assembly GCF_056163025.1 of Triticum urartu. Taxonomy (NCBI): domain Eukaryota; kingdom Viridiplantae; phylum Streptophyta; class Magnoliopsida; order Poales; family Poaceae; genus Triticum; species Triticum urartu. The sequence goes on from NC_141875.1 coordinate 232,176,054, forward strand.
AATACAAAGTTCTCCCCCTCTCTTGTGGAGATCTATTCGATGTAATCTTATTTTGCGGTGTGTTTGTTGAGACCGATGAATTGTGGGTTTATGATCAAGTTTATCTATGAACAATATTTGAATCTTTTCTGAATTCTTTTATGTATGATTGGTTATCTTTGCAAGTCTCTTCGAATTATCAGTTTGGTTTGGCCTACTAGATTGATCTTTCTTGCAATGGGAGAAGTGCTTAGCTTTGGGTTCAATCTTGCGGTGTCCTTTCCCAATGACAGTAGGGGCAGCAAGGCACGTATTGTATTTTTGCCATCGAGGATAACAAGATGGGGTTTTTATCATATTGCATGTATTTATCCCTCTACATCATGTCATCTTGCTTAAAGTGTTACTCTATTCTCTTGAACTTAATACTCTTGATGCATGCTGGATAGCGGTCGATCTGTGGAGTAATAGTAGTAGATGCAGGTAGGAGTCGGTCTACTTGTCATGGATGTGATGCATATATACATGATCATACCTAGATATTCTCATAACTATGCTCAATTCTGTCAATTGCTCAACAGTAATTTGTTCACCCACCGTAAAATACTTATGCTCTTGAGAGAAGCCACTAGTGAAACCTATGGCCCCCGGGTCTATCTTCATCATATTAATCTTCCAATACTTAGTTATTTTCATTGCCTGTTATTTTACTTTGCATCTTTATCATAAAATTACCAAAAATATTATCTTATCATATCATATCTATCAGATCTCACTCTCGTAAGTGAGCGTGTAGGGATTGACAACCCTTTATCGCGTTGGTTGCGAGGATTTATTTGTTTTGTGCAGGTGCGAGGGACTCGCGCGTAGCCTCCTACTGGATTGATACCTTGGTTCTAAAAAACTGAGGGAAATACTTACGCTACTTTGCTGCATCACCCTTTCCTCTTCAAGGGAAAACCAACGCAGTGCTCAAGAGGTAGCATGACCCTATAGGTTCGAGAACTATGTAGACATGACCGAGACACCTCTCCGGTCAATAACCAATTGTGGAACCTGGATGCTCATATTGGCTCCTACTTATTCTACGAAGATCTTTATCGGTCGAACCATTGTGACAACATATGTTATTCCCCTTGTCATCGGTATGCTACTTGCCCGATATTCAATCATCGGTATCTTCATACCTAGTTCAATCTCGTTACCAGCAAGTCTCTTTACTCATTCCGTAATACATCATCCCGCAACTAACACATTATTCACTTTGCTTGCAAGGCTTCTTATGATGTGTATTACCGAGAGGGCCCAGATATACCTCTACGATACTCAGAGTGACAAATCCTAATCTTGATCTATGCCGACCCAACAAACACCTACGGAGATACCTGTAGAGCATCTTTATAATCACCCAGTTACATTGTGACGTTTGACAGCACACAAGGTATTCCTCCGGTGTCCGAGAGTTGCATAATATCATAGTCAAAGGAATATGTATTTGACATGAAGAAAGCAATAGCAGTAACACTGAATGATCAGTATGCTAAGCTAACAGATGGGTCTTGTCCATCATATCATTCTCCTAATGATGTGATTCCGTTATCAAATGACAACTCATGTCCATGGTTAGGAAACCTTAACCATCTTTGATCAACGAGCTAGTCAAGTAGAGGCTTACTAGGGACACATTGTTTGTCTATGTTTTCACACATGTATTTAGGTTTCCGATCAATACAATTCTAGCATGAATAATAAACATTTATCATGAATAAGGAAATATAAAATAACAACTTTATTATTGCCTCTAGGGCATATTTCCTTCAATGTTGTGATGTGATATGGTCAAGACATGATGTGATAAATGTTATTGTATGAGATGATTATGTTTTGTAAGTTATCAGCAACCGACAGGAGCCTCATAGTTGTCACTTTATTGTATGAAATGCAAACACCATGTATTTGCTTTACTTTATCACTATGCATTAGCGATAGTTGTAGAAGTAATAGTTGGCGAGACAACCACGACACTACGATGGAGATCAGGGTGTCAAGCCAGTGACGATGGAGATCATGACGATGCTTTGGAGATGGAGATCAAAAGCACAAGATGACGATGGCCATATCATGTCACATATTTTGCTTGCATGTGATGTTTATCTTTTATGCATCTTATTTTGCTTAGTACAGCGGTAGCATTATAAGATGATCTCTTTAGTAAATTTCAAGGTACAAGTGTTCTCTCTGAGTATGCATCATTGCTACAGTTCGTCGTGTTGAGACACCACGTGATGATCGGGTGTGATAGACTCTATGTTCACATACAACGGGTGTAAGACAGTTTTGCACATGCGGAATACTTAGGTTAAATTTGACGGGCCTACCATGTACAGACATTGCCTCGGAACACTGGAGATTGAAAGTTCGAACATGAATCATATAGTAGATATGATCAACATAGAGATGTTCACCATTGATGACTACCCCATCTCACGTGATTATCGGACATGGGTTAGTTGATTTGGATCATGTATCACTTAGATGACTTGAGGGATGTCTATTTAAGTGGGAGTTCTTTAGTAAGATGATTAATTGAACTTAATTTATCATGAACTTAGTCTTAAAGTTTTGCATATCTATGTTGTAGATCAATGGACCGAGCTACCATTCCCCTGAATTTTAATGTGTTCCTAGAGAAAGCTAAGTTGAAATATGATGGTAGTAACTAAAGGGACTAGGTCCGTAACTTGAGGATTATCCTCATTGCTGCACAGAAGAATTATGTCCTTGATGCACCGCTAGGTGAAAGGCCTGCTCCAGGAGCTGAAGCTAATGTTATGAACATCTGGCAAGCTCGATCTGATGACTACTCTATAGTTCAGTGTTCCATGCTTTACGGCTTAGAACCGGGACTTCAAAGACGTTTTGAACGTCATGGAGCATATGAGATGGTCCAAGAGTTGAAGTTAATATTTCAAGAAAATGCCTGACTTGAGAGATATGAAGTCTCCAACAAGTTCTATAGCTGCAAGTTGGAGGAGAACAGTTCTGTCAATGAACACATACTCAAAATTTCTAGGTATTATAATCACTTGACTCAGCTAGGAGTTGATCTTCCTGTTGATTGTGTTATTGATAGAGTTCTTCAATCATTGCCACCAAGCTACAAAGGCTTCGTGACGAACTATAATATGCAAGGGTTGAACAAAATAATTCCCGAGCTCTTCGCAATGCTTAAGGCTGTGGAGGTAGAAATCAAGAAGGATCATGAAGTGTTGATGGTTAACAAGGCCACTAGTTTCAAGAAAGAGGGAAAGGGAAAGAAAGGGAACTTCAAGAAGAATGGCAAGCAAGTTTCCACTCCTGGGAACAAGCCCAAAGCTGGCCCCAAGCTTGAAACTAGGTACTTCTACTACAAACGGACAGGTAAGAATGATGGTGGATAAGAAGGATGGAAAAGTGAACAAAGGTATATTTGATATACATGTTATTGATATGTACCTTACTAATGCTCGTAGTAGTGCATGGGTATTTGATACTGGTTCGGTGCTCATATTTGTAACTCGAAACGGGAGCTACGGATTAAACGAAGATTGGCTAAGGACGAGGTGATGATGCGCGTCGGGAATGGTTCCATGGTCGATGCGATCGTCGTCGGCACACTACCTCTACATCTACCTTCAGGATTAGTATTATACCTAAATAATTGTTATTTGGTGCCAGCGTTGAGCATGAACATTATATCTGGATCTTGTTTAGTGCGAGATGGTTATTCATTTAAATCTGAGAATAATGGTTGTTCTATTTATATGAGTAATATCTTTTATGGTCATGCACCTTTCAAGAGTGTTCTATTCTTATTGGATCTCGATAGTAGTGATACAAATATTCAATGCCAAAAAATGCAAAGTTGATAATGATAGTGGAACATATTTGTGGCACTGTCGTTCAGGTCATATTTGTGTAAAACGCATGATGATACTCCATGCTGATGGACTTTTGGAATCACTTGATTA